>NW_028288582.1:12402551-12707977 GCF_059628265.1 Tinamus guttatus
TTAAAAATATTAGCTAGTTCTTAGAAAAATGCAGTATTAAATGTGGGTTTGGAGGCTTCTGTGGGATTTTCTACTTAGTAGAATAAACAAAGTGGAGAATAAAGCATTGTAACTTCCTTCATACCTATATCAATTGCAAGTGAAAAAAAAGATAATTGCCCGGTTGGTGATGATGTGTTTGGAACATTTTATTTTTCACCCTGCTGTCTCAGCATCTATCCCACTGAGCCTTTCATACAGAAAATTAATTTCTTACTCTTGTCTGAAGGATACGTGCAAAATACATGTAGAGGAAGAGCTGTAAAAGTACACCTATACTACCAAAAACAAAAAGAGTGGCTGGCTGGCTGACATAGATGTTATTTATAAAATTACTGCCTATAAAATCTGCCTATTACTGAGGCAGATTTAAGACTAGGTATTGATGACAAGGCATTCACTTCTGTAACAGACCTTAGATTTTGCCAAAAGAAACAACTGCTATTTCCTGGTATACAGTATCCTGCAGTTCTAAAAGCAAATTAAAGTCAACATCGAGCTGGGCCTTGCTGGGCGAGGATCTGAGCGGAATGCAAGGGGAAGCGCAGAGGAGCTGCGATGTCGCAAGGCGCTGACGTCTCCCGCGTGCGCCCCGAGCGCAGCTCCCGATCGTTATCGGCCTGGCTGAGGCACCTTCAGCTCCTACAAGCTGTGGTAATGTCATCCCTCTGAGGAGATCATTCTGGGTTTGCCTTTTATGGTGGTGAGGTCGGATCCGTGTGGGAAGTGGCCTACCTTTCCTGCCCTTTGCAGCACGGTTTAATCTGAAGATGCAGAGACCAGCCCCCTGGCTCTTGCAGGGTTGTACTTGCCTTGGTTTCCTCACTGCGGATAATCTGCATGCTAATTGCTCTCCTGTCACGGGTAATTAATGACTGTGTGAGAAGTGTGAGTGCCACAGGTGCCCTGGCCTCCCGGTGTGTTGGTAGGTAGTGGTCCATGTTTCCTTCTTCAGCCCTTCACCGCAGGCAGAAAGAAAATGTGGGTGGTTGAGAAAGGCTTGTTGGGAAGGAGGAGGTGTTTGTGGTTCCCCCATCAGGGAGGGGTAGGGCAAATACTTGCCTTTGATTAGTCTGTGTGATTGACAAGCCTGTCTTTATACTCAAATAGGACTAGAGAGGGAAATTGGAGACTTTAAATGTAAGAGGGTCCATTTAATTGTCTGATGCTGCCCCACAGGTCCTGTAATGGCTCTATTAGAAGCGCTATGAACTAAGTCATGTCCTTGATCTCTTATTTAGAAAGTATAACAGTGTGAAGCGTATTAAACTTCATCTCTTCCCTGTTGCAATGATGTGTTCCTACCTGGAAGCTTGGGCTGTAGCTCTCTGTTGGTTCAAGTACACAGGACCACATCTTTCCTAGCATGAGAGGGGTCTGTAAAATAAAGTAGCAGCAGTGGCATTTTTTTTTCTTTTATTGTTGTTGTTGGTGTGTGATTTTCTTTGCTGATACTATAGGTCAGTGTCATTTTACTCCAAAGCAATTTCAAAAGCTGCAATAGCCTAAATATAAGGAATATTGCAGTCGTGTCTTTTTGCAGTGTTACCAAACATGCAATCATCTTTTTTTTCCACAAAAACCTTGGCGTCTTCCCTGCTTCCCCTTTTAGCGAAGCACCAGATCTCCCGACAGCTTCCTGCCTTTGTGCTCTCCTATATGCTGCACAGACAATTCCTGTGTAACCTAAAGTGGCTATTATTAAATGCTTGACAGAGAAGCTTGAAATGTTGACATTACATGCCTGAAGACTGAAAAATACTGGCACCTGCTGTGATTCTGCAGTCCTGAACACTGATTTTTCCCCAGCTTTCTCAGCTCAAGAGCACAGTCCATTTCCCATGGCTGGAGCCGAGAAGAGCCCAGGGCCTTTCCTCCTGGAGTTGTGTGCAGGGTTGCCCAACGACACGCATGTTATCATGCCGTGAGCTCACGCCTGTCCTGAAATTGCACTTCGCCTGTGACTCCTGCTGTATGTTGGAAGCCAACTATTCCCCTTACTCTGGAGCGAATGCCCCGCTCTGTAGCGGGAAGCATGTTGCATTTTGGCACAGTGTGAATGAGTTTCTTGAGTTGCCAGCACAGGTCGTGAGTGTCGAGCTACAGCGTTTCAGCGTTGCCGGCTGTGCGGGAACGTGACTAATACCCAGCCTGACTGGAGTGCAACAAACATCGGTGTCACCTGGGTTGTGTCGCTGTAGGGTGCTAACGTGGCCTTGTTTGGGATATGTACAATTCCTGTCCTAGAGCTGCTCTATCCTTGCTAAGTTTAGTCAGCAGCCCTGAAAAGTAGCAGGATCTTCTGCACAGAGTCTTGGAGAGAAGCTGCCGATGGCAGGTGTTGAAGAGTGTTCCCATGAGGCAGAAGGTTCATTTGTTCCTGCTTTTTAGCATAATACTGACCTCTACATCACCCTCTCTGCTCCGGCTTAGTATCTTCCAGTGCTCTCTTCTCTGGCAATGTGAAGGGATGGAAATCACCCAGGAGGACTGTGTGTGCTCTGCTTTGCTGCTCAACACGTGGCACTGGGCTTTCTGCTAACGAATGGCGCCAGTGCTGGCCTCGGGGAAGAGGAAGAAAAGTTAAAATGTTCCTGTCAGGACAAATCTGTGGTCTTGGGAGTCTTATATTGCATAACCTCATCTTCCCCCAGTGTGAATTAAAGTTGGTAAGAGCAGCCTCCCTGCCCCAGAGAGCCGATGTGTTTGTACAGTGCATGTCGTGCTTGTTTCTGAAGTGCTCTGAGTGCCAAAAAAAGCACATGTCTAGTGATAGCAGATCCGGTCAAAATGATACGAGAAACAGGAAGGTAAAGCCAAGCAAATGCACGTAGATCTGACCTAAATCTTGCAGTAGTGAGTGTTTGTTTTGCATCTTTGCAGATCTTAAAAGTGTTTAGGTTCACATTCTGTATCCTTAATGTGTAACTAAAATGCTTGTGCCGTATATGCTGGTCATAGTTTTAGGAACTTCTCCACTGTACATTTTGCTTGAGTATTTGTTTCTTTTTTTTTTGATAACTAAATGCCTCAGCAAACATAATTTAGCTGTTGCACTGTGAGTGGCTCCCAGGAACTGGTATGTTCTTAGTCCAGATTAAAATATGGAATCAGATCCAAAACCTTAGGATTTCCAACCTTGTTGACACAGTGTCTGTTTGCAAGTCCATTTGCAAAACTGCTTTTGTTTCAGTTTCACTGTAAAATGGAGTAATGATGATTGTCCCTTTTGTAAAAAACAGGTGGAAAATACAGATGGGACATGAAAGGTTGGCAGAACTGCTATATTTTGATCCTCAGCCTGGTGCTAAAACTCTTTGCTACCTTGCTCAGTTGAGTTAGAGTCTACTTCAGCTTCCTGGCACTAAAATGATAGTTCCATTGGATAGCCCAATGCTGGAAGAATCTTGACTATATGTGGAGCTTCTTCCATTCAAAAAAGCATGTATAAATGATATGTATGTCAGTGACAGGAGCCTGGATTTTCTACAAAGATTTTTCATGTGTATTTTAGCTAGTTAAAAAATTTAGTCTTAGTCTTTACTCTGCTTTTAAAGGAATTGCTACAAATGCAAGCTAGTTCCTTTTATAGGAAACCAATATAGGAAACTGATTAGTAACGTTTTGGAACGAAAGAGGTGACCACATGTCTCAGAAATCCACTAATTACTCTTGAAGTAACTCAGCTTTCCCAGAACTACACACGTGTTCCTCATTTTGGAAGGGTTATCGCTCTGAATGCTTTATGTCGCCCCAACTTTGTTACAGAATTCTCAGTCTGTCAAAGCGAAAATGGCTATCCAGATTCCTCAAGCCTGGGAGAAGGTCATTAAATAGATCAGGGAAGGAGGAAATAGCATGTCTACTAAATCAAAGATGCTTTATACAAACCATGATGGGTCATGCTGAGAACAGTCTAGCTTGTTGAGCTTAGCCATGTTTCTCTCCCTGGAAATTTGCCAAGAATTTAGCTCTTTTCCATAACTTTCTGCTCCACCTACACATCAGCATTCAACCTCTACAACTAACATGGTACAAATCCGCTACTCTTCTGACTAGAGAGTCTTTAATGCTTATTCGATTCCAACATAATTAAGAATAGATTTTAGTTACCTTCTTTAGTACCTTTTCAATTCCTTTGTGCAGGATATGTCTTACGCAGAGCATCGCAGTTCAGCACTCCTTTGCAGCCTGGTCACCCACCAAAATGGGGGTGGGAAGATGGCCAACAGGTGCAAATGAAATACTGGAAGTCTTTGCTTCACCAAAAAAAAAAAAAAAAGTGAGTTTCCTGAGGATATAGGCTGTTTTTCTTTAGATTAAGATCTGAGAAAAACTGGGAACTGGCCCTGAGCAGAAGCTGAACTAAGCAACAGAGTCCATCTGTGTGGCTGAAGACATCTTCTAGAGGGTCCATCTGCAAGTTGCTGCCGTGTGTCCTGTCAAAGGCTGTCGTCTAGGTGAAAACTGTCTTATTTCGTTGTAAACTCCTAGGCCTTCCAGTGCTCTTTCTTTGTACTGATTAGCTAGTGGGAATGGATTAGCTAATGGTGTGCGTCCCCTGTCCTGCTTGGCAGACTCAGTACCTTTAGGGAATTATAGAGAGTTTTCTGGGAGCTGGACAGGGTTCCTACGTGTGATCCGACACTTCATTGTGGTTATGGTGCTGCTGCTTAGCTTTCTTTCATCCCTTTCTGATATTTGAGGCTTCTTCCACTTGAGATATTACTTTTAGTTGCTCATAGTAGGAAAATTGCAGGAATTCCTTCAGCACAAGCCAGAAGTCAAGGTCACATTAGGACCTTGGCCTTTATAGAAGAGGAATTGTGAGCAAGATGCATCGTGACAGTAAGATACAGAACAAGAGTAAGCAGCAAGTGCAGTTGTTGAACTCTTCTTGGGTGATCTAAGCACCTAATTCCCAATCCAAACAATCTATTTCCTCTTAACTTTAGCAGAAATTATATGAAGTAACAGGAAATAAGTAAACTTACTGTATTTGAGCCTTTTTCAGAGATATTTCACTGGAAATGTTAACATACCTATGACTAACGTCATTGCAACTTACATCTTGTTGGAAAGATTAAAGAGGAGATACATGAAAAGAGTCCAGCCATCCAGGAAAAAAAAAAAAAAAGATTCTATAAGCTTGAGTTCTGGCAATGGGGGTTTGAAGGAGAACCTGGGTTTAGAAATGTTGCAGAAGTTTATCCTTGAGAAAGCTTTTGAAAAGATGCCAGCATAGGTGGGTAGGAGAAGGACTACAAGGTCTCCAGTCATAAGAGCAGGTAGCACTTTGAAGTGGCAGCATACGAGGACTATGGGGAGGAGGGAAGGAATGGGACCATCCCCTGGAAGAACAACCAAGACTGTTTGAAAAGACCTCGGGCCAGTCAGTTGAAAGATTCCAAGGATGATGGGCCTAGAGAAAGAGTGTTCTGCTGCATTCATAGCAGTAAGAGTTGATAGAGGGGATAGCACCTAGTTTTGAATGAATTTGGTTTTATTTTGAAGGAAAACATCTTCTATGCCTCTTAAATCCTGACTATTTGGTTTTAGACATCACAAAGATAGGTATTACATCTAGCCTTAAATGGATAAGCCAATTAGAAAAAAAGAGAAAAAGAAAATTAGTATACTTTAGTACGTTTGGCCCTCCTGTCAGCATATAGGAACTACTTGCTGAGGCTGTTACAGCTCCTCCAGTGTAACGCAGTACAAAGAGATACAGAGAAAAATGATTCTTGTCCCTGCATGAGTCAGTACCAATCGGTTATGCAAGAGCGGGAGGTGTAATCTGGGTTAATGTATTACAAAGAAGAGATTCAATAAGCAGCAGCAAGCTTGTGCTGAGGAGCACAAAATGAATCCAGACACACCTACAGTCAGATGGAACAGGGTGATATTTTCATTTGCTTTTAGACAAGTCAAGTTATACCACTGGGATTATTTGGGAGCTAATCTTTGCTGAAGTGGTGAAGATGATTCAGGAGGCCCTTTGGCCTGGCCTAGCATTCCTAAATGTAAAGTGAGCAAATCAACAACAAACACTTGGTCATTTAAGTGCTTTACTTCAGAGCGTATTTGCATGTGGATATCTCCTGTTCTCTGGCTGGAATGCTGCTTTGACAGGAGATGGTGGCAGGTTCATGAATTAAGGGTCCGTGTATTATCTAAGTCAGAAAATAGCGTGTGTGTTTTTGTCTAGGGACAATGCACAGGTCAGCATTGCTTGGTGCCAGACAGAAACACTCATTTCAGGAGAACAAGAAGATTTTTTGACTGACTGCAATAACGACTCACATGATGGCAGTAACGATCTACAAAGGGCAGTTCCTTGCACCTGACTTTATCTGGCTGAAAGTTAGAAGGCTGTTCAGTACCAGGTTTCTAGGTTGCTCTGCAATCATTGGGCAAAGATAGGTACGTCCAAGAGTGATTAATCTTAAACCATTAAACATCTAGCATAAGTCACTGTCCAAAGGTGCATGTCTCCATTGACTGTGCAAGGTGCACAGACAGCTGGTGTAGACAAAGTGGCTGAAGCTAGCAGAGAACTTCCTCTTCTGTCATGGTGATCCTTCTGGGACACAGCTGCTGGAAGATGTTTGTGCTCAGCAGGCTGCTGTCACTGTGTCCTTGGCTGCCGGTGGTGCCGTAAGTGTGGAGAAGGCAGCCAGGGACTGCCTGACTTGGCATCCCTTCCCCTACCTTTTCGTTGCCATCTCCCTCTCGCCCAGCTGTTGTTGGAAGAGATGAAATGTTAGGCTTGCTGCTTCCAGGCAGTGAAATTTTCCAGTGTAGACTCTTCCGAAAAGCAAGGTATCAGACTGGGACACAGCAGTAGACTCAACTGTAGAGAATGTGTGAGTTGTCTTTGCTTTGGCCACCTAGTATTAGTTGGCCAAGTGGGAAGAGCAGGTGTATACAGCAAGAGTAAAATGATTATTGGCTGATAAGCTAGATAGGATTATTCAAAGAATCTATTTAGTAACAGCTATTAACCTCGCTTGGGGAAATTTTTCACTTGGCATATGTCCATTTGCAGAACACATAAATAGAAGTGGAATTTTGTGCTCCATCCATATGAGTTTAGTTTTGGAGCTATCATTTGGTTTTATTTTGTTTTCAAAATATGTCTTACACCTTGGTTTGCTTTAATTTATCCTGGATTTGATGCAACAGGCTTGTTTTTCAGAGGGAGTTTTCGAATGACCCGTATTTCCACTGCTGTCCCAGCACAGCGCTGCTTTGTTTGGGATTGAGTGTCAGATTGCCCTGGTGTGATCCTCTGCAAGAGGAAAGAATCAGGAGGCAAATACCTGCAAACAGCTAGCAGGGACAGCACAGAAGAATTGTTATCAAATGTAAAGAGTAGGTCTCCAATTAATTCTGCCAAAACTAGCACTTCCTGCAGGAGAAGGGAGACCATAGTAAGATTTCTCTATGTGGAATGACCTGGGCGGTGTCTGCCAAGTACTTTCCCCAGGGAATACGGGATTTCTTGCTGCTGTTAGCCCTGACACAGCCAACACAAACTGGAGAGCCGGGCATGAGAGCTGGGCACTGGCGATGGTGCCCAACACCCAGCCTCAGGCACAAGCAGTGCCACGGGTACGCAGTGAGCCACTTGCTCTGGGATATTGTTGTCTGTGTACAGAGCTCGCACACATGCCCCTTCTAGTCACACAGCACTGCCTTTTCTTCCTGGTGACACCAGGATCCTGGTGCTCCGCAGTGTTTCCTCCCTGCCGTCCTTCCGCTCTTTGGAAATGGTGTCAGCTCACTAAAAACACGTGGCTTCTGGGTATGTTCTGTTATAGACCCAGTCCGTACGGTTTGTTACAGATCCAGTGCGGGTGCTGGTCCTTGCCCCCAGCAGGTTGTGGTAGGGGTTGCACAGAGCGTTTTGATCCCATGGGGCCCCATGCAGGAACAGGGCACACTGCAATATCCGCCCAGAATGGCCTGCAGTTTTCATGAAAAAAGTACAGAGCTAAGGAGTTTTTAGGGGAAGAGTAAAACTCTCCGGTTTAGCAGCCCAGTGTAAACAAAAGTGGTGTGGGAGCATTCCCTTGTTACAGTTGTACTGCTTTTGACATAAAAAACCATACCCCAGCAAAGCTTTCCCACGTAGGCATGTCTTTGCTTTTGTCTTGAATGTCTTGATTTTTTTTAATTCCTGGCTTTCAGAGTGGGCCCTGCCTGCCTCACTTCAGAATCATCACCAAATTGCAGCCGTCCCTGCAGCAGAGCGGTTTGCTAAGCAGTGCAAAGACAGTGTGGGACAAGATGTTACCTTTCAGTTTCCCCCATGTTACACGTAATCTTTGGGCTGATAGTTATTTGCATATGTTGCTGAGTAAATACTTAAGTTTCTGCCTAGGTTTCTCCATCTATGTTTGAAGATATTTGTTTCAGATTAAACAGTTCTTTCCGCTGTTGCTACTGACACCACGTTCTTGTGTTTCGTTCATGACGCAGTATGAAATGCGTTGCTGTTGTGCTGTTTTTCTGGGAAGCTGCCTTACTTAAGAAAACTCAAAATGAAAACAAAAGTAACCAAGGGCCTGGAGAAACCTTATGACCTCTCCAGAAGATGGACTTATGTTCCACGCAGTTAGGGATGGACCCACGAAATGTCGAAGACTAAAGATGCTCAGCTGCAGGGTTTGCTCTCAGCCTTGCCGTGGTACAGTGTCAGTGCTGTCAGTCTCTTACAGTTTGGTGCTGCACTGCTGCATTTTATCGATCTGCATTTAACCTCTTGCAGCGTGGTGTTTGCCCACGGTTGTGTGAGCTGGTGCAGTACGGAGGTGGAGGTGGGTGCCCACGGTTGTGCTCCCGTCCGTGCGGTGGGCTGAAGCGGGAAGGGGAAGCCCCGCTGCCCCGTCCGGCTGCCGCAGGGCGCTGGCGTCAGGCTCAGGCTTAGCCTGGCCGATGCCACCAGAGCCCTGGGCCTTCGTCACTGAGGAGCCCTTCTGCCCTCGAGAAGGTTTCATCACTTTGTTCCCCCCTCCTTGTGGGCTGCTGCTTTGTCCCTGGCCTGGCAGGTGTAGATCGAAACCTCGAAGATTTACCGAAACCACGGCCTACGCCGCAGGAATAGCTTACAAAAGCTTATTAAACTGATCTGGTTAAGGGCCATTAACTCACCTAGATCAGAGCTATAAGGAGCTTGTGTTGACTCTCTGCTCTTTTGGGTGCTCTAGTGTCTGCAAACAAACTCCATCATGGACAAGAAAAAGATGCCTCTCCTGTCTCCCATCGCCCCTTGCTGTGAATATACCTAGTGGTGAGACAGGGGGTTCTGGTTGTTTTTTTGATTAGACAGCGTACTTTGTATAAGACATTGGCAGTCTGACTCTCCAGCCAACTGAGTTGCTTGCTCCAGCAAGCAACTCAGTTAAGTCACTGGAGTTACCCGAGGGTGAAATCCGTGAGGAATTCAGCCTTGGGCCTCCAAGGCTCCCCTTGGATTCGGAATATGGCTCGTACCCATGGCACACAGCAGCCCCAGTGCTAATACATTTCTTTCAAATTCCAACACTGCAACATATAGCAGCATATTTGCGCTATATTTGTGATACATTCTGGTGCTCCCTGGCCATTTTCAAGTTGAATGTGTTCATACAGGGAAGTGCAGGCCACCGTTTGTTCCTCTCATTCCCTGTCTGTCCCACCACCTTCTGACCTGGAGCTGTGTAGCTTGCAGGCAGGAATTATCTAGCTTGGAAATTGTTCTGAACTACTCTAAGTAGTTTGTAGCTCTGGGATCAGGCAGAGGAAGCATGAAATAAAATACATCAAACTACTTTTGCCTTTTTTTCTGAGGAAGTACATGCAGTTAGGCACTAGTTTTTGGTCCTGATACTTGGTTGGCACTCTGCGTACTAAAGTAGGCCCCACTGAGAAGCAGAGCTCTAAACTGAGAGACCTGCTGCTTCAGAGGCCTGGATCTAAGCACTGACTCCGTATCCAACATACAGGTAAATATGCGAAACAGCAGATATAAGCTACTGTCTAAAGGCAATGAATTTAGGTATTCTGAACCCCTATTCTGACCCTTTTGTTTGTATTTTAATATAGCACACTAAAGAAGCAGATTTAGTATTGCCTTTCTTCTGGAGAACTGTTTGAGGTTTCACTTATATCATTTCTTTCAATTCCAGTGCAGTAAATGGGACATTATTGGGGTGAATGCAGAGAAAAGCTCCTTTGAGCTTGCAAAATAATCCCTTTCATTTCTTCCTTGATGAAGAAAATTATTTATTCTTCTTATAATGCTCTATCTATAAACTGGAAAGATTCCAACCTGTAAAATGTTTCCCCAAACTTTGGTACAACTTTGTTGTATCCAAGAATCATTCCTACAGTTTCAACGGAAACATTTCTAGCAGCTTTTGTCCAGTCTTCTTCTCTACATGAGACAATTTTACCTAAGATCGTTTTTTAAACAGAGTCTAAAAAGCAACTAAAAGTTTGTTTCTTTTTTCTGTAGAGAACCCACCCACTTTCACAGTATGTCAGAATGTCTCCCTAGGGCTCTTTGCTTGTGATGCCCCTAAGGACCAGGAAGACTTAATAGAGGAGGATGAAGTAGAATTTGTTAGTATTCTGCTCTATGGATATACTTGATAAACCCGAAAGACTGCAGGAAATAGGGTCTAACTAACACTGCCAAAATGCTGTTTTTCGGACACCTAGCATCATGTGTTGTGAGCATTTAGGGGCAGGAGGGAGGAGGCACGCTTGTCCCATAGAGCTGCCAGCCTCTTGCGCTTGCAAGGTGGTGGGTCACCCTTCTCATCCTCGGAAAAACTGGGTTATTTGGTGACTAACTGCATCCCCCAGCCTTTCCCTGGTCCGGCTCCTGAGGGAGATAGATAATCTCTGCTCTCTGCACTGTTCCGTTCCCGGGGCCCTGCTCTGTGAGGCTGTGTGAGCGCCCGCGTCTCCTGCTCCAACTCGAGGCATGTCTGGAGCCGTCCGGGCTGACTCCGCAGAGCCACGAGCCCAGGCGCAGCGGGAGGCTGGATGTGCCCGTGCAAAACCAGCCTCTTCACAAGGACGTGCCAAAGGGATGAGGGGAATTCCTTTCTTGGGAAGCAGAAGGGAGCACTCTGTTTACCAAGGTAAAAAGGCCTAAGATGAAAGTCTACATCTACAGGGTAGGGGAGGATAGGAGGATAGACCACAGTTTTATAAAATTGTTATCCCTGGATAATTGTAAAGCTCAGCAAGGGAAGTGGAGGGAAGAACCTCTAGCAGATTGGGTTCACTTTGACATTCTCCTTTATTTCTTCTTTAGTTTCTATCATCTCTAATCTGAGCTGAATTTGTCATGTTCAGAACAATAACTGCCACCCATTGCACCAAAATGGCAGGTTCCTGAGAGCTTTTCTAGTTTCTTATTTATATTCAATTGGGAGATTTTCTCACTCACTGCACAGATGTTTTAAAACAATCGGTTTATTAGGAATAGTCTGTTGCTTTTGCAGATGCTCCTTTTAATATGGATACTCAAATGCACGCAGCCTCACATTTAAAGCCATGTTAAGGTTGGATGCCCTCAAAGTTAAGTAAGCTCTGCCCTCTTGTGTCTTTGGAATTTGCTACCAAATGCATACCAGAAACTGCTGCTTAATCATAAGAAGTGGGTTATTTTCCCTCCACAGACTTTAAGATTAAGAGGCAAACACATAGGTGTTCAGGCATGGGTTAATTTTTAAGTTTCAGTATCAACGTGTGTTTGTACAAAATCTGTTCTGCCAGTATTCCACACATGTATACATTTCTTAGGGGAATAGAAAGCAGCTTGAGAATATTTTTAATGCAGTTCAGAAGTGCTAGAATAAGTTTGACCGAAAACTCTACGAATGTGTATTTTTATGCAGCTTCAACTGAAAAATAAAGAACTAGAGAAAGCAGCAAGGACACGTTCTTCCAAATTACAGAGCCTGGGGCTGCTGTAACTCTACGTCGTGGGTTGCCGTCGTTTGGCTGACTCCTTGACTGGGCAACTTTTGACCAGAGCAGAAGTGACAGTCCGAAGCTTTGATAAGTTCACAATGATTACAGAGATTCTGAAAGGCAAAAAAAATTGTGTAGTGATTTCAATTAAGATACCTTCAAGATAAAGTTCAGCTGTATGCTAAAAAAAGAATCTGCCAACTTCTGTATTTGGTTAGTTGTTCTTTGGGTTGAAAGTGAACTTAGGAGGCAGGAGTGAGCTGGAAGTTCAGATTTCCTTCCCTTACTGTATTAGGAAACAAAAGTTGTTGCACTGTCTGTGCAGCCTCTTCGTCTGCACGGAGCAGAGGGCAGCAGTGCGGACTGCGGAAGCTGCAGTGAAGCAAAGTTTACTGAAAAACTCCGTTTGTTTTTAAAGAGGCTTAGGGGGTTTCAAATCACAGAGCCAACTATTCTATTAGCGAGGGGCTTTTCTCAACAACGTAGGAAGTTTAGAGTTTGATATGATCTGCCCTAAATCTTTCCTGATTGCTTAAGACTTAACATTTGCTCTGTGAGCCTTTGATGGTGGCTGACCTGAGCCAGTCCTGATTTTGACGTGGATGTTTTTATGCTTATCTTACTGGGTCTTTACAGCAGAGGCCAGCACTTTTCAGGAGCTGCTTGACCATTCTTCTTCATACAGCATTGTGCAATACAAAGGTATAATGTACCCTATTTCATCAGAAACAGTCCTGATAACTCTTCCAGCAACAGAGCGCTCCACATTTCCTATTTAAGCAAGCCCGAAGCACTAAGATTTCCCAAACTTCCAGAAGTCAGAAAACCTTTCCCCCAACCAACACTTAGTCTGCATTTTTCTTCCATCTTCACATCCTGTTGCTTCTGTCGCTATCACTGAATTTCATCCAGAATGGCTGGTGCTCCTTGGCACCAAAACCCTGGGTGTGAATACTCCTTTCACCTCCCCTTTGCTGTTCACCTGTGTTCTTCATCCTGTAGTCTGGTCTTCACCACGTTTTTCTACCTTCATAGTAATGTTGTTGCTCCATGGGAATGGGGCAGCTCTTTGAGAAAGCTAACCCCAGAGCAAAGCAAGCCAGACCTGTCTGCCCCAAAACTGCATGGAGGGAGACGACTGCTGCCCGTCGTTCCAGCTGTTACCCCTGAGCTTCCCTCTCATCTTCAGAGATCTGTTCCCCTGGGTCTGGAGTGGACATGGTCCCAGCTGTGACCTCCATTGAAAAAAGGGTGGAGGAACAGAGCGTAGGTAGCAACAGAAGGGCAGAAATGGCAGTTAAAAAAATGGGAGGGAATAATAGAGAGGAAATGGGAATGAGAGAGGGAGAGAATGAATGTAAGAAGGAAGGAGAAAAGGGTCTCACTTTTGGAGCAGAAAATCTTGACAAAAACAGCAGAATTTGAAGAAAATATAGAAAGTAGACACTGCAAAGTGTGTGCCAAGGCAATAGAAAATAAAGACAAAGATGGGAAGGAACAGAGGAAAGCAGCAAGAGCATTTTGACCCTAAAATTAATGCTATGTTGTTTCTAACAACAAAAACACTGAAGATACTTTTGATGCTTGTCTGAAGTGAGTATTGAACCCTCTCCTAGTCTGAATAGTCTTTCCTTGTGGCTGTTAAGCTGACACTTCTGGTTTTGATGTGGCCCACCTGGAATTCTGGCCTTGTTTTCAAAGGCAGCTATGGATAGCCTATTAGGAACTTTAAAAAGAAAGAAATATCACTGTCAGCCTTATTCTGAATAAAAATAGGGCTTACAAATGCTGTCTCTATCTTACATCCCAGCATTCCTTCGATATACAGAGAGGTCTGTCCTGCTGATACCTTTGGTTCAATAAAGATTGGAGGAATATAAAGTTAATCATTATTATGTTTATCCTGGCTTACATTTTCTTGAGTTAGCCGTGCAGATTTGTAACAGACAAAAAAGACTGGATTGCCAATTCCTCTGTAGTCAGTACGTCAAAACTTTCAAAAATTTGGCTAATTTTTTATTAAAAAGTACATGGAAAGTGTACTCTTTGTAGTAAGAAAATAGGAACTTGTTAAAAGGTCCATTTTTGATGGCTTTCCTTAGAGTTCGCTTCAGTTGTGATCTGTAGGTAATTTGCGAGGGCAGAGCTCAGAACAGGTAGAGCCATTCTGTTAGCAAGCAAAGATGTGCTCAGGTATGGTCAGAGCTGGCATAGTTTTCTTCCTAGTGAGAGATCAACTGTCCTCTCCCACTCCCTTTTCAGCAAATGGTCTGGTTTCTTTTTAAAATCTTCCTATGCTTGTAGGTAAAATGGAAAAGCCCCCAAAACTGCAGAGCGAAAAGGTATGAGGACTTCAAAAGTCAAAACCAGATTTCTTCAAACACAGCAATCAGAAATATTTCCTCTGTAAAGCAGGTTTGCTAACTCAATATGTACCTGGTAGGAGGGAGGAAGGAGGAAGTGTCTAAATCGTGCTTTCAGATCCCAAGTGCAGAGTGGAGAAACTGCATTTGCAGAATCTCCTGAGAACTAAGGGCACTTGTGTGTAGGCAAAGTTGGAAGGTAAGATAGAAGATTTTGAAGCAGAGCTCTCAGCCGAGTCCCAGTGGTATAAGAGTGGCAATGCCTCCTCCCTGTGTGACATCTGGATTGCATTTTCTGTGCGCTGACACACGCAAGCAGCAGCTTCTCTTAGTGGTGCACGTGTAATGTGGCTCTTCGGGAGGCACTCGGGCATTGTGGCCTTGACCTGCAGTTCTCACGCTGCTTTTATAGAAGTATTTAGTCCTCACTAGGTCTCTGTAATGCAAATAAGAACTTGTTTTTATATCTGAGGGTTAGACTGTAGCGTCAATACAAAGAGTCGGTGGTGTTTCTTGTGGTGCTTTTGAGAGGTGGTTTCCAGTGGTGACCGGTTGCTACCGGCCTGAGAAGGAATAGTGACGGGAGCAACCAAAGTCTGAGTGGCGCCCGGTGATGCCCTGCTGAGGCGGCTCACCGGGGCAGGAGGCGAGGGCAGTGCTAAATGCACCTCTGCGTGTTCGGTTATACTGGTGGCTTACATGTTGCAATTTGCTGCTGGTGAAGAGCAGCATAGACAGTGACCCTCAACTGCTGAATTAGGTCATGCTGGACCTCTGTGCTGAGACAGTGAGGTATGCTGAGCCCGCTTCCCTTCTGATAAGAGGAGCTTAGTGATGGGAAATCTTCAGGGTGTGTTTGCAAATCTCAGAAGAAAGAAAGGATCCTCCCTGGCAGATGGAGAGCTTCCTTAGACTCACAGCTACCTTTAGAAATGCAGTGTGTGCAATTACCTACTCAGAGCAGGAGCTTTCTAGCTGCAGGCCATACTGAGATCTTGGCCTGGATGAGGGTTAGTTTGTCCTCAGGTCTGGCCGTGAGTGAAAAGTTTGGTTTAGAGACATTAGTGAGCTAGAGTTGCCCTCCTAAAGGAGAAAAGGCCATTGCTGTATAGTCGAACACAGCAGGAGTACTTTGAGATGCTATGAATCTCTTCTCATAATTTTTGTTGATGCAGGTGGTCTTTTCTAAGTACAAAGTCAAAGAAATTACTGTTTGCCCCTTTCTTCATCTCCCCATCCAAGTGTCATATGGTTGGCAGGAGCACTGAAACCTCCCCATCTCCAATTCCTGTTTGCATGGGAAAGAGCTGAGGGAAGTGAGGTGGAACCATATGTCCTCCTGCATTTGCACTCTGAAGACAAAGTTATTTGTGAGCCTTGAGCATAAGGGTGGGAGAGCTGCCAAGCCAAAGTTGTTCCCAAGTATCTGTAAACTAAATCTGATTCCTTAAATTAATCCAACTAAGGAACTTTTGCTCTGGCAAAGACTTGTAAATATTACAGTACCTGTCACTTTTGGATGCTGCTTTCTGTTTTCATAGCGGTGAGCTGAAAACTTTGAAGTCTGAGATGTTTTGTTTCGCTTTTTAGAGGTTGACCTCAAAGTATCAATCTTTCTGCTCCTTTTGGTATGCGAGAAAATAGTCTTTTCTCTTTGCGGAAAACTTTTTTTAGCAGCAGCGTTGTTTAATGGCCAGAGTTCTCACACAGTGTCAGAGCATTCAAGCAGACATTGAGATACATGTACCAAGATGTGAAGAGTGTTGCCTCACTTCAGTGCCTCAGTTTTCCCTTCTCTGTGACGGAACAAGGCATAAATATATATTTGAAAGGGAAAAGCATTTGCTCTAAAGTGGCTTCTGGATGTACAGCTCTCTGTGAACATACAGATAATTGTGCTGGGGTTTTAGTTTACTCGTGACTTGAGTTTTGCACCATCTGCACAGACCAGATGACCACTGCGTTTATGGCAGATCCAAGGGATAGAGCAAGGGACATCCCATTGGATCCTGGGATGTATTATTGCATGTCTGACATCTCGGCTAAAGTAAACTCGCACTGGAATCTGCCACCTGAGGGACCTGCTCTAATGGTAGTTTGTGAGGCTGCTTATTCCAGTGGCATTTGCTAACTATACAGGTTAACTCTGCTTTTGAAAATGCCATTTAAAGGCAGAATGCTAAGAGATAAGATCCCAGTTGCTTTTTACCTCTCTGGCTAAGTCTTGAGCAGTTACACATTCATAAGTAGATTGTAGGTTTTGCCTGACTACCTGTGAAACTTGTTTTTGTATATTGTCTTTCCATTTTGAAGTGTCTGAAAATTAGACCTTTCATCTATGAAACCCAAATTCCCAGAGCTTTAATATCAAAGTAAAGTTGACTGTCTAGAAGCAGTTACTCTGGAGAGAGCTGGTAATGGTGCAGCTGAGAAGCTAAACTGCTCATCTCCATTTGAGTCCTTTTTTTTGTCTTGTAGATGAGAGAATCTGTTCACCACCCTTCATGGAGCTGACAAGTGCCTGTGGAGAAGATACCTTGCAGCTAATAGAGAAGAAGGGACTGGCGTTCCCATTCAGTATGTAAATGGCCTTTCTTTGCAGCTTCTAGCAGGTTCTGAATATTCCACACACACCCCCAGCAACGTTGTAGCCAGCGTTTTAGGACTGGATGTTTCATTGCTGATATGTACAGGATGTTATAACCTTCCTGAAGCAAATGATCTGAAGCAATCTGCTTGGAGCATGGAGCAAAATATCTCCATATCAGCTTTTCTTTAGCCTTTTATTGGTGTTCGTTACTTTAAACACCTTGCTACAGTAAACATGATTTCCTGGGAAATGCTAATAATTCTAACAAAGTTAGCCTCTTGCCCTGAACTTGTGCAACAAGTTTCTCCTGCTGGTTGCATTCATTATTTTTCTTTAGCAAATGTTTCTCTCGCTGATGGCTCCCTTTCTTCACCACCCCTGTTGTTCCCTGATCCAGGTTCCAAGCATAGTGGATAGAAATAGGAGAGTAAAAATTACCATAGGCACCAGGCTGCAAGGGCCCAGCCTCAAGCAGATGCTGTGGGCTGTTTGTCCACAGTATGGAGGAGGAAACAGAACTGCTGGTCTGTTTCTACTTTTTTCTTCTCCTTTATGGTTGCCCATGAAAAATATGTCTTGTCTTAGTTTGGACCAGCCTTTTAGGTTGCCTGCCCATCCCTAAGACCAGGGAGGTGTGGAAGCAGTTGGTTTCGGCCATGTCTCAGCTCCATTGCTCTAAGGAGGACAGTAGGACCTTGTGGTACCTGCAGCATCGCTCCAGCCTTGGGTGAAATCACAGCCTTGTGAAGGAACCCTCAGGCTTAGGCAGACCTGAGGCAGAAGGGCAATATGGTACTGAGAGGAGCTTGCCAGCTGGGCTTCACACCTCTGTCCGGTCCTAATAATGACCTGAGCTACAGGGAGGAGCTAGGAAAGTAGAGCTTGGAGTAAGCCAGGTGTTGCAGGGAATGCGGACACTGTCCAAGCAGAGTGTCAGCGTTTTCTGGTACAGACACCCCTCGGCCTGGTGAGCTCCCGGGTTTCCCACGTCAGTGGGAACAGCTGTGCAGGGGTTTCGTGCAGCCTGTTTCAGTGATGCATTGTTTTCTGTTCTCATTTTCCAGTTTGTAAAACCAGAGTGGCCCATGGAACCAACTCTCACGAGGTGAGTTAAGGAGTTTTTGCAGCATTATTCCCCCACCTCCAGTCTCCCATGGTGGTTTGGTTGCTGCTTTACAATCCTGTTGTAGGTAGAGTGAGGGTTGTATGAAAACCACTTCCTTTTCCCTCCCTCTCCCTTGAGTTTATCTGAAATGAAGTTAAATATGACTTTAACCTCTTGAAGTGGAAGTTCTCTTTCTAGAAGTTTCTGCTCCTAGTAATTCTATTTTTCTTGTTTCTACTAGTATGTAGTCTCCAGTCCTGCTGTGTCTGCAAGACATCTGCTGCTTCTGCCTCTCCTTTGGTGGGGGGGCCACACTAAGTGGTATTTGTACCCACCATGCTTCTCTTCCAAACATTTATCTGGTGCTAGTGCTAAATGTTTTTGTGCTGAGGATGAAGCAGAAGGATGAGCAGAGGCAGGCTGGCTTCTCACAGACCTCTCCTTGAGGGAAAGGGAATAGGAAATATAGACAACATTTCCAAGCATGTTCAGTTCTAATAACATGATACAGCTATAGGAAAAAGAAAAAAAAAAAAAGGGCTGCTAAAATTATCTGCTTTGCCTCATCCCAATTGCAAATAAAATGGTTGTGCCTTCCTGAGCAGAGTGCGCTTCTATGAGCTTAGCTGCATCTAAATTTAGTCAAGAGGAGCCAAGTCCTGTTTTAATTCTTTTCCATTTGTGCTTCCTGCCTCCCTGCATACCACATCTCAGTTTTAAGAATCCAGTCCTCACTGCTGTCTGTAATATTGCCTGGCTTCCTTTGGTAGCAAGGCAGTAATCCTTCCACGTTTCCCAGCTGCTCCTGAAATATGCGGTATGTTGCTGCTGGAAAATGAAGCACTGAAGTAAAATGCAAGTCTACAGGAGCAGAATGCCTACAGCTAGAATTTGGAGTGACCAACAGCTAAATTTTTGTATAGGCCTTAGCTTGGACCATTTTCCAAGCATTACACACAGTCCTGTTAATGTTTGTGGGAGTAGCCACTCAATATTATTGCTCTCATTCACCAGGACTCTTGGGACCAGGTTGCTACTGAGTATAACTGCCCAGTGCGTGGGCAGTTGGGCTTGGACTTGTGTTTCTTTGCACTTTGCAAAGAAAGATGAGTCTTTCTTTGCACTTCGTTTATGCAGCACAGGCATTCCTCAGCCTCCTGCCAGAATTCCATTTTCTGAACAAAATTTAGATTGAATACAGTTGTGGGCTGCAGTTTGTCATGGGAGTTTATGACTAGAACTAGTTTATGACAGTGACCCCCCTAGGGAAAAAAAAAAAAAAAGAAAGAAAGAAATCTTGTGTGATAATTTACACACTTTTGGAGTAGAGTAACTTTAGAGTTACTCTGTTCTCAAGGATGATTTTAAGGTGTATTTAAGGTCAGAGATGAACTATTCTGTAGCTTCAGTTTTATGGCCAGTAATGGCAAGGGAAGTACAGAATAAATATTCTGCTTACAAGACAATGTGTATGAAAGATAGAGTTTAGGACTAGAGCAACAACAACAAAAATATGTTGCCTGTTTTATTAATGACTCCTTCGGTGGCTTTGGCAAATTGTTTAATTTTCTACAGAGAGATTCCCCACTGCAGAGTTGACACTGAAACTAATCCAGCCTGACCAGAAATTTGCTTTACTTTCTAAGATTCAAAGCATTTAGACACTGGCTAACAGGGACAGCTAAAGGTACAGACACGATTTGGGGTTTGCAACCAGTGCTGACAGGATCTGCATCATTCTGTGTAAGCACAAGTTAATTAAGCTGAGGTGCTGGGGGTTTTCCTGCAAGGTCCTGCAGTTCTACGTGGCTTCTGCACTGGAGGTCACATCTGCCACCTCAGCACTTGAACCCCACTTTACCAGCACCATTTATTTTAGACTTGAACAGAGGTGATGCCTACAAGTGCTTCTTTCCTGCAGCCAGTGGGCTAGACCTTGATTGATCTTCTGGTAAAGCTGCTGTGAAACATTGCTGTCATCCATAAGCTCAGGAAGTGCATCCAGAATAACTCTTTTTCTAAATGTTGAGCAGAGAGGAATAAAAAGCAGGAGTCTGAGAAAAAAGGGCACTGTTTTTTCGGGCTGAATTCCTTAATGACGTTGTCGTTAGAAATTCCTGGTGCCAAATGTTATATTTTGCCTTCATTTTGCTCTATAATGAGGAATGCCATTTGGAAATTAAGATGTAAAATATTGTTCCCATGTTACTGCCAGACGCAGCAGGTCTGTGCTAGATGTCAAAGAGCGAGTGCACCCTGCAAGCAAATTCTTGGAGCTCCATTCATGCATGCTAAAAACCATGAGACATCACGGGGAACCAGTGCAACATAATACCAAGGGAATTACAGGGGTTATGTGCCAGTCCACGGGGTTGTCAGGGCAGAGCTTTGCAGACGAGAGGTTTCACGTGGGTCCCAGTAGCCTGGGTCCGTTTTGTAGAGAAAAGATAAACTCTCTGGGTTTCCACACTGATGAAATGGGATGATAAGTACCTGCTCATCTTATGAAGGAGTGGTTTGTGAGGATTCAGTAACAAATGTTTGCAAAGAGGACCCGAGGGATAAGAGCAAAGTGGTGTTTGCCAGTATGATATTATAAATATTATAAAGCCAACAGTCTACCCTGAAGGAGGAATAGTGGTTCATGCCACCACTGAGAGACAAATGAGGTCTGATGTTGTTGCTGTGAATCATCTTGGTGGATGACTCTGCTGGCTAGAGTAGGTTTCTTGCACAGGTTATTACCACTCACAAATTCAGTCTGTGCTGACAAACAGATAGCATCTGGTATAATGGAGACGGAGTAAGAATATCAGCTGCAGTAGACACTGAGTGCACGCATTGACTTGAACTCGGAAAATGTTAATTTACTGAGTCTTTGTGCATGCATGCAGACAATTATGTGATCTAATGTGGTCTGCCAGGTAAAGAGGAGAACAGAGTAATAGGTAGAGAGAAAAATATGCTCAAAATTCTAACTATGAATCTGTATTCACTCTATTATTTACCATGGCTAAGGTTGTGCCATAAATACAAAAAAATATTGCCATAAAGAAGAACGTAACTTTTTATATTTACTATTTTTACTACAGGAACAAACTAATATATTGCTAAGAGTTCAGATATACCTCCTTGGTGTCTCAATACACTATCCATCAACTGAGTAACGTCAAGTGGATAAGTTTATTTTTTAAAATCCTTCCAGTGGCCCTGATTTCAGTGGGACACAGCTAATACCAGAAGGTATGAAAGCTGACAGGAAGTGCTTATAAATAGCAGTAAAACTCCTCTGCATCATGCTGAGGCAAGAATCTACAATTTTATTCTGTATGTTGCTGTGGTGTCCCATGCAGTGGGACCCACAAGAATTCTCTTAATCCCTCTGGACTGACTTTTGTCCCAAGCAAAATATTAGGTTCAAGGAGGCTGAGCGAAAAAAACCTAACAGAGTTCAGAAAAGAGTAGTGTTTCAGAACTTAGGAGCCCCTCTGGCAGATGTTGTGCATCCTGTGCTGAACGGTGAGAGCTAGGTGAGGTGGAAGGTTAAATGGAAGGTTAGACATTTTCTGAGCAGGTCCTCTGTGCGGGAAGATGCTCTAACCAAAGTATCCCTACCTACAGGAGGGAGATGAGAAAGCTTAGCTTAGTTTTGGCAGGAAGAAAATGAGATATACACTGTAGCAGGTTCTGGCCTTGGATGATCCTTAACTCAAAGTGACAGCTACCAAAATACCCTTCTGCCACTGTGGGTAACAAGGCACAGGATTACTGAAATAATGAAGAGAAGTCAGTCTTCAGGTAACAAGCACATAGCTTTTATCGGGGCTTTGAAGCAAGAGAACAAATGAGAGTTTTTTTCTTAACACTTTCTAGGGCCACACTGTAAAGTGATTTCACCAGCCTGGACCATCGTGGTGCTCGCTGCCGGTTCTGCCCAGGAGCTGTGGCAGCATTTGTGCTTCAGCAGCAGACCTCCAAGGCTGGGCACCGTGTTCATGAGAGCTAAATGAGTCTGTAAGGATGGATGTGTCTAGTGGAGGGATTCACCCAGAGAGCAGGGTGACACGTGCTGAGATGCGCTGGCTTCCGTGCTCTTCGAGGCAGCTGTTCAGCACTAAGGCCCTATAAATGATTTCCTTCCTGGCATACTTTTTTTCAGTCCCTTCAAGGGGACTGTATGTTTTGAATAAGACAAAAAAAAAAGAAGAAAACAAGCGAAGGATAACACTGGCCCAACATTTGCTAGCAGTGAGCACTACTACATTTCAAAAAAAAAATCTCTGCTGATGTGGGTGAAGTCCTGTCGTTTAGGACATTACAAATGAGCTCAACCAAACCACTGAAAGGACAGCTGCAGGAAACAACTTACACTGTTAGTAAATTCAGACAGATCTATTCTTCATACTTCTGTCATCCTCAAGCTTTATGTTGTACTAATTTTGCCTACTCTGTTTGTCAAATGGTCTACTCTCTTGTTTTTCATAATGAAACCTGCAATTGTGAAAGTAGTAAATGGAATTGCAACAACTAAGAAGAAAATACAGATACAAGTGGTTTGGGTTGAAAATAAAAACTGCAGTTTCAGTAGTGTTCATAGGGTTCAAAAGATAATGAAATATGCTTAGATGCTGAGCAGAAATTTGCAACTGGACTTGGAGACTGTATGCATATATATATGTGTGTGTATATGTGTGTGTATTCATCAGTAGATGCTGCCCCTTAATTGCTCATCAGGTGATGGTAAATACGAAAGAAGTGACAGACTCAAGCAAAACTTTGTGTGTTTGCAGATGGCAATCATCTTCAACCAGGAGGGCCTGAAGGCTGTCCGTCCGCCTTGTGTCATTCAGAGCTTCATCAACCACAATGCTGTGCTGTATAAAGTGTTTGTGGTCGGGGAATCCTACACAGTCGTGAAAAGGCCGTCTTTAAAAAACTTCTCTGCTGGCATCTCAGGTACGTTGTGCCCGTTTAGAAGGAGATGTGAGTTTTTGGAGCCCTGGCTGCAAACAGCCCAAATAAAAAATAGCTTTGGAAAGGCAGCCGAAGTGAAGGCATCTGGTTTTTACATACCGTTTTTTCTCTTCTGTATTATTTCAATAGGAAGGGAGATAACTCATCTGCTCTGGAATATATGTGAATGACAGTCATATAGTAAATATTTATACAACAGTAACCTGAGTATTACCTATTAGAAAGAGTGTTTTATGTCATGTGGAATGGGAGAAAGATAGAAATTCTCAGGTTTCACAGTAAGTTCATATGTCATTTGTTCCGGAGTTTGTTTATAAATGTGCTTTGGAGAGAATTTCCTGAATTTCATGGTTTTGAAACTTCCTTTCCTTATTTTTACCTTGATTATGTGTGTGTATGTTTAAATTAAAGAGGACTTATACTCTCTCCTGCATGAGTTTATATAAGGCTGAGTGTTTAAAACCTTGATGGTTGTCCTTTGGTTGTCCTTTGGTTGTGGGTAGCAACTGTATTGGAGGAAGGAGGAATAGACTTGTTGGTAAGGACAGCAATCCTCCTGTATGCTCCCAGGTGTGTGAAAGGCTCCTAAAAGATTGCTAGAATTTCCTCAATGGAAGCAGTGCTGTTTTCCATGGTGCCTGCAAGCTCTACAGGTGCTCTGTGCTCCTTGGAGCTCCGAGCACATGCAGTCCTGCAGCTCCACAGATCCAGCGGCTAATGGAGGGAAGGGAGCGTATCAAGTTAAAGGAAATGAATGAATAAAACACGTGGAAGTTTCTTGGCATTTTTTCTTGGTGTTTTCTGCTGGACTTAGTGGTGAGCACTTAATGTGCTCGCTGTTGGGTTCTGCACACCCTTGTATACTGTGTTAGTTTATGGAGGGCTCAGTAGGATCCTGGTAAAAGTCCTTGTCTGTAGATATATATGCCTGTAAGTCTAGATCCATTTACTTTCAGATATGCTCTATGTCTCTGTCCTGATCAAATTAAGAAGGCATGAATCTATTTTTGTATAAAATATTATGATAATCTGTACTCTTACTGGAAGCGAAGGTTTTAAGGCATCTTTCTAAAAATGCCTTCACTAATGACTCATCAGATAGTATGTGGCTGAAAAGTTGTCTGGAAACCCACGTAGAAGTGAGGTTTGTGGCAGACGAGGATAACTATCTGGTCGCCTTGCCCTCATCAGCAGCGGTTTGAGGGGGCTGTGCTGGCGGCGCCTGACGGAGCAGCTCCGGTGAGGAGGCAGCGAGGAGATCCCAGGGCTGCCTGCCCGCAAGCGTGGGGCAGGAGGAAGGGCAGGAGTGTGTGGTGTTGTCGGGCTGCAGGATAGGTTTGGGTTTGCTTCTCGCAGACGCCACGTCGTTACTATCTGCAGCTTTGTGGCTGCGCTGAAGCGTCTCCTTGCAGGAGAGCGCTGAGGTGGAGCTGCGGCGTTGCTGGAGCGGCCTGCATGCCGAGAGGCTTGTCCAGAAGCTCCCGATCGGGTCCGTGTGTGCACGGCTCTCGGCCTGCCATGGCGAGAAGCCGAGAGGAGACTTGTAGGGGTGGATCTCTCCCAGCTGGCAGAGCCTCAGAGCGAGCAGGGAGGAGGGAGCTGGTGCAGTTCTTTGCACGGCTTCCTCTGCAGGGCATTGGTGGCTTCTGGCACTTCAGGCATCTGCTGTGGCACCTGCTTTCATCTGGTGCCGCTGAAGGAAGATCAGGTCCAGAACATAAAATTTCTTGCCTTACTCTGTAGTGAATGTGCCCTCCTTAGGATCACAGGGATCTCACCTCAGGCTTCGTGCTGTTGATCTACTGCCTGTGACCCGTGTTCCCATTTGAACTGTTGTTTTGAGCATAGCAAATGAGAAATGAACTTGGTTATCTTACTGAGATGGCTTCGTTTGGCTGAAGGAAACATGGTGTGTTTGTGTTAATCCCGTATGGTTCTAGGGGCCCGCAGCCCCTGTGTGACCGGGCAGTGTTTTCCTGCCCCTGCTGCCTGCTCCATGCAGGCGTGGGGTGGATGCGGGGAGATGGTCCCTTATTGATCAGCCTGGATTCCCTGGGCAGCAGTGCCACCTACCGTTCCCTGCACTAGAGCCTAAGCCCAGTGCAAAGTCACTTACAGTCTTCTTTTAATTTCAGACAGAGAATCTATATTTTTCAACAGCCACAATGTTTCAAAGCCAGAATCGTCATCCGTGTTAACAGCGGTAAGTATGCTCGGTCTCTGCTCCTCTAGCTTGGCTGGAAACGTGTATCTAGTCCTTTCTTATCGAAGCATTAGTAGGCAGTGACCCTCCTTCACAAGTTGTGTGCTTCTGTGTTGCAGGCTGAGGTCTGTTTGGTACAAGGAAGCAGCTTTCCTGGGTGTCCCTCGGGTTTTCCTTACCGAGCTCCGGTGAGGAAGCAGTGCTGCAGCAGGGCTGTCTGCTGCTCACCAGGCTAAACTCCCCACAGTTAATCTAGGCAAAGGGAATAAGAAGATTCTGAATACAAATATCTGGCCTTTTCCTGTCCAGGGAGCTTAATAAGCATAAATCATCCTTCTAGGACTCAGTTCTGTGAGGAAAGACAAACGATGAAAATTAAAGCAGAGAAATTGTATTGGGACATGCAGGCAGTCCTGAGCTGCGGCCGGAGAGCGTCTCCAGCTCCTTCCGAGTCCACTGCCTCAAGCACGTCACCGGTTAATGCGTGCATTACCAGTCCTTTTAATAAGCTTTGTGCAGGTGAATCCTAACAAGTTCTGAGGCCTTCAGCTGCTCTGAAAGTCACTTTACAGGACTGGGTCCTTCAAATCTCTGAGTCTGCAGATTCTTTTCTGTTTCATACACTCTATTTGGGAGTCGCTTCATAGCCAGAAATGGCTATGAATAGCCAGAAGTTATGAATAGCTAGAAATGCATAACTTGCAATTATGTATGACAAGGATGGACATACTAAATTTTAGAGTTATTATTGTGCTAGTCATAAAACCCTTTGTGGCTAAATTTATTTAACTTACGGAGAGCATTTCCTCTTGTGGTTAGTATCCTTATGCCATATAACCTGTTACTTAAGTAGTGAGACAATTTACATTTTCAAGTAACCTGAGTCATTCTTAGTAAAATTTGAAGGATCATTCACACATCTAAACCCCCATTAAAAACTAGCCCATTTGAATTAGACTCTGCCTGAAGATATCAGTCAGTTATGTTACATAGTTTAGATTAATTAAATGGAGAACTCTGTGTTATCAGTCTTTTGACACATACGCTAATCTACATTGAAATAACAGAATGATAACCAGAATATTTGCAGTGCAGGGCTAAACACACTAGCTTTGTTTGATTTTTTGGGGGTATGGATCTAGTATTTTAAATAGTGAATCTGATTCTTTGTTCAGTCCTACACTGACGTGTCTCTCCAAGGTATTGCACCAACATAAAACAGAAAAATCCTTGGTGCGTTAGAGTGGATGAACTTGTGATAAGTATAGGATTCTAAATTGTAAAAGAAGTTTCTCTTTGTTTCTTCCTCTGTTTCATGCCACCAGTTCTCTGCAATAAGATTGGGTGGATATACAATTGGAAACCTCTGAAAATTAATCTTTTCAATAAAAACTGTTTTCAAGTCCCTTAGTAATGTGTCTTTTTCCACTATAGCTTGATAAAATCGAAGGAGTGTTTGAGCGGCCCAATGACGACGTGATCCGGGAAATCTCCAAGGCACTGCGGCAGGCTCTGGGAGTTTCCCTCTTTGGAATTGATATCATCATTAACAATCAGACTGGGCAGCACGCGGTCATTGATATAAATGCATTCCCAGGTGAGAAAGCCTTTCCACCAAGGCTACATGGAAGCCATGGCTTAGTGTGAAGCTTTACTGATGGTGTCTCATCCATGAGGGAACAGGAGAGCAGTAGACAAGATCAGACACTGATCTAGAAAGGGCAGAACATCTAGCTGTGAAATGTGCTGCTGAAATATTAGTTCTTAGGAGGCAATGACCAAAGTTGAGTGCCCAGCTCTAATGTAGTCTAACGTAGGCCCTGGTCTACCCTGCAGACAGGATGCCCAGAGCAATAGCATGGGACTGCATAGTGGGACCTGACCTCTCTAGGCCTGTCTTTTATTCTAAAGATGAAGAAAGGAACAAAAAAATCTATTATTGGAGAGCCTCAAAGAGGGCTTTTGTACAGACTGTGCAGTTAAAGGTACTGAGGGGGTGGAAGAAGCAAACTGTTCCCTTGAAAATCTCTTCCTTTGCAAATTGATTTTTCATGAAATGACATTTTATGTGTGACATCAAAAATATGAATGTGGGGAGGATACTGAAATTGTAGGTGTGCAGGACTTTCTATAGAGTGTTAAATATCCTTGCAAGTTGTCAAAAGGGGATCATGGAGTAAAAAAATAAATTAGACCTTGAAAACAGGTAAATTTGTCCCACATTTTGTTAGTACAACCTATGTCTTAGAAAAAAATAAGATTTTTAATCACTGGAGTTGCTAAAAAGGAGCAGTAAGTGTGCATAATGGGAGATAATACTTTGACTTTTGTGTTAAATTCAGTAGTCTAGTACAGGAAAATAATATAACCTCATCTGAGGTGATTGCTGTATTATATGGGGTTTTTTTCTCCTCAAGAATCATCTGTCATTACCTGAATGGTGGCATTTGTTTCCAGCGATGCACACATGCACACAAAGTGTTACAAACTGCTTTTAACCTGACTTTGCAGTTTCTGAATTTTCAATATCACTGAGAGTTTACATGTATATATACATAGAGAGAGAGTGAAAGAGAGAGAAATCTTGGCTTGAGCATTTGTCTTCTTAGTATTTCAGTCTCAGTCCTCAGTCACACAACCAGCCTGTTCTGTCTCGCCTGTCTATCTCTACAGCGTCAGGCTTTCTTTTAAAACTGCAGCCTTGCTATTCTATTTGTTTTGGGTCACTTTGCAGCTTGGCTCTACCATATGGTGTTGATGCAATCCACAAACTCATGAAAACAGTCTTCTGACAGGAGCAGCAAAACAAACAACCTAAATTAGGTGTAAAATGGAATAAGATCGGCTTTATGAATGGAATTATATTTCAAAGAGCTGGATATTGAAGTCAGGGGTGCAAAACTTCCCTTTGCAATCCTGCATTTTGCATTCCTATTTGCATCTGGGTTTTTTTATTATTTGTTTGTTTGTTTCTTTTTTCAAGTATTGTTTTGGATTTGATGCTTTTTGCACAGACTGAACTGAAGTTCACATGCTGAACTTCCCCTGTTGGAAAGTCCAGATTGGATGATAACTAGGGGCAAACTTAGCTATTTAAAGAGAAGAAATGTCTCCTTGTTGTGACAGAAACCTGTGGATTTGCCTTTAGCATTGTGCTCTGCTGTGCTTCCATCCCAAGGCAAAAGTTTCTGATTTTGGTACTGACTGCCAAGTAGGGCATTTCAGTCTTGCACTGTAACTGGTCTTTAAATAGATGTTGAATTAATAGCATATTTTTGTCCTCTCAAGATACTCGAGAGCACAGGGAAGCTCCTTGTGCTTAGTTCTACACTGTGCCTCACACAGGGTTTTTGGGTGGTGAACATGTTGGTAATGAAGGCAGCCGCTGGTTTTATAACTGTGAGGGTTGAAGTGTTGAAGACTAGGTGGGAAAAATCCAGGAGATAGCAGCAAGGACCAGGTAGCTGAAAGAGAGAAGGCTGGCGGAGACAAAAATGTCTCAAAAACCTGTAAAATGCAGCTGAACTGAGGTGGGTGAGCTGCTCTCAAGGGCTGCTGAGGTCAGACAAGAAGTGGTGGGATGAAATACAGCAGAGGTGCCAGTTTGCCTAAAGGCTGAGCAGCTTCAAGGACTGTCTTCCTAATCAAAGCCTGCACTTTCCTAATGAGAAGGGGATGTGCAGCCCTACCAAAGAGAGTCACTACATCTCCCTGTTCCTGGTTTCCTGATTCCAGGAAGGGGCTTTTTCTCCCTCCTCTTCCTCAAGTCATCCTGCCCAGCAAGGATTGCAGCAGGGCCAAATCAGAGCCCAGACAGACCGTTCGAGGAGCTGCCACATGATCTGTGTGCGGCTGCTTGGCAGGAGGGAGAGGAAGAGGTGCTTGGAAGGGGCATTCGCGGCCCCTTTCACAGAGCCCAGGCTCCTGCGTGGGGCCAGGCCTGGCCAAAGCCCCGCGCGACGCCCCGCGGCCTCCGCTGCCGCGGACCTTTCTGCTGAGCAGGCGCAAAGCTCACTTGGAGCTGCCGCTTCCTCACGCTGTGACCGTCATCTCAAGATGCAGGGAATATTAGAGCTCTGGGCAGACATATCTGCAGGAGGGTGTCGTTTGCCACCTGCTCTGTTTAGCACCAGCGATGCCTCGAACAGATTTTGAAGATAAACATCCAAAAGGCCCATTGTGTCTCCTGTTCTAAGGGAAACTGCCTGCTCTATATTTAGCGGTGGTTACGTGCTGCAGTGTTGAACAGTAGGCATAGTCACATAGTGTGTGGGTTTTATGTTAGACCTCAGGTAACTAGGGAATGAAAAGGGCTCCATATTTGCAGTACTGGGTACATTTCCTTCCTACCTGTGAGCAGTCAGAGGACACTGGAGATAATTTTCTTTATACCCAAATTCAGGCTTCATGTAGACTGGGTGTCTGCAGGGGTCTCAGTGGGCTGTGCTAGGGTCACACCTGCTGTAGCAGGATTCTTGCAACTTGTGCTTTGAACTATGCAAAATTTATACCCTCTCAGTGACCCTGTGTGTAACATAAAGCCCAATTCCACTGCCAGCAGTTTCTGAAAGTGTAATTTAATTTACCCTTCTTGATTTCCTTGTTGTCACAGCACAGTGACATCTCACAATTTCCTTTTTGAAAGATTTGCAGCAGCAGCCAGTGAAGAGAGTCCAGCGATACTGGCAGAGTTGGCAGCCTTCCCCAGCACCCTGTGGCTCGAGAGCTGAGACACCCTGGTGCTCCCTTCCCTGGGTGTTTCTGTGGCGAGCTTCCTGCTGGCAGCATTACTGCCACTTAGCGTGCGGAGGGCTGTCCCGGGGGAAGCTGCCCTGAAATGGATGGCTCCCGTGCGCCGTGACAGCTGCTGATTGCAGGACTCGCTAAGTGGCCACCTTATCCCCATTAAATATTAAAAGCAGATTCTTTGTGAGTTTGCCATGTGCCCTCAAACAAGGCTGATTTGTTTTAGCGGAGCAGGCACAGAGCACTCTAGGGTACTAGGGATCCTCTCTGAATATTAAAGCTGTTTCTATGGAGATGGCTTATTCCCAGGGGGGTGGAAGCACTCTGAGTAGATTTGAAGGCTAATCCCATGGCTTTTACATAAGCAAGAAAATATAACAAGCACCTCTGTTGGAGAGGTGGGTATCCTGTTCTGACTCCTGTGACTGTAAAAGTCCTGGTTTGGCCCTGCCAAGGGATGGATTTTAGCAGAGTACGTGGGTCACCGGAAGCTCTGGTGTTCTGGGGTTTTTCTGAGTTTGTTTAGAGGTTTTTGAGATAAGAAAACTAGGAGCTGTTGTCTTACATCACTGTTGCTTTAGGTATCCTGTTAAAAAGTACCTAGGAGAACTGTGACTGACAGCAATAAAATCCAAAGCACTGCAGCTGCCTAAATAAAAGTAAATTGGTTAACATATGTATTTTATAAATACACCATAAAATCACCACATTTATATTAACGTTGAATTATCCTTCTGTTTCAGGAAGCTGGGTTTTTATTGCCATAGAAATTTGGCTTTTACAGGAGAAGGGAGATTTAAACTGAATTATTTATGGTTGTATGAGACTCTTCTGCCCTGTAATCATATCACTAAAAGTGTTTTAAGATGTGCATTTACTTTGTGGTCTCTGGTTTTGCTCACGTGCTGCTCTGTGTGAACATGTGCTATTCACATGGGACTTTTAAAGTGTTATTTACTGCTCCAGTCTCCTAAATTAATATGTCACTTTTAAAATACATCTTCAGATGTTTTAAAATAGTCACTCTAGCCTACTGAATACACTGAGTGTCATGTGTCACCTGATATCAAATTGAATTGATAGGAAGCCAGGGTAATGCAGTAGCTGTTAAAATGCATTTCAAGGCATTTTATAGATATGTTGCATGTCTGCTCCAGTTTTAAGATGCATTTAGTGGAAATGCCTGTTCCACAGTATGAAAAATTGAGCCAGAATCTCCGTGCTCCTGCTGCTGCCCTTCATGTCCCTGAATATTCAGTGTCCCCTGGTATCTGACCAACCATTTTAACCAAGAAATCTAGTTATGGTAAACGGTGCGGTGTAAGTTGTTTGCAATCTCTTAGCAGAACCATAAAAAACAGGTGATTGCAGTACCAAAATCCAAGTGTTTCTACCAAATACTGCACCATTGATTTAGATTTTCTGTCCCGCAAGCATTTTTCCAGACAGTACTTAGACTGGGCAATGGTTTGGTGCTGAGTTAGGTTTGAATAGAAAAGCATGAAAGTGCTTGTGTCCCAGGAGCTGCCTTTTCAGTAAAATATAAGGCTAACCCATTGCTCTTTGAAGTGTCCCTGATTGAGGGTATTGCTGGGGGGACTTCAGAGAGGGTCCAGACCCTCAGGGAAGCAGTGCATTAGAGCTGGTTTCCACGGCAAAACCTGGAAACAGGGTAGAAAAGATTCATGTTATACCACGGAGTGTGTGACCTAGTGAAAAACCTGGGCTCGGAAAAGGATAAAATGTTCACAGACATTTATACACACACACACACACACACACTTGGGAGGAAGAAGAAACAGAAAATCTGAAAGGTGACACAGTTTTTCTTTTGACCTATTTAAACAAAGATTAACTTAATTTTTTAACATGGGTCTCTGTTCCCCTTTATACTAAGACACTTGTCCAAAGAGATGTCATGTAAAAGAAGCCTTTTTGCTATCCCTTAGAGGGCAAAGAGAGCCCAAAAAATGGATGGGAAGAAAAGGCTGTTGAAAGAACTTACGAAAATTACTGAATTGCCTTTTTTTTCTCCCCATTTCTCTCCCTCTTCTCCTTTTTGTCCCGCTCTCAGGGTATGAGGGCGTTTCCGAGTTCTTCGGCGACCTCCTGAACCACATAGCTGCTGTCCTGCAGGGGCAGGCGCCCGAGGTGACCCCGCTAAACCGCAGCAAGCTGCTGGCTGAGCCGGGCAGCGGGATCCTGGACGAGCGGATATGCCTCGGCGTCATGGGAAAAGACTCCTCCTGGATTGTGGAAAGCGAGGCCAACAGCTCGGTGAAGCTGCAGCACCAGAGACTAGGCTGCAACTCGGCGATGTCCCCCAGCTTCCAGCAGCACTGCGTCGCCACACTGGCAACGAAGGCTTCCTCGCAATAACCTGCCAAGGCCGTGGACTACGGAGAAGCCCCAGGGATACAACTTGTGGTCCCAGAACCAGATCAGGCTGTAAAAATACACTTGTGAAAAATGAAAAACAAAATACAAAAAAAAAAAAAAAGCAAAACGGAAAAAAAACTTCCATTTGATTTAACCTGATTTGCTGATGAAATGGACTGAAAGGGGTAGGATGAGAAGGTGATCCAGATCCATTTCATTAGATTTCAGTTGCAAATCGGTAGTGAGTTTACACACACATGGGTTTTAACACTAGTCCTTTCATTGTGGGAGGGTTGCTCTTGCATTTCTATTGTTCTTTGTAATCACTGGTGACCAGCATTTTGAAGTCTGACCTCATGGTATCAAGAAGATAATAATGTTGAAGTGGAGTGGATGAATGTAACAGTACTAGAGATTTTTGCCTAAAATACTCCCTAATCCCTCTTTACAGCCTGGCCCTTGCGAGAGAGAGCTAAGACCACCTCAGTACCACCAAACCAAACCTGTGGAAACATCCACCAGTCATGATGTCCACAGGTACTTGCTGTGAGGGGAACAGAGCGGAATGCTTGTTCAGGGTGCAGGACTGAGGCAAAAGCCCTGCTTCCAGCTTTGCAGTTTGTCCCCTGGCCTTATCGCCTCAGTAGAAAGCAGCTTCTAACTACACTTGCCAATAGCAAAAACCTGTCTGATCCAGACAAGCCTGAAAAAAGCGTGCAGATGGTCAGGATGAGTGACTTGGTAGATGAAACATCATCCTTCCAATTCTCTGATAGAGATGAAATCCATGAAGAGCTCGTGGTTTCAGCTCATCTTTTAGCAGAGTGTAATTCTCCCTCCACTGCATGTGCAGAGAGTCTGGGACAGCTCTGCAAGGGGGCTGGCAAACAGAGCCACATATTTTCCGTAGAGCAGTACATCTGGCGTGCAGATCCGGGGGAGTAACGCGGCGCTGCCTTTCACAACCCGCCACGCTGTGTGTGTGTTTCTTCCAGAGACATTTAAAATTTAAATATGGGCAGGCCTGCCTGGAGTGAGGCTTTGTATGAGGTAGCAATACATGGCAGCTCTAGCTCAGAGGCCTCACTGTTGTGCAGGCTGTCAGGTGAGGCTGTGTGGTCATTTACGACAGCGCTCTATATCCTTTGTAGACTATAGCCCAGAAAAATTGTATGTTGCTATTGAGATATACAGTAACTCTACAGTGTTCACCCTCTCTTGCATCTTCTTGCATCGCAGCGTCTTCTGCTGCTGAGAATTCCTGCTACTTTTGCCAATTCTGAACACTAAACTGGAAATAACTGAGTCTGTCCGTGCTGGGAACATAGACACTATTTTGGTAGACTTAGTGGCCTTTCCTTCTTCATATAAGCCCTGAAATATATTTAAGGAGATGATGTTAAGAACATTTCCTCAGTTAAGCTCTTAACTTACAGGTAAGGGAATTACCATCATTGTATACCAGGCATTTATAAAGCACTCATCACTGTGGCATTTAATACTAGTTTTGTTGCTGTCATCCTTTAGATACCTACTCGAAAGCAAAGGACCAGGCAATTAGAGACCAGGTAGACCAAGGAGTAGTAGACCAAAATGTGGAAAGGATGTCACCATTCTGCCTGATGGTACCAGTCCATGGGGAAAGATGTTTCCAAGAGTATTCTGTAGCAATTACTTTCTGCAAATGATGATTTTTCCTTTAGGAGGCATTGGATTTTTTTTTCCCAAAGTGCCATTCTAGGGAATTGTCTGTAGCTGTGATTGGATTTTCAAGGATGGTTTATACAACATAATATTATTCCACCTCTAGAAAGGCATTAACTTTAAGTTTAGATATTTCTATAGGGACTGGAGGGACGTCTGAGCCAGGTGTTGAATTCCAGGGTGCACCCAGCGGAGCCGGGTTGTCGCCCGCGCGGAGGAGCTGTGAGCCGGGCGCTCTTCCCAAGCCCGAGGGCCGCGGGTGGCGGCGGTGCCAGCGAGGCCCTGTACATAGTTAGGGCTTGTATTCAGGAAAGACCAAACCTTTCGTGAAGCCATGACTGAAATAAAATGGACATCTACAGTTTGGGGTTTGTTTTAGTTTGTTTAAAAAGAAAAGTCTTTTTATGTTACACGTGTAACAGAAGATACCCTCAGGAAGGAGCTTGCCAGTGCGTATTTTTGTATGGTACTTTCTTGTAACCAGCTGGTGGAGTGTTTGTAGACTTGCCTTTTGCTCCCTTTACTACAATCGCTTTTTTTTTTTCTTTTCTTTTTAATTGGGTGGTGGGGAAGAAGCAATGTTGTTAAAACTGGGTTAGTAACTCAAGACCTTTCCAACTAAGTATGTTTACATGAAGCTGAGTGTTGGATCCAATTGAAATGTCTGTATGCTGTTTCCTAGTTAGAACATCAAATAAGATTTTTATTTTCCTGGCTGCCTTCTGAATTTTGGTTGGCCTATTTTGCACTGCTTTATTTCTCCAAAATAAACTACTGAAATATAATTGTGCATTTTAAACTTGTTTACAAATGATTGTTAAAAGTTTATTTTGTAATTCTCTAAAGGCTTACGGAAATACTATATTTAAATATTACTCCAGACCTTGGCAGTAACTAGAAAACAAGTTTAGGTCGTTGGTGTGATCAGTGACATGTTTTTCCCATAGTCTGTAATTTATTTTTATTTATCAAATATATCGGTATCACTTTAAATTACCAGCTGCAAATATGCAGAAACCTGTTGTGATGTGGCATTACAATAGATTTTTCACATAAATTACCATGCAAGTGCTGTAGTACTATATATTTCCTTGCAAAAAATTGTTGTTATGGCTCATAGCAGAATATTGCTAAATCACATGGGAAAATTTGCGAGACCAACTTTTAAAGCCAAATCTTTAAATTAATTAGTATCCAGACAAATAATTACTTAACTGTAAAACATTCAAGCATGCACATATTACTAAGCAAGTGCTAAAGTGCTTTTCTGAATTGCTGCCTCATTTGATAAGTTCAGGATAGTTTCGATTTAAGATAAGCTTTGCGGAAAACTGACTAATGTTCTGTAGCATTTTTTTTTCTTTTTTGAGACTAATAAAGCCCAGTAATTGTAGACATTCACAGAATGCTTTCACTGTTAAACTTTTGCAGACCATCTGGGTGAGACTTTCTGTGCTGGCTATTTGAATTCTGTTATTGTGGGGTAGCAGAGGTTCTGCCATGATTTCAGAGGCACAGCTGCTATTGCTGTGTGGACTGCAGCAATATATTGAAATTACATGGTGACCGGTCAGCGTAGGGATCAGATCCTGTTCTGTTTCACTGTTACAAATCCACAGGAACACCACTGGCGTGGTGGAATTTCTCCAGTTTTATATCAGCATGATGGAGGAGATTTGATTGTGATTTCAGCCCTAATTATGTAATTTGCTTCAGCAGATGAAGATTCTTCCCTGTGAAAGACACCCTGGTGTCTCACTATGGCCCGCGGTGTGGAACCGTCGCCGTCACTGCCGCTCTAGCTGGCTTTGCCGTGTTGCGCTTTGGTTTGTAACGGTCCTGTCAGAGCAGTCGGATCGTTATGTAAAAACCAACCGCAAAAATGAAGATCGAAGGTGGCTCTCGTGGTGTTCGTAGTAGGCCCTCCGCTCGGTCCGTGCCGTTTGGCCTTGGTTAACCACAGGCCGGGGCCTTGAGAGCCTCCGTGCTGCCGTGCCGCTGGCGGGGCTGGCGGGACCGGGGTCCGTTGTCTTTGCTGGTCTGCGTCAGGAGGCTGGAGCCCCAGAAGGTCCCGCTCGAAGTGCGCGGCCGCTCGCGCGCAGGAGGGCGGCAGCAGGGAAAGCCAGCGGCTTCACGTGTGCATAACGGGTACAAACTAAGAACCCAAGCGGGGGCTGCTGGAGGAGGGCAGGGTGATGAGGACAGCTCAGAGAGAGGCCCCAAGCTCTCCACGTAACTGCGGGCTGTACCTAGCCAGGGAGCATCAGCTGGAGTAGTGCATGGATGAAAACAGCAGGATACAGTCGAAAGGGAGGAGAATAAATGTGGCCAGAGGTATTTCAATTGACTGGAAAAAAAATTAAAAAGAGCAAAACCAAGGAAAAATGCTTCTCTGGTTTCCATCCCCCCCTGCAGCCCTCCCAGGCCAGGCGTGCTGACTCTTAGGTCAGTGCTGGTTTCCCAAAGTCTTGGCGTGGTAGCAGTGACAGGTGAGTCAGGTTTCTCGCAGCAGCTTGCAGCCTTGCCCTCCACAGCTGGGCAGAAAACCTTGGGTTTAGGTTTGCCTTTTTTTTTTTTTTTAGCGAATAGACTATTTTGAGTTTGTAAAAGTCACCCCATGTGCATACTTGCAGGAATTCACTTGCATTACCCTGCTATTTCTCTTTTCTTCTCTCCTCCTTAGTAACAGATGTATTGATTTTTGTATTCAGTATACAATTTCTCCATGGTGTTGCAACTATGTGTTTTGTAATTAGGAGTATGTGAAAATGCTTTGTGTAGATTAAAATATTTCCTTTTAATATAATCTCCTCTTACTTTCATAGATAAACAGACACACTGTTGCAGATCACATTGCTGATTTTATTTGTAATGTTGCTTTAATATCTTATTTCAGAGGAATGTAACCTCCAGAAAAGTACTTTCCACATCTTCACAGCCTTTCCTTTCACTGTTCGCTCTGTGTGGATCCAGGCCATCAACCTGAGTTTGTGATGCCATGGGTGTGAGATCCTCAGTGGATTCTACCCTGTTTACATGCCTACAGAGTTTAGTAGTTTGAGGATATTTTAGAGGATCCAGGTATAAACGAAGACACGTGAGTGATTCCTCAGTGATGCAGGCCATGATAGCATCCGTAGCGAGCAGAGGCTCCGAGCTGCTCTCATCGTACACGTGCAGTGTGCGGGTGACTGCTCAGTCCCCGCTGGTGATGCCGTTTTCCTATGGAAGGAAAAAAAATCACTGCAAGAAAATCTACAGCATGAGGTACAGTCAGAAGGCAAGGAGCAAAGGGAGGGCTTGGGAGGAAAATCCTGGTCTCGCTGGAGCCAGTGGATATTCTGACACCATTGGGCCAGGATTTCGCTCCACGTTTCTTTACAACTACCGGGGGAGACGTTTTTCTCTCCCTTCACGCTCTCATCGGCTGGGGCAGGCGCTGAGCCCAGGAGCCTCGCGAGCTCCGTGGGCAGCGGCCTTGCCCGGCAGGCTGTGGATTTGCAGAGGGCTCCCGGCGGGCTCTGGTGTTGGTTGGTGGCTCCTGGAAAGCCAGAAGTAGCCAAAACAGCCAGTGAACAGCTCATGAAAATCAGATCTTCCTCTACCTAGCATCCTTTTTAAGAAAACACACCTTTTTCCTCTTTCATTCTTTACACAGTAGTTTTTAGATATAAATTATTTTAACTTTTTTTTTGCGTGAAAAGTCATATATACATATATAAAATTATTAAAAGGTTGAGTATATGTTGAGTATATAATAGTGACTTCTTTGTTTCAGATGTTAGCAGACCCTAAAAATGAGAGTTGTTTCTCCTCTTGTAAAGTCAGTGCTGTAAAAAAAAATTAAAAATAAAAGATGTATTAGATGTACCTTTTATTATTTATTTCCAATTCAGTATTTGATAGGGCTTGTGTATACCCTTGTGAGAACCACATACTAAAATGCAGTCATTCTTAAAGTGTAATAATAATCATTCCTTGGGATCTCAGCAGTTTGGAGAAAATTAGCCCTCGTGTGAGTAGCGTTGGATATTCTCCTCACCCACCATCTTCGCTCTCACTTAAGCATGGTTAAAACTCGGGGACCATTTTTGTGTGTGCTGGTTTCACAGGTTCAGCAATGTCTGTATTCAGATCCAGCTGTACAGTGTTAACAAGTGTGTCTTGTGGTTTGCTTCAGCCCTGTTCACAATGATTTCTAAAACAATGCCCAGTTTGTACTTAATTTGTATAGAATTATATGAACCTTTTTCTTTTTTTAAAAAAATCATGGTTTACTGTAAAAAACAAAAGTAGTTGTTTTTTGGCTTCTTCAATTGCATGACTGATCAGATCTGATGATGAGGATGGTGCTTTCATCTAACAGCATTGGTTTCAATGGCAATATATTCTTTTTCCTCCGCCCTCGTTTGCCAAACCCCTGTGATGGACAGTATTTTGGTTTCACCAGTAAAGCAATATGCAGTAGGTATTGTGGCATTCTCTCTGTAACTGTTCTGAAGACAGAATTGTCCCTTTCCAACACGTAATGAAAATAAATGCCTTACAACATGTTTTACTTGGTTTTCTCTTTATGAGTGGATAGGGCAGAGGCAGACAGCTTTTATGGGAAGCTCATTTTCATGAACTTGCTTTTCACATCCTTCCCCCATTGAGTTGTTTGCAGCTACTCACTTCAGACCTTGTATCACCACTACTGATAGTCAAGGCTAGCTTGATTTAATTTGGTTTTTTACCTTGAAGAGTAGAGAGAAGTAGGCTGTTTATACATCATTGAATAAAGTAGCTGAACATCGTTGGGATTCAGCCTTTATAAGCCATGCTGTTGCTGTGTTTAAGAATTTATTCCTAATGGAGTGCTCTAGGCTGATTCTTGCCTCATCATCCTGGATAGGGAATTCTTGACTTGATTAAAAATCCTGCTAGGTTTTGAGTAATGAGAGCCGTATTTTGACTAGTGCAGAGGGGAGACACAGCCAGCGGGATTAACTTTTGCCAAGCAACACGCGTGTAAACAGAGCGGGTCCCGCGGGCTCTGCTGGCCTCCAAGGACAAGCCCGGCTGCCGGAAGCTTTGGGAGCTGAGAAGCAGTTACCGCTCGCTGGGTAGGGAGCGTTGCCAACAGGCCCCGTATCTTCCCAAACCTGGAGGTTTCTTCCATTTCCCTTTGCTGGGAGATGGGACAGTTGCTTCCATTATCCTTGAGCTATTTATTACCTTTTTGCTACTATTATTTAACTCACTCCTGTCACCCAAACAGGATCATTTTATTAAGTATTGACCCAAAGCATAAGCTTCTAAATGTCTTTCTGTCTGGCTAGCCTGGGGTTAGTCTATGAATTACGGACTTGATCCCTGGCTTACGGAAATACATGGGGTGCCTGCCTTCTTAGCTGCTGGGCTGTATGATACCACAACAGTCCTGCCTGTCCGTGCTGAGTGGCTTCCCTCACGGAGAAGGACTGTATTTTCTGCATGGGCAGTGACAGCCATGTTGTGGGCCCTGCGGAGAGGTTCTTGATTTTTAGTGTTCGGTGCTTTTGGCAGCGCGCACAAGGAGGGAAACTCCACTCAGATGTGTTATGGTAATGACAGACCTTCCTGTTCCCCTTCTGAGCCAGTACAAATCCTACCGCGTGCAAACGACCAAGACTAAAGCTGGAAAAACAAGGGAAGGAACCCACTGCAGTTTTATTTTTCCTTAGATAAATTTTTCTTTATATAGAATATATTACAGTCAGAGTTCTCAGCTTTTAATCAAAAGATAACAAGTTATTGCAGTTTTAATCCAGTGAAACTACCGGTGGTAGGAGAACATTCTAGAAAGCTGTCTTGTTTTAAAGAAAAAAGAAAAACAGAGAGAAAAAAAAGAGAAAATACATATGTAAGTCACACTTCTCAGCTACAGTCATCCAAGGGTACAGGTGGGACTCCATAGCGGACAGAGGAGCATGAAATCAAAGAAGCAGAGATGGGCACGACACTACTGCGAGACGGCAGGCCTGGCTCTGGGGAGATGGGCTTCCTAGGCAAGATGCTACTGCTCTGTCGGCATCTCTTTTAAATCAGTAAATGAAAATGTGGTGTGAAGGGGTGAGTGCAGCTCTGGCTTTTGTGCAAGCGGCGAGCTGGGGGAGTCTTCAGCCCCGTCTCAGTTCGTGCAGCTTGTGGGCGACTTTCTCGAGCTCCGCTTCGATGGCGGCCAGGCTCTCCAGCTCTTGGTCCTGCAACGAGAGCCACCGAGACGCGGGTCAGCCCAGGCAGCCCAGCGGAAGCAAGTCCCAGAGCAGCTCAGTGGTGGGAGGGAGCTGTGGAAACCTCGTGCCAGGCGGGTTTTGAGCCCCTGTGGGACAGGCGCCCTCTCCCGACATGCGTTACCTGGTCCTGCTCTAGGGGCACTGCGCAATAAAACACACAACTGTTGATAAAGCTTTCTGCAAGAAACCTAACTAACACCCTCACCCCAGTTCCTGCATGGGAAGTTATTTTCAGTTATCACCAAATGTGGTCCAGCTTGCAAAGCCTCCTGCCTAGCACGTCTCTCCCTTTCCTCGCGAGTCTGAGGCGTGAGGCACGACGCAGCCCCGCAGCGCGGGGTGCGCAGCGCATCGCAGGCCGCAGCGTGGCCAAGGGGGCTGTCCGCACAGGGTGTCCCTGCTGCAGCCCGGGACAGGCAGAGGCGACACGCACCCGTGGGAGGCTCACGGCCTCCCACACTGCTGGGCCCGGGATCAGGATGGACGGCAGTGCCTGGGGAGGGCAGCAGGGGTCCAGCTCCAAAGGGAACCGTGGCACCCACGCGGCCTCCTCCCACGCTGCTCCGGCGTGGAGAGAGGCTAAGGAAAAGAGGCTTCTCCACTGGGAAAAATAGCAACCGAGGATGCAATCAACTGAAAAGCTTCTGTTGCTCCTCACACAGCAACCCCACTGACGTGGCTCTTGCGCTTCCCTGGCGCAGCCTGAGGCTGCCTCACTTAGCACCTCCGAGCAAACTGGGTCATGGTCACCACGCACGGCTCTGGGCTGACACCACAACCGCTTCTCACTCCGGGCTCGCCTTGCTGGCACTCACAGCTCTGCTGCCTCACAGCACATTATGTACTTGGCCAGAGCACGACACCAGCCCTGCGAGGCCCAGCCTAGTCCCACCAGCACCAGAGCTGCTTTCCTGGCCGGTGGCTCTGCAGGGCCAGCACTTGTATGTGTAGGAGCAACGCTGATTTGTCTACATGTAACTTGAAAAAAAAACATAAGATACCCAGAAAAAGTCCCTTGTTTCTGAGCTATTAAAAAAATTTAAAAAACCTGTCTTCTCCACTGCCAGGCCCTCAGCTGAGCCCCGCAGAGGCCTCCCCGCTTGGCGGAGCTGCTCTTGCTCAGGGCTGGAGGCTGCTCTTCCCTCACTGCCAGGCCCGGGGGCAGCCGCTGAGGCCTCCCCTGCTCCCAGGAGCCCTGAGCCAGCTAAACTAAAAATAATTCTGATTGCTACCATAAACATGGCAGTTCCAGAGGTTCAGCTGCCTCCTTCTCTTTTTCAGGGCTGGAGAGTCTCAAGATCAAAGCGCTAAGGCAAAAACACCCGGGCAAGAACCTAAATAGAATTGGAGGGAAGAGGATGAGGAGGAGAGGAGATGGGGCTGGTGGCGCAGCAGCAGTGAGCTCCTTGCCAGTGCTCCCCACACAGGCATGTGCAGAGATCTTGGAGACAGGCAGGAGACACCTTTGACTTTGCTTTGAACCACAAACTGGAGATGGGCTGAGGATTTCCATGTGCTACGTGGTTATTGCTCTTTGGCCTGTATTTCGGTGCACAATCCAGCAAAAGGGCGTTCTGGAGGCAGGAGCATGGCCGTGGCTCAGCACTGCCTCAGCCAGCTCCTGGGCAGCCGGAGTGGCCTCCCCTGGAACAAGCACCCATAGCCACTAGCTCGTCCCTGTCTGTCCAGCCCTCTTCGCTATCCCAGCGAGCATCAAACACCAGTGCCTGGAGCTGTGCCTCATCAGCACGGTCTGTAGTCACTTCTCCTCTGAGGTGGCCACGCAGAGTCAGGTCACCCCAGGGCCGTCATCCAAAACACATCCGTGAGACACTCCAGCTCCATGCAAGGCCTGGACAGTCACGTCCCTGGTGTGTCTGGTGACAAGTGTGGCTAGCCCAGCTTAGCTGGATGCCCGGGGACATGACGAGTTACCACATGGCATCCCTTGAGGCGCTAGGGAACTAAGTCTTAAGTTTGGAAAGGATAACTTAGATATATGCATACCTCAAAACCTTTTCCACTCCAGTGCCCCAGCTTTCTTGCCTGCTCCTATACCTCTGATTTGCCCCACAGCAGGTGCAACACTACTCACTCCATATTCATGCCAGGGCAAGGCTTTCCTCTGACTTGACGGGACTTTAGGACACAGGAACCTTGTTCTGGGCTACTGGTGCAGCTCTGGTTACTGTGTCCAGCACAGGTCAGCTGGGAGGTCCTGGCACATTTTTTTAAAGACTCATGGGGGAGGAAAATGTTTCTGCAGTAGTTAGTAAAACAAGAAAAACAGTAAAAGCCAACCTCCATAATCTGTGTGAACACCTAAAAGGCCACAGGGCATCTCCTTAATGTCACAACAAAGTAATGATGATGATAGCTGCATAGCAGTTAGGCACGATTCTACATCTCCAAGCATAGCCTGGATTCCCTAGTAATAACTGGACAGGGTTTATTGGCAAGCCTATGTTCACCAACCTCTGTTCTTCTGTTAGCACTGCCTTCCTCATCCTTCTTCTCTTCAGGCATGGCAGCAAGTGGGAAACCTTCACTGCTGTCCTCCTTTGAGTGCCGCTTCCATGACTTTCTCACGTCTTCCTCTGGACTACTAAAGTCATACTTGTGGGACCTGAACACCATTTTCATGGATCTGTCTGGGTCTTCCCCACTGTCATTTTCCTCCATGTGCTTTTTAGATGTCAGTTGTTTGGCCAGCTCATCCATTTTATTCCATCTCTTGGCATCTTCCCATTCCCTGGAGGATTCCTCTTCGATTTCCTCACTTTTGACATTCCTGGACTGGAAGGCATCCTCCTCTGCTTGCATTGCTTCATCCTCCAGGTGATGCCTTCCTCCTTTCAGTCTGTAGGGTTGCTCTTCCTCCTCCTCTGAGCTCCGCTCATCTTTACCAAATCCCAAAGCTTCTTCATTATCTGAAAAAGCATCAAACACAATAGTGAAAACAGGGTATAACCAATTAGATACCACATTTAAACCAAGCCTTAGTTCTTTATTACCAAGGAAGCTAATGTGATTCAAAGTGGAATTCCTGACTAATGTCAACATATGACATATTGCCAACATTTTGGGAATAACCTTTCTTATGTCAGTGACAGACAGGAGGGGCAGCAGTCAAAAAACACTTAGGAAGTTCAGGAAGCAGAAAGGAGTCACCCCAGAGTGCTGTGAACTGCAGGCAGAAACTGGAAGTGAGGCAACTGCAGGGCCTGTGTTACCTAGGTATGTATGTGCCTGTATGGAAGGATGCTTGAGGGAGGAGGAGGCAGATCTGGATGACTGATAGTGGGAGCATTTTTTAAACCCTGTTGATGCCTATTTGAATTTTTAGGCTTTAAAGCCTGTTATCATTCTGTCTCGGGGCTCTTGGCTCACCCTTGCGTGGGTACCAGTGCAGTCGGTCGAGATACGTACCGTCATCTCTTTGCATCACCTCAGACTCCACGTCCTCCTCAGCCAAATCAAGTGACCTCTCTGCTTCGGTAGGGTCCTCCTCCACAGGAGTGTCTCCTTGCTCGTCTTCCCGCTCAGTACGCCCTCCTGTCTCCTCCTTGCTCTCCTCCTGGCCCTGTCTGGACGTCTGCTCTCTCTCCTCCTCAAGCTCCAAGCTGTCACCAGTGCCTCTGGGCTGCTCCTCTTCCTCCTCTGGCTGTTTCTGCTCCTCCTCACCAAGGTCTTCACTGATGCGATTGTCCAAAACCTCTTCCCTCTGGGAATCCTCTGTGCCTCCAATCTCATTGCTCTTTGCTTCCCCATGATCCCTCTTCTCACCAGGGCGAGCTTCCCATGGCCTGGGCTCCCTGTCCTCCAAGCTATTTTTTCCTTCCCCTTTTGGATCTTCTTTCTCATTTTGCTGGATTTTCTCAGCCTCTAGCTCAGCCAGGGACACAGTGGGCTGCTCCTCTTCAGGGTGCCCCTGTGCCTCATCTGCAGAGTGAAGAGCAAGAACCAACACCTCCTCTCAGAGCTCATTGCACAAACAGGGAAGCATTTGTGCTTCTTAGCTTCAGCCCCAGCCTCACTTCCCAGTCTGCTTAACCCACCATGGAGCTGTTCCTCTCATTTAGCAAGTCAACACATGCTTGCAAGTAGGCAAGTCAGGGTGCTGGCTGATGTCTATGCTCCCGAAGAGACATACGGGGCTGAAGTTAACATATGCTGAAGCAGAGCCTGCATTGCCAGCTATCCGGTACCAGTAACACACTCCCTCCTCCCCACATGAAACCAGAGCACATACAAAGTGGAGGGATTTCAGTGTGGCCCTTCCGTGCTCTCTGTGCACGTGGAGGACTGCACGAACACCACACCATTCATTCACCCAGCCTTTGGGAAAGGGAGCCACGCGTTAACTTCTAGGAGAGCCAGAGGGAGCTGGGGCCAGCTCTGCTGAACAGCTAGTGAGCAGCAGTAACCGAGAGCTTAATGGAGCCGGCGTGTTTGCTCTGGCTCGTCACAGAGGGTGAACTCTTCTAACATAGTCATGGAAACCATGAGAGAGGCAAAGAGCAGTGGGTAAGGAAAGGAGAGAAAGCAGGCAGAGCGGAGAGGAGCCGGCAGACCTCAGCGGGACGTGCTGCTGCCCTGGGCCGGGGCATGCCGTGCCCTCGCTCTGGCCTCATGCAGGCTCCTCATCCGTGCGAGCCAGAGGCCAGGGCTCGACGGGCCCCAGCAGGAGAGTGGGCTGGAGCCAGCCCAAGGGAGGCTCCCTGTCCTTGCCTCTTGTTTTTGCTACGTTGGCTGCTGAGGCAGCCGTGAGCGTGGGGAATGTCGTCCCTCATTGGTGCCAGGCAGCTTTGGGTTGAAGTCACGAGGCTGTGTGCAGTGCTGCAGCTCAGCAAATTCACAGAAGCTCCTGCCCCTGGAGCCAGAGCCTGCCAGGAGGCCCCTCTATCAGGGATGCTGTTGCTCTGCTAGAAACTGTCTCATCCCCATCATCTCTTCCTGACATGGAAAAGGGAACAGACTGAACCAAGAACAGGCTGAACCTAATGTCTCAGATACCTGGAAACAGGGATGGTAAGAGCAGACACCAATTGGTTTTGGGTGTATCATGTATTTCAGTACAGGATTTCCCTAGCTGTGACTCATTTTAAACATTAAAAATGAGTGATGATGTTGACAGCAGGGTGGAAGATCTGTATCAGTTGTGTAACTTGGACATCTCCAGTTGCTATAGCTCAGAAAGTACATGCTTTTTAAGCTGGTAAATAAGAGCAAAGCAAACACAAGGTTGCTAGTGTGTGTCAGCAACAGCATCAAAAGAGGCAGAAATGAAAAGCAGATGGATGTATCAAGGCTGTTAGAAAGAACATCCTTGTTTACAGCCAGACTTGGATTTTCTGGGGGTTAGGCTGACACTGACCTCTTTGCTTGTTCTTGTCATTCTGACTTTCAAGGACTTCAGAAAGTTCATCTTCAAAACCGCTGTTTTTCTTCTGTTGCTGAGTTCTCTCACTGGCACCTGTGTCAAAGAGGAGAAAGCAACATTCCCTGTTGTGTTTTAGAAAGCGGAGACAGGAAAATATTTCCGGGTCCTTTTCAATTCTATGTATATTTTCTACAATGCACAAATCTGTAAATGGGTAACTAGAAGGAAAAGCAAGATAAAAGAATGTGTGAAGCAACTGGAGTAACAATGCCCTGTCAAAAACATCCAAAAAGGTTTCCAGAAACCAAATGCAGGAATGCACTTTCTAACCCAACTCACATTTTAATTCAAAGGAGAGAGCTGGCACTGCCAGCCTAGCCCTACAAGGAGCAAAGCTTGGTTCCTGGGAACTACTAATGGGGTTTGGGGATCTGGGCTCCTGAGGATAGCCCATTTTCCCTCTTCTCTATCCTTTGTACAGCTCCTAACCACTGCTGCACCCACTCTATCTTGCAGGCAGCAACCCTCACATATCCAGAGCAAAGGGACTTGCACTTGACCCACAGGAGCCGACTGGAAAATCCCCATCAGTTCAAGGAATCTCTGAGCTGGGTGCTTGCAGGTGCCAATCCCACTCCATGCTGAGTGCCCATTCACTTCTGCCCCACCAGCAGCTAGTGTTAGACCCCCGTGACACAAACAGTGAAGGTTTTCTTGTCTTTTATTCTAGTTCAAGAGCTGGTGGAACAAAGCTACAGTGTTTCCCCTTAGAGTTTTCCTACCACACAGTGCATATACTCTCTAGGAAAACTCTATGCAGCTAACAAGTTACTTTGAGGGTCATTTAAATCATTGGATCTGTACTGGAATTATTCTAAGCAAATTTCTTCCACTGCCCCAGCATTTCTAGTGAAATTCTCACTATATGTACATTTTCTAGGACACATTTGAACAACCCAAAGCTAATGTAAAATTAAAGTAATAAAACACGTAAGGGTCCACAATAGACTAATCTCCTCTTCCAAAATATCTGTATTGAAACTATACCTTGAACAGCAATTTCCTGAAGTTCCTTCAGTAAATTTTGGTGTCGAAGGATAGAAATGATGCGTTCATCTGCAAAAAGGGAGACTTGGTAAGAAGAACAGAAGAACCCAAAACCCCACTTCCTTTTTTTACCCTTTTCTTCCACTGGGTGGATTTGCTGCCACATCTCTTAACTGCAGTTAAGAGCACAGAAGCCCCCGAGAGGACCAGGCAGCTCCACGTCCCCAGTGCCCTGTTGCCAGCTGCCTCTTGGGCCCCGTGCAGCCCGGTGGGGCGGCCACAAGGAAGGTGGCTGTGGCAGGAGCCCGTGCTGGGGCCAGTGACTGAGCACATCGGGGCAGGCTCAGCCCTGGCTTGTGTCCCTGCCAGAACTGCTCTCTCTGAAACCCAGCGTTAGGTCTGAAAGAGCCTTTCCTTGTACCTCCTCTGAGGGTTTCTAGGCATTCCTCGCTGATTGGCAGGGGGTTTGGCTTGGATAAAGTATCAGAGATGACCTCTACAATGCACTTCATCACCTAGAAGGAGACAAAGATGCAGATTAAAACCATGTTTCTTGTTTTTGTTTTTGTTTTTCATATATCTATGTGTTACCAAGGCTAGAATGGAGAAGATGATGGCACAGGTCGTTTTCTGATCGAGCTAAAATTGAATGTTTGTTTTTGCATGTTACCTAGCACAGGAACAGAAGACACTTCCCAAAACTGAAAAGTGAGGAAACACACATGGCAATGGAAAGGGCCTTTCAGCGTGACATACTGTTCCCTGCTGCAGGACATCAACCAGGCTGTGCATGTCGAGAGGTTAAAGGGGAACTGGGTATATACACAGGGAACTCAGAATCGTCCTCTTTTAAAGCGATGTTTCTCGGTCTGTAGCTGATAAAAGGGCTCAGCAGGAGGCTCAGTACAAAGCAAAAAGTGACTATAGCTCTTAAAAAGGTGACCTTGAAATCCTGCCAGCTATTTGAGGCCTAAGGTGGGCACTCTAGATAGACTGCAGCCAAGGATGATGGATGAGGAGAGGTAAATCATACTTTCAAACACTGTGGAGAAATATTGCTCTCAAGCCCTAAGCAAGGAAATTTTGGAGAAATATTCAGCCCTATGTCTGAGTGTTTAAGCCTTCTATTATCGACCAGAAGATCTATATGTGGAGACAGGTTTTCTAAAAGTGAAGAAATTCCTAAACTTCCTCCAAATCATTTGCTACAGCCTGGGGCAGCCTCCCAGATACCATGAACTCTAGGCCTGCCCTTTGCAGTAGTTCTCTTCCTCATGAGAGGAATGAGAAGAGAGGCTAGATTTTATTATCCAGCACTGACATTACAGGCCCAACTCTTTGCCCATGCAACCACATTACCACTGGTCCCACAGCGATTTCCCACTGCTATGCAGATGTGGAAGGAAAAATCAAAATCAGAGACTGGAAGCAAGCTGAAGACACCTTCTTCACACAAGACACACCAACCACACCTTGGCTGTGTCATCGTGATAGACCCAAACAGTCACACAGATGAGAGAAAGCAGATATTGTTTTTGCTGTATGGCACTGGTTAATAGTGCAGGAATCTGTCTGCCCAGCTGAAGGATCATTATTTATAGAGCAGCCTGTAAAGCAGGCAGGGTTCAAAAGTGACAGTTGTAAAAGCAAGGGTAAATAAATAAATAAATAAATATTCAATTAAGCTTTGGAAGGCAAAAAAAATCACTGACTGAACTGTTTTCTTCTGGTGACTTCCGCAGGCAGCCCTAAGAGTCCTGACCTCTCACAAGATGCTGTTCTTGGGAGAGCAGAACACTGCAACTGCAGTAGAAATCAGACACAAGTCAGCGATTTCCACTCATCTACAATGCTGCTCATTCAAGAATTGGATGTATTCATTCATCAGAATGAGCAGTTTTTCATCCTCTACAAGGAGAAAATTACTTTTTGCCATTGCTGTTGCAGGTTACAGTCCTAAAATGTTTAAATATAATTCCTCTTAGCTATTTATGCATTTTGAAGGATTGCATGATGGATTAAAAATGTTGCAGGAAAGATCTAACAACATGAAAGTAAAGAAATTACCTGCTATCATTCTCCTGTACTCTCCATAAAGACTGTTTTTAGCTAACCTAGAGCACTTCTCACTCACTAAACAGAACAAATTCTAACAAACACAAATTCTAGTACATTCCTTCCACCTTTCCAAGCTCTGGAACCCCTCCTTGCAGGAGTAGGTGATGCAGTCTTAGAAGTAAGCACTTTCTCTGCGTGAGAAATAACAGCTTGGTGAAAATAAACACTCTATACAAGCATTTTGAAAGGCCCTAGCTTTGTTTAGGGTGTTTTTCCATACACAGAGAAACACATCAGTCACCACGGAAATATGGTCAACTCTATGGAAGAACTTTGCAACCAGTAAAGATATGAATAGTGTGATTGTTCCAACTATGCTCTCCTTCACTTTTTATAAAAGCAAATGTTGCAAAGTGAGGCATCCAAGGTCATTAAATAATACCCTAAATCAAGAAATGAAGGAGATCCTCTCCAAATGAATGTAATCAAACCTATACAGAAACTCAGACTGGAATTTTACCAGAGCTGTCGTCTAAGTGTGAGCATGTAACTAGATCCTTAAGGGCTGGTCAGACTGTCCCTACATGGAAAAGAAATCTCCAAAGGATCCTGTCCTTACAAGGATATATTTCACCATGTTTGAGAACCACCATATTCAGGCCCTTCTGAACCCTAAGATCACAAATAGGAAACAGTGGTCTTTGAGCACAGGTGGTGGGTGTAACACCAGAGACTGGCGGTTAGGCTTCTCACAGAAAGCTCTTGTTGTTAGAAAAACCTATTTGATGCCTAAGAGCAGCCTGCAGGTTCTGACTTCTCATACCATAGCCCTGAGCCATCCAGAAAAGCTGGGGCGCAGGACATGTCTAAAGCAGTGCAGTGAGCAGGGGGAGCTGCAGGGCTCAGTGCCATAGCCATGCCATGAGCTCCCTGTCCTGCTCTGCGCCAGGGAACCTGGAGTCCCTTCATTGATGTGCTCTGGGTGAAGGTGGCAGAGCCCTAAGGGCTCCTCCTATCTCCGGCAACACAGAATCATAGAATCATTAAGGTTGGAAGAAACCTTCAGAGATCACCTAGTCCAAGACCCCTGAACACGCAGGGTCACCTAGAGCATGTGACACAGGATTGTGTACAAGCAGGTTTTGAAGATCTCCAGAGACGGAGATTCCACAACCTCTCTTGGCAACCTGTTCCAGAGCTCTGTCACTCTCACTGTTAAGAATTTTTTCCTTAAGTTTCTGTGGAACTTTTGGTGCTTCAAAACATTTGGAAGAGAGGTTTGCTCTGATTTTGCTCTGACAAGAGCAATGCACAACCCAAAGGGGAAACGGGTCCAGCCTTCATGGAAGGGTTTCCATGGAGTTGCACCAGCTTCCACAACATTTTGGGGACCAGATTTCACAAGGAAAGTTGTGAGCTTAAGGAATTTTTCCACCTAGTGAGCATCCCTTGGCACGGGTGATCTGAAGGGACAAGTGCCCTGAGCTCAGTTAGTGGCCCAGGCACAGGCCTCCCATAGCCTGAAGCAGCTTCGCAGTGCTGTCCTGACCACTCACAGCCCAGCACTCAGCAGGGCTCCACAGGCTGAAGTTTGTAACAGAGCAACAGCTCCCTAGGCCCGCGCACATCTGACATAGATGAGGCAGCTTTTCTTGAGGCACTTACCCTTTAGGTCATAAAGAGCAGAGTACATTGGAGCCTACGCTGAGACGGACATGAATGTGCCCTCCTCTACTGGGGAAAAGTCTTTTGTAGCTAGAAAATTTCAGACAACAGAAAGGTTCAAGAAGCAGGGAGAAGAGGCCTGGTGTTTGCATTTGGTATGACAATTTCTGTGGAAGTGATTTCTTAATGTGGCACTGAAGATATTGATGCATCTGAAGGCTATAGGTATTATACTATGAGGAAGGCACTTCTGTCAGATCAAAACACAAAATGCACTTATCAAATCTTTCAGTTGCCAAAATCTAGTTGGGATTGCACACACTTGTGAAGTTCAGCTTGGAATGTCAGAGATACACAGAGACATATTCATAGGAGCCCATAGTAGAAGGCTGGGGAGGTCAGCTGAGTCAGGCACTGCAAAAATCCTTTGAGACAAGATGAATGATAGCTGAGAGCAAATGAGCAACCCAAGACAGCCAGTTGTCTATTTTTTTCGGGAACTTGCATGTTTAAATAGCACACACCCCCAAAAGCATATATTCCTAGAAAATGCCCATTCCTGAATCACATTTCTTCCTTCTCTCCCATCTGACTCACCTCCTGTGGGAAGCTTAGAAAAGCTGAAAGTAGGAGGACTAGAGAGGATCATACCCAACCTCCATCCCCAGCCTTGCTATGCTCCAAATTAGCTCGTTTAGCACCTCTGGGCACTCCCTGGGGTGCTCTCCTCCTGGCCAGGTACACAGCAGTGGATTCATAAAGGGTAAATCCTGGCAGGGAGGGAGAGGCCGAGGACAGATCCTGCTGTAGGGAAATCTCTTGCAAATCCCCACCTCAGCTGTCACTTCCTATGGGGTATTTCAGCAGGAGCAACCAAGAGCCAGCCGAGCTAGGCACATACTAAACATCACATCCCTCAACTTACCCCCTCTCCCTCCTATGTCCTCCACCATCTCCTCCTTACCTTAGTGTCCCCTTTATTCATGTCATTCATCACTGGTAGGGAGACAGCTGTAAAACACAGGCAGAGCAAAAGGAAAGATCTTGTTATTTGGCTTGCTCTGGCAGAGAAGCAGAGAACCCCCCCTCCCTGACAAAACGAGAGAAAAGGGGGTGTCCAGCGCTGGTGGAAATGGTCCCTGAAGGGAGGCAAGGCAGGGCGAGGGGCAGGCGGCCGCGGGCGGGCAGCGGCCCGGCGGGGGGCCCGGCGGGTGGTCCGTGACCTTGCGGCGGGCGCTGCCCGCGGTGCTGAGGCGGCGCTGCCCGCGGTGCTGCCCGCGGTGCTAAGGCGGCTCTGCCCGCCGTGCTGAGGCGGCGCTGCCCGCGGTGCTGAGCGGCGCTGCCCGCGGTGCTAAGGCGGCTCTGCCCGCGGTGCTGAGGCGGCTCTGCCCGCGGTGCTAAGGCGGCTCTGCCCGCGGTGCTGAGCGGCTCTGCCCGCCGTGCTGAGGCGGCGCTGCCCACGGTGCTAAGGCGGCTCTGCCCGCGGTGCTGAGGCGGCGCTGCCCGCGGTGCTGAGCGGCTCTGCCCGCCGTGCTGAGGCGGCGCTGCCCACGGTGCTGAGGCGGCGCTGCCCACGGTGCTGAGCGGCGCTGCCCGCCGTGCTGAGGCGGCGCTGCCCGCGCCCGGGCGCCGCCGGAGGGTCGCAGCGCAGCCCCACTTACCCGGCACGGCCAGGAGCAGGAGGGCGAGCAGTCCCGGGCGCCTCATGGTGCTGTCGGGCTGCGGGAGGGCGGCGGGGGCAGGCGGTGAATCTGTCCCTGGCGTGGGGGGATTCAAGCGAGGCGCTGGGGGAGACCAGCACCCTGTGTGTCTACACCAGTGTCTTGGCTGAAGATCCCAGATGGGGTACTGCAGCAATCAGCTCATTTATATATCCCAGCCCCTCGGAAATGGCGTCAGGAGGAAGCCACCTCCTCCGCTCCCCCACCCCCTGCTCTGTCCCTGCACACAGCTGCCCATTAGCATCAGCTACCAACCGGGTGCTGGAGGAGTGGCCACACGCCAGGAGCCTCTCATCCCCCTAGGTGCAGGAGCTGACCAGGCAATGGGCTTCAATAAATGTCAGAGGGTCGGGATCCACCGGCTCCCTCTTCTCACACCTAACATGGGGTGGATGGTTGTGGATGGTGTTTTCAGGAAGGGGATTAGAGTGGGATACACCTCACCCAGCACTGGCCTTCTACAAGAATCTTTGCGTATGTGCCATCTGGCTACCCACCAGTAGTCAACAGTGAGAGACAGTCGTCTCATGTACCCTAGCTAGCATAGCTACCTATAAGTGGCCCAAGGCCTCCTCATCTCTTTTGTTGACCACAGAATGAACCTAGACAAACATCTTTAGAGTAGATGTTGAAATTTTTGGATAATGTTAGAAGGCAGGCATGCCTGTAAAACTCATCAAGACCTGGAGAACCGGTTGCCAGTGACATGTCCCAGATTTTTATGAAAGTCACAAAATCATGCTGGAGTCAGGCTGAATAGTGTTTGTAACCTGTCAGGTCTGTTGTTCAGCTATTACAACTTTTCAAGCAAATGTTAACATGTTGCTATCTGTGCTTCACTGAGTTCATAACAACATGTAACATCACAATGCATCCCACTGCTGAGTACTTCAAAGTTGAAGCAACCAAGATTACCTGATTATCGGTTTCCATGAGTAAGAGGAAGTAACGAAATGTACCATTCTCTCAGTCACAAGCATTTCCATACTCTTCACAAAATGGCTGTCTACTTTTGAGATGCAGCATCCATCAGGGCAACCAACTGAAATCTCTTTTGACAGTGATGCTGATGCTTCTTTAGGACAAGTTCAGTGGAGTTTTACTTCTAAGTCATAACTCTGCTGTTCATTGCTGCTGCTAAGCTGGGGAGTTTATTATTGCTAAGGCAATATCAGAGGTCAGAAAGGCCAGGGACTTAGATCAGAAAGCAAAACTCAGAAACAACACACTGCCCTTCTCCATCCTACCCAATTACACCCAAGAAGCAGAAAGAATGGATTTGTCCAAAGATGACAAGAGCTCTTCCAGGAGACTAAGGAATAGAGATTACACTGTAGGTTTTTACCATCTCTTTTCATATAGCCATGCAAATATGCCCCCAAATGTACTCTCAAATGGCCTCTAGTTTCTATCTGCTTTAAACTCATGCCTCAAAAGCCAGATTTGGATTGTAAAGCCCACTCATAAAAAATCAAAGCTCCCCATGTCTGTTGTTGTGTTTTCTCTTCAATAGTAGAGAAAAGCTGGAAGTAGATTGATTATCTGAGCAGTGCTTTGTGCATGATATTGATTGATGGTAAAATGTTTATGAGACTGTGAAACAGGCACCCATGACAGTTCCTGTTGCATGGGAAACCTGCAGCCTCCAAGAATAATAGATATCCCTTCCTTTTTTTTTTTTTTTTTTTTTTTTTTTTTTGAGGTTGTTAATTTTTGTTTGTTTGTTTGTTTGTCATATACAGTGGCCTTTTACTTTTCCAGAGTACACCACATCATTTTAGTCTTCCTGAAATACTGATCGCACAGTCTTAGGCTGAAACACTGAACGTTATTGAGCTTGTTAATTCCTATGTGTTCCTAACAAAGTAAAGCAGATTGATCTGTTTATCTAGCTATGTTTACCTAGTCAATATTTATGTAGCCTTACATATAAATATTGATCTTATTTAGGGCTATAAATTAACTCAGTTCTAATCCAGTTGCTTCCAGGAAACACTTTTCTTCCCTGGGGCCCCCTTCTTAGAAATGTAGCAGAATATGGAGTGCCCAAGACTGTGTATTTCCTCCCTTTTTTCAAGGCATGGTCTTGCATCCATTGAGTCCATTGAAACAGAGGGTCTAAATGTTTCCCAGGTCCATCATAAATTCATCATCCCCCGCCCTCCCCATATGCTGCTACAATGGGAGAATGCATGATCTTTTTTTTTTTTTTTTTTTTTTTTTTTTTTTTGCCCTAGGGAAAGTGTTAATCCAGCAATCAGTACTTCTGCTATCAGAATTTGTCTCATTAGGCACAGCTATATTAGGAACTGTCAAAGTAAAGCAAGTCAGAGAAAGATTTATGTCAAAGAGCAAAAGTGATCAAATAAGAATGTGAAAGTATTCTGCCACTCTGAGAAAGGCAATTGCAAAAACAGACTTGAAGGTAAGAGGGTTTTTGAGTCTCTGAAGCAGTTTGTGTTTTAGTATATGGAGGACAGGAGTAGATTCCTAGTGTCTTGCAAACCGATGATGGTGGGCATTTCCTACCAATTCATTCTTACAAACAAGCTGCTTATGTCTGTAGAGATCATTTCATTTTTATTTTTTTCCTTCATAACTATCCAGTTTCTAATACATGAAGCATGATTAGAATTACACAGCCCACAGTCACTAGCATAATGTGAACAGGGAGATGAATTATTCTGGTGGAAATAGGATGGTGATATTTGCCCTCCTAGCCTGAGAGCTGTCTTAGAAGAGGGGAATGCCTAGATCAATAGCAATAATACCCAGTGCTGTTGCATCACCCATGATCTGAGCTGATCAAACATGAGTCAGGGTCAGTCTGGAAGTTATAGGGATGTATTAACATCTTCCTGTGCTCAAGCTCATACGCTCAGGACATTGTGTGGCTCATGCACTCTTTGCATTCAACATTTAAGAGCCACATTTTTTTTTTTTATTTCAGAATTCAGGAAATAAAACCAATGGATCTGGGGAATGGCTGTGAGCTTACTGGAAGAGATTCCTTCTCTAATGTCTAAGATGAAACCGAATTGACACTCTACTGTGCATGAAAACACATCACTTTTCAGAAGACTTATTTGATTTTACAGCCCTGGGAACTGAGGCAGAGAAAAAGTCTAATTTTTACGAAGATATAAGAAAGACTTGAAGCCAAGGCAGAGCTACTGCTCACACTCTAACCAAAGAAGGCCACTAAACAGCAACAACAGCAACAAAAAAACCCCAGCAACAATTAACTTCTTCCTTAAGAACCCAAAGATGGATAATGTCTGTAAGCTTGCCACCAAATTGGTGGTAAGATCTATTGAAACAGCCACATCATACCTTTGCCTCTGTCCCACATCTTAATCAGTCCTCTGCTCTCGCCTCTCCATTCTCAGCACAAGCCACTCTAGCCTGTCAGTAAACAGAAAAGAGCTTCAAAGCTCAGACTGCTCTTGTGAATACCCATCCACACTGCTAAAAGGCAGTACTTTCTTTTCTTTTTCAGGTCAGAAGCAAATTGATGTTGACTTGCTTTGATTCTCTTAGTCTAGACTGTGCTGGCACCAACATGGAATTAATTGATTTTCCTGTTCAAAGGTTTTCTAACACATCATGAAAAAAATATAACATTGTGCCCAATTCTGAGAGTGGCTACTGCATTGCCTGTCCATGTCCATTCTTACCTGGTATGCCCATCTCGTACATGGCAGGTGCAGTATATTCACTGTTGGAGAAGAGATTTATCCCTAGCAGTCTCAGAATACACTGCCAATAGCATGGAACCCAGGACACTTTTTTTTTTTCCTAAACGCTATTTAATCACCAAGCTGGCAAATGATATATGCTTCCGAATGCCTTGGTCTGTTCATCTAGGACATATGGAAGCCAAGCTGATTCCTATGAGCCCACTGATTAGTAAATGATGATGAGCGACACTCATCAGTGTGGACTGCTGCACAGAGGAATAGAATGCAATAGAAAATATATTTTCCATTTTTTTAGAACTGTAAAACACATAAGCACTTTCTACTCTAATTGATTTCTTTGAACCCCTTGGCTTACATCAGAAGGATTGCACTTGAAGAGATCAAAAGAAGGCTCAATACAGTGTGTTTCTCTGCCACTGTTACAAAAAAGAAAAAAGAAAAGAGAAAAAAAAATGAGGGAGAGTGAGCAGCTGCTTCCTCTGCTCCCTCTGCTCTTTCCTTCCCTAAAAGGTGCAAACCAGAGGAGTGTGGAGCTAAACTGACTGCATAATCCTAAGGCCTCCCTGGGCATTGCTGTCCCCCAAGAACATCCTTCTGTGAACTTTGGTAATACTACGTCAGTGGGACTACTTGCCTAGAGATGTGGCACGTGAGGATACAGGAGCTGCTGTTCTGGGCTGGAGCAGGGATCCAGGATCCTTCCAGAGACTCCAGGAGCCCATCAGGGTCAGAGTCAGAGGCAGGGAGGAATAGGGGTAGGAACAAGGACAGTGGCAGTGGCAGGGCCAGGGGCTGGGGCTCAGGAAGGGACAGGGGTAATGGCAGGAGCTGGGCCCCTCCCTGCCTTGCACCAGGCTGAATCCCAGGTTCCAAATACTACAGACTAAAGGCTGTAGACTAAAGGCTATGTCCTAAGCAATGATTTGAATGCTCCATAAAGACCAGACTAGCGATTTCCTACCTCCTTACGTCCAACCTATGTCTTGCAGATGTAGATCAAATAATGTTCTTTCCCTAATATACTTAGATTATGAGATAACAGAGGCCAGGCGCATATTGTCTTCAATATCCAAAAACTATCTCTTGTGGTGACTGTGTTGATTTTAGATGTGCATGAGAAGGACAGGCCAGAGGATCAACTCAGTCACTGCCAGGCCTGCTTTGCCCCTGCCATAATGCAGAGCAGCGAGGCTGCTCTTTCTGCCTCTCGGGCAGGATGGGAAGGGTGTTTGGAGCTCTTAGACACACTCCAGTATCAAGTCTGTAGTGGAGTGTGGTCTCAACTTGTATTAGGCAATCTGACCCTGTGCGGATAAGGCAAGGAAAAATGAAAGCTCTCACTGCTGCTTCATTTGTCTCAGTTGGCACCTTGGTCCTTCCTCCCCCTCTTCCCCTGCTCTAGGGCAGGCTATTCTTTGCACAGCCCTTGCAGAGCTGCAGCCCTTTGTGGTGCAGATGGCTCTTACCTCAGATGTTCTGTTGATAAGGCAATTTTGAAACACCAAATTGCATGCTAATGCCATTTAATGAATGTTCTTTTTACAAGTAAAGCAGACCATTTCCTTTTGCACTAAACAGAGAACAGGAGGAGGTAGTCTTCTAGGTATTAAATTGCCTGAGAGCATCAGCACACAGCAGCTTGAGGAACAGCCACAGAATCTTAAATTACTCTCACTGGACTATTCCTCACCAACTGGGAGCTCAGGTTTCATTCCTGGCGCACACTTTTGCTTCCAAGGAAAGCAGGGGCTGCAGAAGTGCCTTGCCTGTCCTTGGAGAGCAGTATTTGGCTTCCTCTGCTTAACAGAGGGCCCACAACAAAGCGATGAGTAGGAGCAAGAGATGCTTTCGAAATGCTTTGGGGCCTCTGCTGAACGTGCGCCTGCATGCTCAGCAGACAAAATGATCTGGGCAGATTCTCCCCATCACCAAGCAAGTCCTGGGAAGGAGCAGGGATCCCGCTGGAGCTTTCTGGCCCCCAGCACGAAGCAGAGGGTTGGCCTTCTGCCACTGACAGCAAAGAGATCTATTCTCCCACTTGTATGCAGATGAGTTCAGCCTCAGCTGCTGTTTATGGGAATGTTTCAGGACAAATCAAACTGTGAAGAGAGAAAAAAATACGTTTAACCTGACTGCTTTTTTCTCTCTCTTTTTTCAGGCTTTTTTACTGAAACAATGCTCTCAACAACCTCTTGGTTTATGGGGGCAGCTAGATAACCACAGATACAGTGAAATCCTTTTACGTGTTTCATTCCATGTAAGAGGCAATTTCTGTCGTGTCTAAGCCCAGTGGAGCTGAAATGGAAGGGCTTCCTCCAGGCAGAGGAGACAAATGGGTTTGACATTCACTTTGTGTTTAAAGCCGCAGTGATTGCGTGACCTTCTCTACCATGGGGGAAATTGCAGATGTTTTTCATGATGCAACAGTTGCAAGATTCAAGTAGCAAGACTCAGGTATTAGAGAAACTGGATATTTCAGGGGAAAAAAAACATTATTTGCGTCTCTAAATGAAGTTGTTCATTATGAGCCAGATCCCAAACATACTGAGATCAATAGAATGACTTTTACCCAGTCCAGTGAGTTTTAGTTTGAGTCCTAGACCTGCATTAGGACCTCTTACCTCATGCAAGTAACTCTCTTTTCCTCCTCTGTCACTGAGCACCCAAAGATTTCTAGCAGTCTGGTGTCCTGCAAAAAGAGGAGTCTGGAAAGCATTTCATGGAGGCAATTCAGGTGTCCTCAGCCAAGGAGTAAAGGTAATAGAGTGGCTATAAATTATAAGATGGAATAACTGTTGTTCAGAGGAAGTCTTAGAAAGAAGAAAAAAAGGGGGGAGGAGGGATATAAAGGATGTTTCAGGCAATACTATTCATCACCAGAGATAAAGATGGGAAATCAGTTTGCATTCTTCATGTCTAAGAGAATCAGCACTTTCTAGCCTCTGAAAATAAGTTTAGAGCTACAAAAGACTGAACAGGTTTGCTTTGCTCAACTGGAGATTTCTGCAGACCTAAGCCTGTGATGCAATTAAAAATCTTGGAGAGTGAAAGGCCCTAGAAAGTCTCCTGATTGCCTAGGCAAATCCTGAGCAGAAACAGGCCCCTAATTACTAAATGTGCATATTGTGGTGGCTGAGAAGGGTCACTTCTGTGTCACTTGATGAGGAAACACTAGCTATATCAGCAACAACTTATTAAGCCTGATAGCCCCTCAACTGAGAGTGTCAGTTGGCAACTTGGCAGTTGGCAAAACATCATTTTACATCTTTACTCCAGGGTTTCCATACTTTGCTGTGGAAGGAAAACAGCATCAGAGAGACTCCCTATGGATCTCAACAACATGGTCCTTCTGTCTTTGGGATACTCTTAGGAAGAGGAGTTTAGAACTTGATCTTCATTAATGGGACCATGAATTTGCATGGTGCAGTAGCAAGTTCTCTGTAGACATCCTTTATCAGCTTGAGTATTCTAGTTTTTGGCTGAGATAAACTTATATCAGTCTTGGGAGAGGCATCTAGACTGAATTATAACAGAAAATCATATATATATATATATATATATATTCTGTGAAAATGCACTGAGGTGTCTTGCTGTCATTAGCTACAAAGCCAATGTGCCTGTTCCTGCAACAGGAGTAAACTTGTGTGCTTATGGAGAAGGAGTGAAGGAGTCAAAATGAAACAGAAAAAGTCAAAATGAAACAGAAAAGGAAGGAAGACTAACAGAGAATTAAAAAAAAATCTTATAAGAAAAATAAAAGAGAATAAGTAGTCAGGGGTTGAGAGATGAGAAAAAAATCCTAGTAATAACACCAGAGATAATGGAGAGAGCAGGGGAGATTACAAATATTGTATTTTGATATAACAAAGAACCGCATGGGGTTAAGAGGAGAAAAGCAGTGGGAGACCTTCTTCTGCTTGAAAGGAGTTGCCAAGGATCAAGGAACACTCTCCTCCTGTGTGTTTCGGCTTCACGTCACTCTGCTGCTGGCAGCTGCACTGAGGCCTTTTGCCCTGTGCTGGGGAGGGGCGAGGGGGCTCTTGGTGCCCTTCGCCCTCTCCAGGGAGCCCTCCTGGCCCTCTCGGCCAGGCTCGGGAGTTCCTCAGCTCTCAGTAGCACCTGCTTCTTTCCAGCTCGCTCCCTTTGCTGCTGTGAGCACGGCTGGTCGCCTTGCAGTGGCCACACGGTGAGGGCCACGTGCCCGGCGGCTCCCCAGTGCTCGCTCAATGCCGGAGCAGCTCCCTGCAGCACAGCTGCTGTGGGGTGATTGCCTCACACAAATGGGTTGCCAGAGGATAAAAGCAATTTTAAAGAGAGAGGCCCAAGCCGGGGAAAAGCTAATACCTACAAAGCACTTCAAGTCAAATAAATGTTCCCACGTTCTTAAAGGTCCAAGATGAACAGACATCTGAGAGTCACAGTTCATCTGAAAAGGCATTTCATGAAGAAGATAAGCGAATTTCTGTGTGGTTGAGTTTCATACATGGCAGAGGTCAGTTATGATCTACACAATGTGTATACAATGGTTCTGGTCAGAAAGACCAGTTTTCTTTCCCATGAGACATTACATGAGATCCCAAAGCTTCCAGGCCAGTTTCCAGGTTCAGCTACAAAAATCAGCCCCCTGCCCTGGTCCAAAGAGTACACGAAGGTCTACTCTTGGTGTGTGGCTCTGTTCACCTGGGAGCTGGAGAGCTCATGCTCTGTCCGAGGCCTTCTTTTGCCTTTGAGCTATGGTCCTTCTGCATTCAATTTTGTCCCTATGTGGAAAGGGTGAATCTTTCAGCAGTTTTCGTGAGAGAGGAAACCTGCTGCCTCCCATTGCATTCATGGTGTGATGTTGGCCCTGCTGCTATATAATAAATTAAAGCTACAGTTTATAACAGCTACTGATTTTTCCAGATCTTACAGACATGAAAGCAGGAAGGATTAGTGTGTCCTCCTCAGCCTCAGCACCACTGTACATGTACCAGTATTCACGTCTGCTCCGGTCTATGTACAAGCCGTATCTGCTGCAGTTCACACTCTGACACAAAACTTTCTCAGGAGTCTCCTCCTCTTTGACAGAAATCAAAAGAAATCAGCACATATGCTTGGGAGCTTTCCATGATTTTGGAAAATTATTCTAGCTTAACACTGCTGTTGAGCTAGGTGTTGACTGCTTCTCTTTCCCCTTCCCCAGATTCAGGTCTGACTCAGTTTGAGCTTCTTCCAAAATGTGAAGAAACAAGCACAAGTCTAACAAGCATAAAACTGTCCCAAATTATTTTCATGCAAACCCTCGGCAGAATCAGAGTCCCAAAGAGCAACTTAGATCTCTCCTTAAGCTATTACTTTAGAACAACAACAAAATGTCAATATCTAGTTTGATATTTTTATCAAAAGAAAACAGAAAATGCAACGAGCTTTTTGTTAAAGACTTAAAAAAACTGTTCAGACATAGTTTGAATAATAGTTCAAACCCTTTGAACTGAAAGCAATTTCAGATTACTGAATTAATTTACAGAAGCTCTTTCTCATGTTTTGATCAGTGCTATTCATGACTGTACTGACGACCCTCTCTCTCACTGGTGAGTGGTAAGTTTATAACCATGGATTGCAGGTTACTCATGTTTTTAACATGCTTATCACATCTCTTTTTTGCTGAACCTGTATGAACCCATGCATATAATACATGCACATATACATATACATACGCATACACATATAAGCACATACAGACTCCACAAAGCCCAAAAGAGAAATTAGGTGTTCAGCCCTGACCTTCCCACCTCTGTTCACATGTTCCTGCAAATGAGTTCCACAGGCAGTCCTGTTGTGTTATGTTGTAATTTTGATCAATATTTAATCATTGATTTGATACCTGAGTGCCTTAAAATTTCAAACTCCTCGCTTCCCAGTGTTTAGTCCTTGATTTAAGCAAATAAATGTTGTGGGTTTTTTTTCATACTCAGAGAGCAATTTCATTGATTAAAACAGGTGGGTAAGTAGAGGGGCCCATTAGAAATTCATGTTGCAACATGGGAACGCAAGTGCAGAACTCTCTCCTGCCCTGCTCAGAAGAGAGTTTCATGAAAACCAGCAACCCTAATTGCCCTTGCAATAGGCCTCAAGCGCAGCCTAATTAGAATAGACACTTGTATTCTGTGGTTAAAGAAAACTCCTAGAGGATAAAGTATTGTTGTTTGACTGGAAGAGCACTCAATTGTCTAATGAAGCTGTTATCCTCTATTTAGTCAGAGATGAGAAAAGGAAATCTTTATGTATCACTGGTATATAACAAAAAAGCTAATTAGAGAAGTCAGACCCTTAGGGGCAAAATAAAACCACCACAAAACATGGCAACTGTGACAGTGAAAAAAGGCAAGCGAGAGTTTTGGCTCATATTCCCATGCGGTTCACTTTGCCCCAGGCCGTGGGGGTGACAACCTCCCTGTGCCTCCACTCACCCCATCCACCAGCAAGAACTTCCCTGGTTTTGATGGGAGACAATTTCATTTTCATATCCCACATTAAAAGTATCTCATTATCACCAGAAACAAGCCTGTTTACTATAACTTCTGTTACTTATACTTATGTTATATGTTTAGTATTATTGACAAAATCGTCAGGCGATAACTGGAATCTTGGTGTCTCCTTGGATTTCATTTATGTTAAACTAACCCTCACAATACACTCCTGATTTCAATAGGGCTCACAAGGACTTCAAAATGACCCAGGATCAGGCCTTTATCTCTGGCAGCACTAACACAATTTGGTTTTACACCTTTAGAAAAATATTAGATGCTTTGTCAAGAAAATACAGGGCTCCTACTTATTGCTGGGATGACCTTGCACTGTGTTTCTATTCTTATCAGCATCCCATGATGACACTGCTGTTTTTCTTGTATGGATTAGTTTGGAAATTTTTCTTTGAATCTTTACGGGTGAATGATGACGGTGTTTTTACTCATGGGAAAGTTCATTTTACAGCCACTGAATACTTGCAGTCTCCAGTTTCTGCTACAGTGATAAATGAACACTTAAAATAAAGAACTTCCCTAGTCAGACATTCATCCAGGAGCAGTCTCCATTTTGCCAAAAGAGACTAAGTTTTATGAAGCATTTTTAAATACGTCAACATCAACCACACTGCAATTATCTTTATTTTTATAGCGCCAACATACTGTAATATTCATTTCCGCCCATGAAATGACAGGGTGAGGTGTTCTAGCCCCTGACACATCTATTAAAGAGGCCAGCAGGAAGGGTTGCCTCGTGTCTATCACTGGGGCTACTGAGGGCTTCCGAGGAAGCCAGGGAACATCCTGACCAAGGACTGTCCACATGTTCAGAGACCAGGGCAGCAAGATGCCAACCTCTTTGTACCCCTTTCACTCCAATAATGCACTTCATCTCCCCTTTTCCCTTCTCCAAAATATCCTAGCTGACATGTTCGTTAGCATAGAGAATTCTCTGTAGAGAATGTATAGATATAGTATAGAGATCTATCTCTATTTCTCTCTATATATAGATCTATCTACTGTGCTGTCAAAGCATAAACTTCTATGCTTTAAAGCCACTGACCTAATTCTCCTGTTTTAATTAATGGGGTTTAACTATATCTTACATTTAGCCTGAATGCTCTGTGCCCACAGCATCGCTACTACTCCAAGCAAGTCTCTTCTAGTTTTATGCTCAGTTTGGTTTTACACACCTGCCTGCTATACGTATCTGCTCTAATCTACAGAGGGACACAGCGTGGCTCATCCAAGCTGAAATAGGAGATCTGCAGTGCCATGAATAAGGATTTTTGAGCTTCAGATTAATCGCCCTCTCTGTTAGGCTCCCCAGGTCTACGCTGCCAGTCTGCCATCTCTCCTGCTGAACAGCCACACTCTCTTCTAATCTGCTTTGGCTAAAAATAATAATAATAATAATAGCAGCATCAGTAAAGATCTTGATTCTCTGCTTAGTATTTCAGGATGGTGATGGGAAAGGCCTACGTAACTCGTCTCTCCATCCTCAGAAAATTGCCCTCTATTTTCTAGTGAATCACATTGTTTCTCCTTTTTAAGTTGCACCACCTTTTACATCATTAATCTGATAGCCAACAGTTCTTGCAGTAACTGCCAGCAGTGACACCAGGCAGCAACAACGTCAGGCAGCAAAGCAGTATGGAGGAGTTTGGCAATTCAGTGCAGCATTTGGATCAGAGCAGCACTAGCTAAAATGGCAGTGAATCAGATGCTGTCATGAACATGCTTGAATTGGGGAAATATTTTATGTGGCAAAAGCTAGCAGACCTGAAATCTATGTTCAGTCTTGTTGCTTCCTTCCCACATGATCACTGTGACACTTTTAGAGGCTCCATGCCTCAGCTTGCTCCTTAAGCAAAATCAGAGCAAATGGTACATGAGCCCTTTGGAGAGGGCCCTTTGATCTAGGAAAGTAAACTCCAAGGAAACACTGATTAAAGCATTGATTAAATTGATAAAAGGGAGACTTGAATTCATTTCCTATAATGTTCCTATGATAAGTGGATTCCTCATCCTGTCTTTTCATAAGGAGATAAGACAAATAAGTGAACAGTTTTAGTGGCAATGTTGGCACAATTAATAGCTCAGAGAGAGGTCACCTCAATTTTGCAGTCTCGGCTCAAGCCTACTCTTTTTGAAAGAAGAAAAGCTCATCCTGCTTGAAATCAACAGTTGCAAGATCCTATAGGGGAGAAGAAAGAGAAGAACATCTAAATTCCAGCTAGCTGAACTTTATCTCTTGCTGTTCCTTGTGCTGGTTCATTATGCTAACTGTGGGGCCCTGCCTGCCGTCAAGCACTCCCCAGCTCTGGAGTATTTACACAGAAAGTGGAACCCTGCTCGCCTATGGGATAGCCCCTCTACCACAGGGAACAAGCACCCCTGAGGCCAAGGGCGCTGCGCGAGGTTGCTGCTGTGGAGGAGCCACCTTGCTGAGCATCAGGACTTGAGGACAAAGTTGGTGAGCAGGGGAACACAGCGCACTTTTGATACATATCATCTTTGCCACTGCAGTCAGCCATCTGTTCTGAGTTTATTAAAAGTGATGTATTCAGTTGGGAGGATCAGGAAGCATCTGCTGCTGCATTTGCATTCAAATCCTCACAGCAGTCCCATCCATCCTCCTTTTTTAATTAATCAAACCCACTTTTTCTTGGTAAAACCACATAGATAAATGTTTCCTCCGTAAATGGGAGCGCGTATTATGCTAATGCCATTAAATAGCTAATACACAGAAAAACAATTTAGCCCAAGTAGTAGCTATCTCAGGATTTAAGAAAGCTGTTCCGACAGAGATCATTTATGTTTAAAGGGATCACCATTTCAAATGGGTTTATGCTGTATCGCAGTTTAGCAGCCGCAGAACTGCTGATCAATCGGCTGCCTCAAGGCAAGGGTGAAACGCGAAGGACTGAGCGGCAGCAGAGGCTCCTCCTCGGGCCGAGCCCTGAAGGGCTGCAGGGTGGTTCACACCAAGGCCAGATTCCCTGAAGGGTGGCAAGGAAAAATGTGGGGTCAAGGATTCCGTTATTTCTGCTGACATGGGGTGCCCGTGACAGGGATGGTCCCTATGCCTGTTCCAAGGCACTTGTATGACATTACACAGGGGCAGAGAAGATGCAGTTGCACTGGGCTATACTGTTCATGGTAAAATGTGCTGTGCACATAAAGATGCTCCCATCCGAAGAGACATCATCTCCCATATGTATGGGAAGGAGGTTGAGCAAAAAGCAGGACAAGCAAAAGCTGCTTGTAGAGGCTGCCACAAGGCAGGAGCACCCTATCTCCAAACCAGGGCAGTGGAGCTCCAGAGAGCATCAGCATCCCCTTTTGCCCTGTCCAGACAACAGGATGAGGGACCCACCCCTGCAAGCCCATAGCAGGCCATGCCCAAAAATTGCGTCAATCCTACCCACAAGGCTCTCATCTGGGGATGCAGAAAGGTTCTTCCAAACAAGCTCTGAGACATTGGCGGCCAGTCTATGTCTTTCTTTGGGTACCCCAAATGACTTTTCCTAATGAAGGTCCCACCATCTGGGGCACATGGCTGAGCTGCAGCCTTTGGCTCCAAGCTGCTGCTCTGCTTCCCCTATCATTTGTTTTTTTTCCAGGTGGAGATCCAAGGGCACCAAGAATTTGTCTGCACCAGTCTATGCTACCAAATGGTGATTCTGAATATTCGTTTAAATGAGAGTCCTTCTAACCAGGCCCTCCTAGCAATCAGGGGGTTTTGCTGTGTAGTGAGAGGGACTGACATTCCCCACGGACCTGCAAGAGAGATCGACAATGATGTCAATGACAGGCAGTGGAGGCAATGAGAAGCAATGGTGCTCCACAATGGGAAGAGCAGTCCTTGGGTGTAGGAAAGTGAATTACTGCTCCCAGAAATGGTTATTTCACAACCCCCAGACCAGGAGAAGGGCAGTATGGGCAGAAGCAACATTAATTTCTCCTCATCATTCCTGCAAAGTGCCTCTGTTCTCTTGTGAAATGCAAGTGAAGACAGAAAGGATAGGATGGCCCAAGGACTTGTACTCTTTGAGGTTTCTTGAGACCTTTGGCCTTACTGCTGATTGTGATGATTGTGGCAATCACGTACAGACAGACACATGCACATGAGCACCTGGCTCTCTGTCACCAGGGGCTCATCACTCTGTAATGAAGCAGCAACCTCAGGATGGACAAGCTTAGGGGACTCCTGAGCTTACTAAAGTGAGAGAAACATTTAGAAAAGGTCCCAAGGGAGGATATGAGCACATCAGGTCCCTGCTGCTGGCCTGTCGTGATCCACATGACACATGTGGTGACACACATGCAACAGAAAGTCCACTCCTGCCCCTTTCAGAAGGCACTGGAGGAGAAGTGCAGAGCCATGGGGTGCAAAGAGGCCAGAGGCAAAAAACTGTGCTGTGGTGAGGAGCAACAGTCACAGCAGCTGTGAGTGTTATGGGGAAATCCAAGTCCAGTGTCCCAGGAGGAAATGCGAACAGCAATTAGTGAATTTGACAAATGGCATCTAAAGGTGAGAGAGGCAAGGTGAACATCTTAGGCCAGAAGAGGGAAGACAAATGGTGTGTTTGCTTTTAAATGTGTTAGTGCATTTGTCGCTGAGTCTGCTTAAAAAGAGATGAAGGTTCAGTTCAATAAAATCTAGCTACGGTACAAACAAATCCACTGGCCAGAATGAGTTACACCAGCAATGGTGTGTCGCTGCTGAGAAGGGAGACAGGAGGAAGGATTTTTTTATTATTTTATTTTTAATGAGAGGTTGCAGATGGAAAAGCAGGCACAGGAAATGGGAATATAGATCTCAATTCCTCTCAGGCTAAACTTTCACAGCACTGTTTGGCCCTATCCTCGTCTTTCGCTTACGTGTAGCAAAAGGAAAGAGGACGTTTCTGTGTGCTTGGGAACTGCGGCCCTATTCCTCCACACAGCTACCTAACAGACAGCTGATGCAGAAATGAAAGATAAAGGTTTATGTTTGGGCTCACTGGCTCTTTTCTCCTTGCTTTGAATATATTCTCCAGACTTTTTTAAACACAACCTAATAATTTTCCAAATCCTCTCCGAGTGCCACGTACAATAACATTGGCTGAAGCATCTGGAAAATGTAAAGCACAGTTGATCCTACTTTTCCCCAACTGCAAGGCTCCTGACAGGTCTGGCTTTCACTGCAAAACACCTGCACCCATCTGGAAGCTGTTTTTCCCGAGTCAGTGTCTTTCATCAGCAAAGGAGTCACAGCCTTTCAAACAGAGCACACTGCAAACCCTCGGGGAGTCACAAGGGAACTTTTTTATTGTATGATTGATGTTATTTTTTCACTTACCTTTTCTAATTGTGAACACTGTACATGAAATTACAAGACTGCACCACAGAGACAGGGAAAATGGCATCTGAGTAACTAGGTGGCTGCTGGCCTGGTATTGACTGTAGAGCAAACAAGGATGTGTGTGAAGTGAAATTCAGCAATTACAGGTCTTGAAACAGAATTAGTGACAAGCAACGTGAATTAATGACCAATGTGTCTTGTCAGGCTCAGACTGAAGGATTTGCTGGTAAGAACAAGTGTCACAGTTTTCTGTGTGTCTACAGAAGAGGCTTGCCTACAGTGGCACCTTTGGACTGAACAAACTGTTCTGTGAGTCATGGAGTTAGCAAAACTGGACTTTCTATAGTCTCCTCCACAGCCCCACCATGGGGTCTACGTTTCAAAATTTTTGTCACAGAAAAGGTGACGGGTCCAAACACTTTCGCAGCAGCTGCCCTTTCAAACCCAAACAGTATCATTTTTGTGGTAACTGTGTTCTCAATCTTGCTATCTTAGAACGAAAATCTACAGGAGTAAAACTTGCTGTTTTTACCTTGAGGCTTGTCCAGTATGTGAAGACAGAAGATTGTCTACTACATGAAGAGAGGCATGCAGCTTTTCTCAGTAAAATCCCCCTGCAAACTGAATTCTAGACAGTGTTTTCTATGACAGCTGCCCGAGTCAGTCTGGGGACTAGCAGGGTCAAGGCAAGCAGGGGGGAGCTCCTAAACCAAGACTTCTTTGGTGAGACAGATCATAACCACAGTGCCTGTTGTACTCTTGCATTTATTATGCAGAGTCCTTGTATTTTGCTCATTTCTTTTTTCTTGTAGTCAGACTTTTTCCTGCCTTGTTAAATAAATGTGGATTTATTTTAGTCAGCACTATGCATTTGAATTTATCCAGCACAATGTATTTGGAGGCATTTATCAAAATAAGGAAGAAGGGATAAAGAGTTTTTTAACCAAAGGGATTTGACTTCTGAGTCTCTTCTTTATAAATTCAGCACAGAAACAAATTAGCCAATAGTTGCATTAAGCAAAAGCACAATAATGCCAAATCCCTTATTTGGAGGACATTTTACTCTCACAGTGAAGATATCTGGATTCCTTTTGTCTCTCTAAAAATCTCTTCCTGAGATCTCACTGTTTGCTGAGTCCCATCATGATAAGCATGAGACCTGTGTATGGCGAACAGGGCAGTCACATGAACCTGCTGTGCCTGCTTTGGCTGAACTGTCTTGAGGCTACTGTGTCTGGGGACCAAGGATTTAACATTTCCCCAAAAGGGGGAAATTGTGTCATAAAAACAGCAGTTCCTAAGGAATGTCCTAGAGGTTAGACAACCTGTCCATGTGGCCAAGCCTCCTGGCTCCATCCTCCCTGGTAGGCTGATCATGGAGGGTGATATTCCCCTCGTGAGACTTAGTTTACGCTGACCCATGCGTGGCGTCTTGATGGCAGATTTTGAGCTCACACTCTCTCTTGGTAATTTAAAAGAAAATGTAAAAACACAGTGGCAGTAGGAGAAGTTATTTAGGAAAAAAGACATGAACTCAGAGGCCTTGTGCAGTCCCTTCCCAGCATCCCCAACCTTCCTGCCTTCCCTTTTTCCTATGTTAGTATCTGTTTCTGGACCTGCTGTCCTTGGATATGTCTACTCCCCTTTTGCCCATGCTGACATTGCTGGCTCCCACAGCAGCAAATTCAGGAGCTCCTACCTCCTGGGCAAAGATCTTATCTGCTTTAAGGCCATATCCTGCTACTTATGTAGAGTTTCCCTGGCTGCCAGGGAAATTCCCCAGGATTTGGGGAATAACAGTTCTGCATTGATGTTATCCAGCACCTTCACGATTCTGCAAACATCCTCCTTTAGCCTTCTTTTCCTATAAATACAAGTGCCTCAACCTTTTAGTCTCTCTTCAGTAGGCAGCTATTCCAGCCCTCTGATCATTTCAGTTGCTTGCCACAGCTTAGGTTTTTTTTTCCCTAGCTGTGTTACTTACATTATCTACCCTCAAGCTCTTCTGCCCCTTTTTTTCCTCCACTCACCAGTTTTGCGAGGTTGCACTGCAGTTCACTGACATCAGCATGACATTTGATTACCAAAAAGAGGTCATTTAGCACCTGCAAACTTGGAGATTTCACTGCTTCTCCAGGCCACTGAATGAAGATGATGAATAAAACCAACCTGAGCAGGGACACCTGGAGGACCCAGCTGCTGACTCTGCACTCTCCTGAAAAGTGATGATTGGGCCTTAGTTTCTCCTTTAGCCAGCTTTCAGCCCATAAAAGGACCTTTCTCCTGCCCTATAGTAATATGGATTCCTTAATTGACCTTGTTAAAAGGTTTTTTAAAAATCCAGATCTAAGGCAGTGACTGGATCCCTTTTAACCACATGCCCACTGACACCCTGCAGAAAAGCTGTGGCTGGGCAAGCAGGTGAGTTTTCTGCTTGCAGGGACCATAATGTCCCCTCTCGTAGTCCCTCAGGAAGCATTATGGTCACAGGCTGCCTGGTTGCTCTCCTGGCATGGAGAGCTGCATTTGGCCGGCTCCTGCAAGCCTCCGGGAGCTGCAGTACCTCTGCAGTGGATTAGAAACATCCCTCATCAAATCCCATCATGGAGAAATTGGTTGATTCGTCTGCCCCAGGGCATAAAGCAAAAAGAAACACCAAGACTGCAGTGGTTCCTGTATGCAGTCATTTATTTTGCTTCAGGTAGCACAATAAGAGACTGGCTTTCTTTGCCTGCATTTAGCAATAAGACAAGACAGCAGCTGATTAAAGTGATCCCAAATCAGTGTCTCTAGTTCTTCCACACAAGAATGTAAAGCCTACATAGTCTCACATTTAGGCCTTGTATTTTCTCCACAGTTCACAGAAATCCAAAATATTTCTATCCATTGAGTCAAGGCAGGCTGCTTGGTTAGTGTGCAGCTTGCCAGCTTCCCCTTGCATCTTCCCTCCTGAAATCCCAGAGGATTTCCTTCTGCGACCCTACACTTAGATCTGGAAGAAGATCCCACTCAGGCCAGGAGAGCAAATACCTTCCTGCCTCCAGTCCCTTCGCTGTTTTGCCTCCTGTCCTGTCTATGTGCACCTTCTCCAAGGTATGATTTCTGCCTTTCCTCATCAATTCTTTATTAATATCTTTACAGCCACCTGTGATTTGGCTCTGTGTATCTGGGCTAAGCACTGCCAGCAAGGGGAGCAGAGCAGCTCCAGCGGGGCCCTGCAGAGCACAGAGCACGGCGGAGCGGTTGCCCACTCCTCCACAACATGGTGTGCTCTGAGTAAGAGCACGACTGGAGCAGCTTGTTTGGAGAAGAGGCCACATTCCCTAGAAATCCATTCCTATTTCTGCAAACCCTGGAGGTTAATTAGGGAAGAAAAAAATCCAAGATTTTCAGGCAAAAGTCTGCTTGCATTTGAATGTGCAGTTGCAGTGCTTGCATGCACAAGTAACTGTGTCTGCCTGAGGATGCCACTGACACCCATTTGGGTTCGTCTGTACCGCTGCTCTGCATATATTTATTTTTTGCCTTTTCTCTGATGACACAGTCTGTGGAGGGAAAATGCAGAAAAAATGTCTTCAGCTTGTTGTGTTTATTGAATATACCTGTGATTAAAAGGCAGAAAACTTCCATCTATGCCAAAAAAAGCACATCCGCAGGAGCTGAAACCTTCCCTCAAAGCCTGTGAGACGATTAAGTGCTGTGGAAGGAAAATTACATTTTTTGTATAACATGAACATTCCTGTAGTATCAAGGAGCTCAAAGCAGAGGACCAGTGTCTGCTTGACCTTCCACTTAATAACCTCTAAATAACTTGCAAAATTATCTTTTTGGAAATGCTCCAGTAGCAATGGCCCTGATCATCAGCTAAGCGGTTCTGGAAGGGGATGAAGCTGGGAGTGGATGAACAACTGGTTCAGGGAGCAGCAAGGTTACACACAGTCATTAACCTTAGAGAACATTCATCAGGCCATCCAAAGGCTCCAACAAGCCAATAGTTTCACCAAGCAAGCTAATTTAAGACAATTATTTATTAGGAAGGTGAGCAGAGATCATTAAACTCTCAAGACTGGTGTTAACACCCACTGAAGTTTTAATCTTGAAAACAATAGCACCATTTTTCCATGGTAGTCATTAACTGTTGAGTCCCGGAATCTTCCTTCGTTCCCCAGACTTCAGCCTCCCCTCAGCAATTTGTCCTACCCAGCGTCACAGGGCAATGTTAGAGCACTTGTACCGTGGGCAGAGCTGCTGTGCCCTCTGCCTCACACCCATCACCTCTTTCTCTCTCATTTCTCAGACAATTATTTGCCTTAAATAAGATGTTTTCAGGACCACAAATGAAAAACACTCTGGACTACTGGGCAGAACTAAGTGTGAGGTGGCCCTGGATATGATTTCCAAGACAAGATTTCTTCTATCTCTGTCTAAAAGAAAATGATGAAAGAAACATTAGCTTCTTGGGGCTGTGGGCTGAAATTATATTGGATTTTTACTGCTCGTGCACCTTCGGTGCATGAGCAAACTTCAGGAAAATACCACCTAGTGAAGCTCTGGAGATGAGGGGAAGCATCCACCTCCAGCTTCACTGAGATCTCTCATATACTGGCATCATTGCGGATATATGTCCATGTAGCTGTGCTCTTATTTTAGCACAACGGACTCATAGAAGCATGAGGCCGAAGGGACCTCCTAAAGACCATCAAAGCTGTCCTGGGTTTCAGAGCAGATTAGGCAAATCCTTCCTGACAGAGGAGGTACCACCAGGCCCTCCTTGACAGACGTGTGGCTAACAGATACGTGAAAGCTTCCACTCACTGTGATCCGATACAGGAGTGGGTCTGAATGTTTAGCTATCCTTGTGTTTTGAAAAGTTGTCTTCTATTTTCTATCTCTTTTGCTTTAGCTGGTTATATGGAGAAATGCTGATCACTGCCTGTGCATTTTATAGCTTGCCTGTGCATTTGCAAGATTGCTATTCTAGTTCCCCATCTTGCTCCCTAAAATTCTCCATCGGAAATTAACTAAGCCTCTCCTCATACTCATGTTCTTCCAGATTTCTCATCTTGTTGCTGTGTCCTGAACTTCTCTCCATGTCCTATGAATTCCTGAAAGTGGAGTTTCCAAGGCTGAACACAACAGTTCAAGCCAATGTGTTGACCCAGTGGTAATACAGTGGAGAGAAACATGAGAATAAACATTCACAAGGAAGCTCCTGGATTCCCCCAGTCTGGTCCCTTGCTCCTGCAGTTCCCTCTCATAAAACCCTTCCAGAATTATACATATTACCATTATGAATCCAGTTAGGATTTCCAGATATATTCACTTCTATTTGAATGCTGTTCCAGCATTTCATCCTTTAATAGAGATTTTCTTCAAATTTCTGGACCAAATGCTTCCAAAGGCTGTTTTTATTCATTTTTCTTTTTTCACAATGTCACCTCAGATTCAGCTGGTTGATACTAATTCTCTTGAACCTTCTCTGTGGATCTCCCAGTTATTCCATTTTTATGTAGTTTTCCTTGCAATACTTTACTTCTTCCCTCCTTACTTAATTTCATCTTGAGGATTTCAGAGCACTTTTCTTATTCATTAAGATAATTTTGAATTACAAGCCTGTCTTCCAAAAGTCTTGTTTAGCCATCGTAGCTTGACTTTCTTCATATGTCTTACAAATGCACTTGCTTTTCCTTCCTTCATCTTGCTTGTTCACACTCTGGTCAGACAAGGGCTGAACACGCAGCCCATGGGCCCACTACTCTAGTTTATCAGGTAGCTGCACTGTGCTCTCACAGCAAAGTCTAGGCTATAAGTAGCCAGTGAACAGCTGAGAATGCTCTGCAGGACAGTATCCAAAGCCTTCTTAAAATTACATCTGTTTCCCCTACAACCACTAGAGCAATGAGGAAAAAAAATGATTTGGATTGACATAATTTGCTCTTGACGAATCCCTGTAGTTGTGTTTCATATTAACTGACTAACCTGTGACTGATTATAAGTTGATGGTTTAATAATTTGTTCCAGTATCTTCCCAAGAATTAGACAGACTGATTTAAATTCCTTGGCTTGCCTTTTAAAGAGAGGTACTAAGTGTTCCCCGCTTAGTCCTCTCCTGACCCTCTTATTCTCCAGCTATTCAAAAGCAATTGCTATTATCTCAGAAATGGCTCTGGAAGGATCCTTAAGCCCTTACAGGTGATTTTTTTCTGTTTCTGCAGTCTGGAACACATCTAGCTTATCTAAATATTCTTTAAGCTCTTCTTTCCTTATTCCGCTCCATGGTTCCAATCCTCTTGTTATTCATTTTAATTGTGTTTAACATCTGGTTATACGTAACTTTTTTAGGAAGTTTGAAGCAAAAGAAAAAAAAAAAACAGCAGTGAATGTTTTGGCCTCTGATTATCATCACATATCACAGTGCTGCCTTCTTCTTTGGGATATTTTCACTATCTTAGTAAAATGCACTACCATTCATGCTTTCTTATGCCCTTCTCAAATGTCCTCTGAGGATGTAGGAAAGACATCTTTCATGTCTTGAAATAGAAATTCAATTATTTTATTAACACAACTAATGCAAGAGAAGCCAAAACTATGTGAAGTTCAGCCCTTTACTAAAACACCTCATCTCCCTGTTTGATCCTCAGACCTTGGGCTGTCTTCTCAAAGAAGGTACCTACTTCTAGAAAGGACTGTGGAAAAATCATGTTTTTCCTTTTAAATGAGCACCTAACAAGACAATTGTAGTGCAATCCTTCTTTCCTTCTGGGCTAGTTATCTAGAGCACTTGCGGGAGAAAAATTAGAAAGCAGAGCTTTTAAGCATCTCAGTCTGACATGGTAAAATAAAGGTGAACACCATATAAATACATGTATACAGTTGGATTGTAGAAGATAAAAACAGCGTGGGTGCAAACGTGACTCCAGGAAGCCAGAGAGCTGTATGGTAGACAAGGGTATGTGTGTGTTCATCGTGGAGGGGAGCAGGCAAGAGGCGGCTTGAGCCCTCTAAATGTGTATTACTGACTTGTCAGGTATAGACTCTCTGGAGCATCAAGAACAACCCAGAGCCTGGAAGACTCAGTGGATCCAAATGCAATGAATAAGTCTTAGGACTTAGAAAATATTGCCAATTAAAAAATAACGCTGGACATGTGATCTTGAAGGAGTGGGGTAGGGGTATACATTTGGAGAAGCTCCTGCAGAGGTCAAGACTTTATATATAATAGTTTTGTTGGGGAGGTAGAATGAACTAGGTTTAAAAACAGGAAGAGGAGAAAACAAGGTCTGCTGCTCTTTACCACACTGAAGTAGGTATGAGTGTAAGTCCACAGATGGCCAGGGAAAATCACTTTGTGAAAAAGCACTGATAATCTGAGTCGTTCCCCCAGGTCCTATAGCCAAGATGTCTCATAACCCATGAGCTACAGCCAAAAATGAAACTTAGTGTTATGTCTCATCATATTCACAGGAACCCAGGCGCTGAGCACAATCTGACAGAGCAGACTGTTGTTTCACACCACCCTCCAGTAACCTGGTTTCCAGTAGCAATCAAGGGCCTCCCTTCTCTTCTGTTCTGTGATGCTTCTTTATCTGCAAGCTTACCTTCCATAAAAGCAAAGAACATCATTGGTTCTGTGGAGGTAACAGGATTGGTTTAAGCAGGTGAATATAAGGAATGTGCTGTTCCCAGGGATCTATGCCTGGGAAGTGCCTGGGATACTTGTGCACATCTCTGCCAAGCTCCATTGGTCCCTGCGGTGGTGCTTCCTGGGGAGGTCACACCAGGAGGTCCCCTGGACAAGGAGCAGACTGCAGAGAGGCAGGGTGCAGCTCTGGACACACTGTCCCCAGGCTTCATGCCAGGATAAGGAGCCCATTAGGTAGAGAGTCACAAAATACAGATTTGACTGCAGTTTCTAAACCTCCTCAGCACTCACATGTAAAGATCTGAGAAAAATCTGGCTGTAAAATTAGCAACGTTCCTCACTAGGACACCTGCATACAATAATCACTACTAGGTTTGGTTTTTGTCTGGACCCTGTGCTTGTGGTCTCAAAGCAGGAGGCAGCTTTCTGTGGGTAAGAACAGTCACTGCCAGCAAGAGCACTTCTGTGCGTGCACAGGGCCCTGGGTGGGCAAGATACCAACCTTTCTGAACAATACATGTGAAAAACTGCACAAAAGGGATTTCCTCATGCAAAATCATCCAAACAATTGCAGAAGCAGCTTTTTAAACTTGCATCCCGACCATTATCTTCATCGCAAATTTTAAATATTAAGTTTTGAGACCCAGTGGCTCAGGTGCAGTCTGTTCAAACCTTATGGAGTTAAATGCAACTACTTGGGTAATGAATGCAGCTTCATTCTTTGGAGCAGTGTCTTTTCAATACACATCTACTTTCATTATTTTTTCATTCCATATAGAGAAAGTATCACAATTAGCTAAAAGGACAATCTAATTAAATTGTGGATCCCTTTTTCTTGCGAGCATCTGTGAAATTAATTGGAGGAGGGCAAAGATACAGAGGAACATTATTGGCTTTCAAAATGAAAGTCACTTGAATTCAGCCACTTTTTGCAGCTTGTGTAGACTTCATCAAGGCATGTTTGCTCAACAGGGCTTTCAAATTCAGTAGCTAATATACTCAATCAAACAAACCCACAAAAATGATTCTGAGAAAGTAAGGCAAAAATAATCTGAATGACTATCTGCACTTCCATACACATATCTGCACTTCCCAACCCATGTTGATGGAACTTTTCTAACACAACCACTGCCTACAGCACTTGTAACATGACTTTACCAAGCTAATGTGCTTCTGTACTGAGTGCAAAGTAATTTTGTGAAGTTCTTTCTGACGCGAAAAGTGAGCAGAGGAAGTATTGCTAGCACTCCAAACAAGCCCACTGGGTTGCATTTACTAGAACACTTGTAGGGGTAGGTGGCATTCCTGTGTGTGGAAATCACCATTGCTGGAGGTGTTCCAGTACTGAAACTATGCCCTGGGAGATAAAATATGTTTCTCCATGGTCTTTTACAGGGTACAACTGCAAATATGATCCCGCTTTCATTTGGATGAGAAATAGAGTTACCCAGGATTAAATTTAGTTGGAAGATCAGACTTGCCTTCATCAGCTTTTTTGATACACTGCAGTGACCTCCATGCTCTTATGCAAGAGGCACTGCATGCACAGAGCCAAAAACTATTGCTATTGCATAAAATCTTCTACCAGCACAGTGCTCTGTGGAGGACACTCACGCTTTGTTTTTCAGCAGATGTTCTGTAACTAGATCTGGCTGCAGCCTGCCATGAACCATGCTGCGTATTGCAGGTGATACACCAGCAGTGATAAGGAATAATGCATTTTAAAAAACATACCCTAATTAATTTTTTAATGTTCTTTCTTTTTTTTTTTTTCCCCCAGCACCAGCCTCATTAGAGCTGTGTTCTTGAAATGTTTGTTTAGCCAGGTATTATACTGCTAATCATGAAGACTGCCTTGTTGCTTGGATACTTTACACAAGCCACAATGTCACAACTACAGCTGCCGAATTTAAAGATAAGTCACTCCTTAATCTGCAAGATTATTTTTGTGTACTAATTCCTGCACGACTGGAAACAGTATTTCTTGAGAAATACAGAGTTAGCTATTGCTCTACATGATGTATCTATGAGAGATTCAGGTCGTATTTTAGATTTATTATTCTGACATCGTCTTTTCTAATTTCTCTGAGGTTTGAAATGCCAGTTTGTCTCCTAGGTACTTTCTGAAATAGAACAAGTTCTAGAACTAGCTTATCAGTATAATAATATAAGAGTTCTTAGGCCTTTAATACAGCTTTGCACTTTCAAACAACTGGGCTGTTTGTGCTATCTCCCCATGAAATGAAGAGCTTAGTCCCAGTTGCTGCCTCACAGCTGGGGATAGTCAGAGAGGTTTTCATCCAAATTCTAACTCCATTAACCTTAATTCTACTCCCAGACCACCAACTTTTATCCACTCTATCGGCTGCAAGCTACATCAAAAAGAAGAAGAAAAAGAAGTGGGCTAAACAAGGGAAATATCAGGCTATTAGGTGGCAACTACACCATCCTTTTATAGAGACGCCTTTGGAGGCAAAGCCCAAATCATCCAGTCTGCACTGACACGTGACAACCTACTAAAATGCCAACCTCACTGCTGCCCTGGCAGATCCTATATGGGTCCTGCTTTTTGTTTCTTGCTTCTGTGTATCTGCCTATATGTTTTTTACTGTTTTTTTTGCCTGAAAATTTTTGTCTAATGCCAACAGGCCAACAGGCAGAATGAGTGGCACTCTACAGGGGACACGGAGACACTGTCAATCCAATATTTAAATAGTTTTGAGGTATATGTGATACTTCACCGCATCTTCAGAGGTTGACCCAGGGCTGATCTAAACTAAGAGAAGACTATTCTGCTAGTCCAACTAATACTTTTCAATAAGGTTCATGTTCTCCCTGCCGTTCTCCTTCAGAGATGCGTGAAATCTTCTCTAAGCCATCAGACCTCTAGTGTTCTTGTCATTTATGGCTGCTACAGCCATTCCTCTGTAACTGAGTGGAGTGCCGTGGACTTTCCATTCGCCTTCTGGGCATTTCCATGCCCTCACACTCAGCTCTCCAGGTGAGGACCGATGACTACCAGGCCTGCTCTTCAAGGTGGGTTAGCTAAGGAATAATGTAGCCACTAAGGGGTAACCATCTTCAAATCAGACGATGTTGTTCTGAAAAGCAGCTCTTCTAGGATGACGAGGAGGACAAATTTCCCCAGGTAACCTTGTCTGGAATTAGAACTGGAGGACACTCTGGAAGAGGAAAGGCCAGGGCCAGACTTTGGGACTTGAGAAGTTAAATTGTCAAGATTTGTTGCCTACCTGGTGCTTTAGAAGAACAGGCAACAACTTATTCTCCCTTGGAAGCAGGGCTGCGTGCGCGATGCCTGGTGCAGCACGGCCAAGGCCAGGACATCACTCCTGCCCTGCCCGCTCGAGCTGGGCCTCGCTCAGCTTGGAAAGAGCCAGTCGAGCTCTCAGGCTGAGAAGAAAAGGACAAGTCATTTGATTGGTTTAGAAAAGAACTGAGTGGAAGAATAAAAAAGCAGGCCACAAACAGCTTTCTTTCAGTGACAAAACAAAAACACCTTAGGAAAGATGCCTAAAATTTAAAAACATAAACTAAACATGGAGCGAGGTGCAAAGCTTCTCCATGCAAAGCAACAGAGAGTAAGATCTCCCCAGGTCTTCTCCTCATCCAACCACCAATTTGCTGAACAGGACCAGGCAAGTAACAATTATTTGTACCTCTATCTGGCACTCCACATAGCTCATGAGTAAATAGATATGTCTGCACAAAGGCACATATTTCCTACCTTTCCATGTAATACAGTTTAATGTTTGATTTTTTAATGCAATAGGATTCAGTTCCTTGTGATGAATAAAACACGGGGCTGTATCAGTGCTTGGCGTCCCCTCAGAACAGCGACGTCCTCATGCATAATTCACGTCTGCAGAATAAACCAAAAGCTCTGGCAGAGAGATGCCAGGTGCTGAAGGCTTTTGTGGGGGGTTTTGCATGAAGGGGCTCAGTGAAGCAGCGTCCGCTCAGCTCCCAAGGCCCACGGCAGCCGCGACCCTGTGACCGAGACCAGCAGCCCTAGAGGGTCCTGACAAGGTGCTTCTTCATTGCAAGAACAAAGATATCGAGTTAGCCTTCCCACAGCTGGTTGATCCAAACCTGATTTCAATATTGCAGAAAAAGTCCCCCCCAATGAAACTTGCCTGGGCACTGAATTAATAGTGGCCCTAGAGCAGCATTTGGAAGGACAAAGAAAATGGGAGTGTGCTTAATTAAAGCTGACAGACGTAATGGCCTTGCTTGTAATACTATCAGGAGATTATCTGCCACAGGGCAGTGCTACAGGCCCCATCGCCTCCCTGCCAGGCTGTGGCCCTCATGCCAGTTCTTTCAGGCCAGGTCCTAATTTCTGCTTTTCAACGCTCAGCATCACATATATGTAGGGAAGGGCAAACACCTTTTCCCCTCCTGGTCTCTGCCGCCAGCTGCTCTCTGTGCCTTGCAAACTGAGAATTCCAAGTCAGGGATTATCTGGTTGAACTTTAATATATTAATGATGAATGAATGAATGTTAGAGGAAAGAGCTTAGGAGGGAGAGAGATCTGTGCCTTCCCCTTCTCTGCTCACTGCCTGCAACATCAGAGCGCTGCTGTAAAACTCCCCTCTGAAAAGGCCAGACGCATTTGTGCTCCGGGTGGCACAGAGGCACCGATGCGCTGCAAACACTCAAACTCCACAGTGTTTATTAAAGGAAAATTCACTGCCACAGGGCAAAATGCTGCACCAGCATCAGCAAGGAAAAGAGAAAAGGAAGCTATGAGCAAATGCAGGGAGAAAATCGAGGAGCTCCGGTGTGCTCAAAGGAACTTTGCAAAGGCGTCTTGCTCTGCAGGTGCTCAGTGTCCTCGAGGAGGTCTTGGGCTCCACTGCCACACAGGGACAGCAAGGGACAGCAAGGCTGTCCTTCTCATCGGTTCCTGGCGTTGGCACAAGCGCTGCTCCATGGGGCCACAGGTCTCCTGAAGAGCCTCTCCCCATATCTTACTGTGCAGCTGGAAAGAACACACTGGAGGCAGGCACAAGCTTAGAAAATGAAAGAAAACCCAGTGCTTCATTAAAAAGTCTCTCTTTGAGATAATGCTTCAAGACCTCAGCTGCTAAACAGTTTCCCCTGTGAAGCCCTCACTTACTCACTCAGTTACTCTGGGTCCTCCAAGCAGTCAAGGATGTGTTGGGAATACAAGTCTTCTGGCTTGACAGAAAAATCAAATGTAATCTACTGGTTTTTATTTTCAGAAACTGAGCCAGCTTCATTGCAATGTCTTTATTTTGTTTCTGTTCCTTTTTCTCACAAAGCTCTGGGATCTTCAATATGGCAGCATTTCCCAGGGCAATTGGAGGGCTCTGATTGAATAGGGTAACGAGATGCACAAATTAACGGTGACATTGACTTATGTCTCCAGTCAATATCCTGATGTCTTATTCATTGAAATAAGTAAATTTTAACATTGGTACCAGCAGATTGCTGAATATGTGTGTTGCAGCTAGAGAATCCCACCGGACAAGTTCAGAAGCCTGTGCAGGGAATGTGGGATGTAGAAGTGAGGAAAGGGGAGATTTAAGGTATTCTCAGAAGAGAGGTTCACTAGCTGCAAGCCAGGCCCAGCCTTTCCTTTGAAATACAATGTAGTTCATGCAACCAGAGCAACCCTCTTCCTGTTTGGTGCCATTCCGCATTCCCAAACAGGTGACTAACCACACAGTGGGAAAAACCCACAGCGTGGTGAGAGCTACCAAGGGAGCAGGGTTAGGGAACATTGCCCGCTGGAGGCAAGTAGGGTCCTGCCCTGCCTCGGTTCTGATCAACAACATATATATGTGCATGTAGACAATACAAAAGGGGTTCCAAGGACAAACTCCAGAAAAGTGAAACACCTCCCAGAGAAAAGGTCTGACTATTGGAACAGGACATCACTGGAAACAACTGGTAACAGCAAACATGCTTGACTTTAGACTCAGGCAAAACAACAGAATAAATAACAGAGTAAATGCCTCCCTGCCACAGTGGGTAAATGTTTAGTTAGGAGATGAAAGCTTTTATTTAAGAAAGGGAGTGAAATCAGTACATAACGGTAGATATACTCCATTGCATATCTACTTCTACCACTAGCTGGTTGTAAAAGTTTAGAAATAGCAATATTCTGGATTATCTGGAGATTTTTACCGTCTCTGTGACATTCAAAGGATCTGCAAAGCTTGCACTGACATTTTTCCACCCCCCACTCAGATATGAGCAACCCAAGTGCCTTTGGCACACGGAGAGGGCGTTTGGGCACATGCAGGAGAAGATCCAACTGCTAGAGCTGGAAAGGAGCCACCATACAGCCCGTGAACTGTAAGGGAGAAACCTCCGTCCTGTGGTTTGGATTCCCTGGTGTACTGGGAGACGGGACGCTGGGTGCATGCGCAAACTGATGGGATAGAGCAAAGAAACGCCTGGCTCCGTCATCGGCTTCTGCCCTAACAGAAACAACTCGAGATTTAAGAACCCGATTTCCAATCATGTGTAAGAGCAGCAGGAATTCACCACATCAGTAGCATGAAGCTATCAGCTCTTTCAAAAGATAGAGAACCTGGTGCAAAATGCTTAATATAGCTTCAAATACGTATTATTAAAATACCAGCCTTGATTCTGGATGCCTCCACTTCTGGACGCTGTGTCACGGTCTCGCTTGGCCTGATTCAAACAGCAGCCAGAGAGCTACAAGTCAAGAAAACATGAGCATGAATCTACACTGCTCAGCACTCGAGCCGTGCTTTTCTTTAGTTGAATGCCACAAACTAGCAAGCAACTTTGATTTATGTGTTTTGCTCATCAACATGGGAAGTCGATAGCAAAGTCAAGCACAAAATACAGGGCCTCAGGGCCTCTCCATCCATATCTTGAACATGCTGCTGCAGAAGTTTTTTTTTTCCTATAAGAGTTTCAGCAAAGCAAAGTTGTTGAAAATAGTTTAGAATACCATGGAAAGATTAAGTCACAGCCACAGCTCTTACTGCTGGCATATGAGCTCCAGAGCTGTTTCCAAGGACTGATGGTACAATGCAGGCCTGTTGAAGTCCAAATTTTTATTTATTTATCTGTGCAAACCTGTTAATTCAGCGAGGCAGCTTAGCTGAGCAAGCATCAGACCTGATGCACAGCTGACTTGGAGTGCTGGTTTGCATGGGGAATTGAGAGCTCAGTGTTTCAGACGAGCTGCCAGTCATTCTGGTCCCTTCAAAGACATGTTAGGGTCACTGCCCTCTGCCCTGTATGTGGCCAAGTTATTACCAGTAAGCTACTAATGAGCTCATGCTTACGGCAGTGAGCTCTCCACTCTGCTTTAGCTGGCTACTTCTTATTTCTTAAGGTCAAAAGTGGATCCCCAGCCATACAAAACAGTGCATTAGTTTTATGGTCTCCTGTCAACATGGCCGTGCCCTTTACCCACATCCTGCTACCTCCTTCACTCCACTCTGTGCAACAGCCAGGTACTTGCCAGGATATGTGCAGTGGGTAACAAGAAAGCGTGGTAGCACCTGACACTGGCTGGCAAGAGGGAGGAGAGCAGGTCACTTACCTCTTTTGCCAGCTGTGCCATCCTTGCACTTTCCCCAGGTTGGGTGGTTGGGCTGGCCTTGCCAAAAGCGGGCAGCTCCTGCCACTGAATAACAAGAGACACAGCAATGTGGAAGGCTGCCACGTGGCTTCATGGCTGCATTTGCCTTGTAGGCAGGAGCCTTGGCTCTAAGCATTGCGCACCCAAATTCCCTGCTCCACCTTTGGCTGCTCAGACCTCTCCTCTATGTCTGACTTGTGAGCAGTCGATGGTGCAAGCTCAGGGACACACACCAAGGAGAGAGACCCCTGCTCTGCGCTGGGGATTTTTTTGGGGGGGTCTTTCTGTCCTTTGGAGCAGAGGAAAGAGCAATTCAAGCCATGTGGTGAAGGACAGCCAGAGCTGTTTAATGCCTGGATGCTGACTCCTAGCCTTTTTCCGGAGCTGATTCAATGATAAAGTTGTTCCCAAACTGCTGGTCCCAGGCCATAACTATGAACTGTCTTACGGACAGGTTACTGTGCCATTTCAGTCACCACAGCCACTGCCCACATTGCTTGCTCCACCTTTTTGTCAAGCTGTTAGGTTAGATATCACAGTACTGAATATGAAACTTTCTCTGGCTTGAGCTTAAACTCAAGGACTTTGACTTTTGCATGTTTTAGGCAAGGCTCAAAAGAGAGTAGAATAGCTCACAGTGAGAAGATGCTCCCACAGCTATCTCCAAAGTGTTCCCAGACCTGCAGATCTCCATGTTACGCAGCCATTCCATCCATAATGTAAGAGGTTTGTGGAAGACAGTGTCCTGAGTTTGCGTGGTTCCCACATCAGCTCAGTAGTGCTCCCTCTCAACCTAGCAGAGTCAGAAGGCTGCTGAGGGATGTGGGCCTCTTTCACCAAGACTTTGAGATGGATGCTCAGTCACAGAGCGGTGCTGATTCATTCCTAGATCACAGAGGCCTCAGCACAGGCACCAGTGAACGCAGCATTCAGGCAGAGGGCTCCAAATACAACCTACCCGTGTTTCCAGCAGCATGGACAGCATCCAGCAGCAACTGACTTCTGCCAGCTTCTTCACTCACCAACTGGTAGAAGCACAGGCTGGTTACATCAAGATAAACACGAAGCTACTGGAGCTAGTAAGATTATTAAGGAACTGGAGAATCTCTCCTTTGAAGAAAGGCTACGAGAGCTGAGACTGTTCAGCCTGGAGAAGAAAAGATTTAGGGGGGGGATCTTTTCAGTGTGTATAAATATCTGAAAGACTATTTATATGGAGAGGATGGGGTCAGTCTCTTTTTGGTGATACCCAGCAACAGGACAAGAGGCAATAGGCACAAACAGAAATACACAAAGTCTAAGCATGAGGAAATCTTCTTTACTGTGAGGGTGACAGAGCACTGGAACAGGTTGCCCAGAGAGGTTGGAGTCTCCTTCTTTGGGGATGTTCAAAACCTGCCTGGATGTGATCCTGTGCAACATGCTCTAGGTCACCCTGCCTCAGCAGAGCTGTTGGAGTGAATGATCTCTAGAGTTGCCTTCCAATCTCAACCATTTTGGGGCATGGCCAAGAAAGGCTTGAATTCCTCTATGAGTCACAGCTCTTCTCTTGCTTTTGTGGATTTGTAATATTTAAGTTGCTTTCTCCGCATATGCGTCTTGAGACATATAACACTCCTGTTCAGACTTGCAGTTCCCTGCTGATCAGCATCCTTCACACGCTGCTTCAAGATGGCATGTGACCAGAAACTCCCCTTCTCCACACACAGTTTCCTTTCCCAAGTAAGCCAAGTACTAACCTTCCCCCTGCCTCCATGTTTTCTCCCCATGATAGGGGCATTTTCCTGCTGAATCTATACCACTGTGAATACCGAGATACAGAAGCCAGACCCTTTAGAGAGCTGTGGGTGCTCAGAGCCCCACAGAACCCAGCTTGGAGTCTCAGTCACACCTGGGGACCCTGCTCTGCCGCTGAGCACTGGTGGGAGCTTGGCTTGTGGTTGTAGGGCTGCCTGTTAAAACAGGACGGGGAAGGGAAAGCCATGAGTCATCACGCCAGTGGGTGGTAGACTTTGCAGGAGGCCATGGCTAGGAGACTAGAACACGCAGCAGCATGTATGGGAGTGCGGCTCAGTCAGAGCCACTCCTGAGGCTTAGTATTAAAGGAAAGCTCATTGAACTCCCCCCCCTTCTCAAAAACATGCTTGTCTCTTTACCTCTCATTGCAGTCGATTGCCCCGCAATTAGTGCTCAAAGAGAGCGATTGATTGTAACTGACTGAATAACTCCTTCCCATTTCACTTAGAGGAAGGTAAGAGCACCTAGCTTGAGGCAGTGGTTCACGGCTCCACTGCCTGTTCTGCAGGGCTGTGATCCTTTGCTGTGGAAGATGAGCCACTTCAGGTGTTGACAAATGTGTCCTCTCTGAGGAGAAACAAAGCGATAACCAGCAGCCTGAAGCGGTGCTCAAGGAAAAGGTAAGAACATGACGATGTTGTCTCCAGGGATTAGCACCTCAGAGATTTCCTGAATCAAAAGCATTACTTTTTTGGTTTAATATCCCTTGATGGATTTTTTCCAAGAACAAGTTTAATTAAATGTTGAAGCCTTGTAAACTTCCAGCATCACTAACATCCTGTGACCAGGAGTTCCACAATTTACCTCTGCGTTGTGCAAACAGCAATGCGACTGTTTCCTTTGAACAGTATCATCTTATTTCTGGGTAGGAGTATGAGAAGATGGAGACTGGAAGGCTTGGGACCGGGGTGCAGGCTGGAAGAGGTAGGATTCAGGCTAAGTGGTATGATGGCTGGCGTTTAAGTTTAGAGATTCAAATGGGTCTATTAAACTGGTCTTGGGGAAGTAGCTTTTTAAAAAATTAGGTAGGTCCAGAAATTGGTTTGTGCAAACCATGCCTATTTGGTAAAATGGCAACATTAAATGGAGCACTTTAGCATTAGTTTGAAACCAGAACAGATTGCAGCAGTAGGCAATAACATCTACTTGACAGTCCTTCAGAAGGGTGCAATAACCCACATTCTCAGGAAAGCAGTGCTCCAGCTGCCATCATCTCATCCTTCGGAAAGAACACAGGACAAAGCTTGATGCCTTTGTAAGTGAGTAATAATCTCATGATAATCAAGTATTCAGGGAAAAATATCTTCTAAGAAATTCTACACCAAGGAGCCTATTAAAAGCATAGAAACTCATGTCCGATTCTCTGCCTTATTTGTGCTGTTAAATCTCAGGATCTGCAATACAGGAGATAATTCATTTACCAGGTAAGTGACATGATCAAAATTTGAAAGGTTGAAAATAGCTGAGTTCTTGAAGCATCAAAAGGTTTCAGATGAAATAAAGTCTGCTGAGCAGATTTAACAGACAGTCCATATCCTTGAATGCCTACAGTGCTTAGGTTAAAGGTGAGAGACGGAGAATGCTGTTAGGCAGGGACTGAACCCAGACCTCCTAAGCCTTTGATGAACTTTGGCCTCTGGATCAGACTTCCTAATCTATTTGAAACCTACTGCTCAAGTCTTGTGATTTCATTAACTGTTATCTGATTTCTCTTCAAGCAAAAGCACACGCTACACTTGTATTTCTGTTTTGATGTAGAGTATAAACTGGACAGCTCTGCACAATACTGAACCTTCTGAACTTCCATTTCAATCACTGATCATATGATCACATGTAAAATAAGTACCCTAAGGACCTTCAGCTAATGCAACCATCCTCTCCTGTGCCAGAGTAATTCCTTCAGTTATTTGATTATTGTTCTTTTCTAAAAAAAAAAAAAAAAAAAAAAAAAATCACATTTTTCTTCCTGGGTCTGTCTTGACCTTGTGTGGAAAATGACTGCACCCTGTATGACTGAATGACTTAATTTCTCATACAGTCAGTTCCACTTTGCCTTGTAAACTGGTATTTTTCTGTACTGGGATTTCCAGCCTTTGGGGCAGTGGTTATAATGAAAAGGCATTGACATTTCAGGAATAAGCTGTTATTTCTTTTCATGTGACATTTTGACATAATTTCCTTTCCAGAGGATGTACAGCCTGGGGCAGGAGCGGAAGACGAAACAAAGGATGAGTGTTCCTCTCGCTTTCAGCTTCTCTGCAGGGACTGGGGAAGACCCAGCTGCCTTCACACTGAGGCAGCTAGTAGATAATGCTAAAATAGCACCAGCACGGGGTCTTAGCAGCCCAGGAATAATCCCTCCTTTAAAGCCATGGGTTTATAATCTCAGACACCAAATGGGATTGCAGAGATAGACACCAGGGACGTGGCCCCTTGTGGTGCCGGAGGTGTCGGGCTGCTGCAGGGGCTCCTGTGCGCCGCACTGCAGTGCTGAGCCCCCATCCAGGCTCTCCTTCCCACTGCCCATCCGCACCAGCGCCGGGAAACATTGGTCAGCTCCGCATCACAGCCAGGCGCAGCGATGGGCACAGCGGGACGCAGCTCGCGGAGACGCTCCCTTCGTGGTGCACTAACCAGCCCAAACAGGGCCCAAGAGCGCGGGCGTCGCGCCTCAAAGCAAAGGCTGCGGAGCTAAGGCTAACCTGGAAAAATAGCTGGCGTGTTGTTAAAAGATTAGAAAGAATTGTTTTGAGCAAACTCTTCTTTCCAATCAGAGCATGGTAAGGCATTCACGCAAAATGCTCACCAGCCCCTCACACAGGAAATTTGTCCTATACAGAAAGAGGATCAAATCTGAAAAGCGATGTTATTCTGACATGTTTTAATGCTAAATGAAAGTGTGGGGGTTTTACGAGTTATATCACACCATTGTTCTATAGAGCTACCTTTGTCACGCTATAGGGGATCAAGGCCACATCTGTTGTGCTCGCTCATGTTTCACATCCTGTACTTGCACAACTGAGCTGCTCATTTGTGATGAAGATCGCTCTAAAGAAGTTCTGCAAAGGGACAGAGGGGTTAATTTGTATTCTGATTTATTTCATTTTTGCAAACCACAGACCCCATGAGAAGCAGAGAATGACCGCTCAGCATTTCAGCCTGTGCTGGGCCAGGTCATGTTACTTACCCCAGGCAAGCAGCCAGCTCTGCATAATGCCATTATATCCCTTCTCCTATTCTGATATTAAAATATAGAATTAATTTGCCTCATTGTGAATATTTAAACAGAAACTGAGCTGGAGGCCTGCCACTCCGAGAGCGAAGCAGTTCAGGAAGTGGATATGAACCTACCCCAGAACTGGGGTAGGAAATTTATGTTCACACTGCATATGGCTGATGAGGGGGACTATAAATCAACTTTTTATTCCTCCAGAACTCATCTTGGCCAGTAACCAAGACTAACTGCCAGATACCGTGAGCTTTGCAGCCATCCCCGAGACGGCAGCTGCAGTGCCCGAAGGCCGGTCCGCGATCCATGTCCTGGCTGGGCGCAGCCACGTGCTCCGTGTGCCCCCAGTCAGTGCTGAGGGCACCCAGAGTGGGCTCTGCATTCACAGAAGGTTTCTTTTTTCTTGGTTGGGGGAATTCTTCAGCTGTCTCTTTAGGGTATCTTTTTCACTTACTGTAGCTTAAAGTGATGGTCAGGGAAATAGAGCACATCCTTATAATTAAGGATAAAACCATATCCCTGGAGTTCGATGTTCCTGCACAGGTGATTTGAGCTGCCAGAATGGTAATTTCCAGAAGATCACAGGTCCTAAACTAAATAATAATTTCAGTCATTATTTAACCTGTGAAGAAAAACAAAAACAAACAAACAAGCAAACAAATGGCACTAAAAGCCATAAAAGCTCAGAAATTTAAAGCAAAGATTTTTACCTCCCTGGCTCTGACACCACTGCCTGTGCAAACTGCCCACCACGAGCGTGCAAACTACCCGACCCAGTGTGCACAGGATGGTCCTCAGCTGGGCTTACGCCTTGGCCTCCGCTCCCAGTGAAGAAGGTCTGGGAGGACTTTGCAGCATGATCACTGCAGGAAGAGGCTGGAGACCACATGGGCACCTGTGGACAACAACATCTGAGCTCTTGCAGCCGCCTTGGCTGGAGTTCAGCCGCTAAGCTAGAGGTGAGACCTTCTCCTTCCTCTTCTCCTTGCCTCCAGTCATCATTTTCTCTAACACATTGTGCTCTTCACTGATAACTTGTTACCCTCCCAAAGGAGCTTTAACACCAAGGGAAGTTTGACTGTTGCGTTAGTCACTATATTCAAAGAAACAACCTGTGTGCTAAACTATCAAGACCTAAGGGGAAGAAATCTAGCAAACAGTAGCAGTTGGTAGTGTAAGCACCTAAATTTCCTGCCTGTGTCTTGACAAAGATGCAGATTGAGTCATGTTTCCTGATATATTAATTAAAAGGTTCAGTGTGTGGGAAAGGGAGAACTGGTGGTGTTTGTTCTTGCACAGAAAAAACAGAGAAGCACCTTGGAGTCTGCACAATTTCCCAAGCCCTTTCCTCTATGCTTATTTCAGAGCTTTAGTTATTTTTTTTTAATAAAAGAGAGTTTACAGAGATAGGAAGACAATAAAAGGCAGCGCCACATCCCAGTTTGTTAGCTCTGTGTAAAGCTGACAGGCTGAACAAAATCATCCATGTCCTTACAATATTCCTACCTTGATTGATTGCAAATAAACCAGTTTAATAAAGGCTCAGACGTACAAATGCCACATGGCCAACTTGACAGGAGCAAGGGGAAGGAGAACACGATGATCGCGTTAGCTCAATTCCCTCAGATTAATTAGCCAGATAAAATACAGATTTTCCTCTGTCTAGGCAGAAAAATACCACTTACCGACCAGCTATTTGGAGAGCCGCTCCGCTGTTAAAAGCCAGGTGGGGCTGACACGAGACGGCTGAGGGGGCCACGCTGCCCGGGTGCCATCCCCACCACCGCCTGGGTCTGCCGCCAGCCAGGCTCCAGGTGAGGGACACTGTGGGGAAAAGGGGATCCGTTTTACTCCCCCTTGGCAGACCACAACGCTCACTAAGGTCTCAGCACTGTCTTTTTGAAGAAGCTCGAGCAGCAAGGATTATTTTATCACCATAGTTTCACCAGGCCTAAGAAATCCGACACTGGTAGGGGTTGTTGCTGGAGGATGGAGCCAGCCTGTGGGTGCGAAAGGGATGGAGCACCTCCACCTAGAGCTGCTGCCCACGGGCCAGGAAAGGGAAGTCTTCCAGATCTGGAGTCTGTGACCATTTTCTGGCCAAAGGAGAATACCTTGTTCTCAGCACAAACTTGGGTCTTGTCATTTTTTCAGAAGTCTGCCATAGTTTGAGCCAAACAAGAGCATCTTTTCTGTGTGACAAAAACACAAGTTCCGGGTTTCATAAAAAACATAAGTACAGAAAGAGCTATCATTAGATTTGATGAGGCAAGAGCTTCTGAGAGAAGAACCTCAGGGAGGTGGAATGGAAGCACTTCAGGGCAAGGGGCAGTGCACAGTGCCCTGGTGCCCAAGGGCATCGTGCCCGGAGAGCCGCGGCGCTTCCCCGCAGGGGAGCCCAGCAGCGGGACCCCTTGATAGCCCAAGGGGGAACGAGATTACACATCACGCAGCAAGGTGGGAGCTGCGCTGCTTGGCCTGCTTTTATTTAGTGTTGGGTTGCATAACAGATCTTTGTGCAAACCCCTGGCAAAGAGCAGGTGCGGGAAGTTCAGACTGACGCTTTCAATAAACCAGGATTAGCGGCAAACTGCAATGTATAACTGATACAGGTGATGGCACTGCTCCACATTCTGCCTATGGAAACACCGGCTCCCAAATGAGGCCCGGAGACCGTCAGCAACCCCTCCTTCCTGTCCTGGCCTCTGCTGCTGGAACAGAGATTTGGGGTCCTCAAAGGGCATCTGAGCGCTGTGTTACCAGTGAACAAGGGCTTCGAGGTCCCTGTCCTCCCAAAATCAGGTGCAAAGGAGCAATTCCCACCCTGTGATCAACCAGTGGTCTGGAGAAACCAGCTACCATGGGGCTATGGCTGCTCGCTTGTGGGCTGAGGTGCCACCTGGGCATCTTTCCAAGGAGTGGTGGCCGGGTGCGGCTCCGAAACCAGCCTTTTGGAGAGGGGCACTGACCAGGCCAGCTCTGCACCATGCGACAGTCCTTCCTTCTGCTATCAGTCTGGTGTCAGTCTGCTGGGATCACGGGAGGGTTTGCAGCTACCTCTGAATCTCCACACACTGCGGTGCCCCAGCAGCCGATAGACACTGATAAGGCGACAGTTCGGTGCTCCCTGCCACACTGCAAGGTTGGGGGGAAGAGCAGTGTTAATATTCCCAGGCTCTTGCTTGTTCTCCTCCTCATCTCCCTGAAACGAAGTTCAAACAACAACAGCTTGTTAACAGCCCAGGCGGCATGAAGCTCAAGATCCCATCCCACTAGTAGAGCCCAGGAAAAACGAGGCTTTGGAAAACAATACTCAGACTCCTTCTTCTAGGTGCATTAATATGGATTTAAGTAACCTTGTATGTGAAAGCCTCCTCCTGTATATCCAATTGGTAGAAACAGAGCTAAGCTGGCTTTATTCTACTAGGAGGCTTTGAAGAGCAGAATGAACAACTGGGGTAAGACAAAAACAAACAAACAATGAAAAAGACAAACAAAAAACAACAAATCCACCATAACCCCAATTCCTGCTCTTTGTTTCTTCTGCTGCATCTGTGGGCAGGGGAGGAAGAAATTGGCGCTCTGGCAGCAGGGACACAGCACGGAGGCTGGTGCCCAGGCCTCCAGGGATGCTGCAGTCACAGAGCTCTCCTGCAGCACCTACGGCTGGGACAGAAAACTGCCACTTCTCTCCACCCTCCCACAGAAAATGCTTCATAATTACAAATTAAACACTAATCGTTGTGCTTTCTTGCCACCGAAGATAAAAGCACATGTGCTTTCAATTATTGCTTCTTAATTATTGCTTGAATTTACATATAAAAGTGATCTGCTTTGCAGGTTGCTGTCAGACACCAGTATTCAAGTGATGTTTTCTTTATAAGCTTTTCTCTTTTGAGAAACTGTATTAAGAACGTTAGCACAAAAACAGAAAAAAATGCTGTCTTTTATAAAGTTTCTCTTCAGCGTGATTGCCAAAACAGATTCTTTTTTCTTAATAGCAAGAAACATGCTTGCTCTATCCCATTCCTAAAACCCAAATCTCACCTGTATTGCACAACAGATACGTATGTATGGGTGCATATTTAAAAAGAAACTATGCCTATTTGAATGCAAGCCCATGGATGCTCATTACTATAATGCAGATAACTTGGTGACATAGGGAAAGAGGGCAACACACAGAGGACAGCAACTAAAATTCTAGTGAGCTTTCTGTATGAGTTTTCTGCATTTGCAAACAGCTATTCTTAAATATTGCCTTATAGTTTCATAGTTAAAATACTTGGCAATGTAGTCATGAAAATTTTTGCAACTAGGCTGCAATTGTTCCATCAATAAAGAAGGGAAGCAAGGCCTGTGGTAAAGCAACACCTGTTTCATCAGAAATAGATTATTTACTGTGCAAATCTGATCTCCCTGTGTTAATGTTATCTGAAATCAAGCAATAAGGCTACTTCCTTTGTACAGGGCCTTGGTACACATATGACTGACCTAGCACAGTAAATAAAGCACAGAGATCAAACATCAGCAAGCTAAGATGGGAAGGAAGCCTATTGTCACACGAGTGTTTGGGACTAAATCGAACCCAAGAATTCCCAAAGTCCCCTTCCTCAGAAACCCAAATCTCTTATCTCGTATACCCCAAGGTGAGCAGCGTGTCAGAGAAATAGACTTTTTCTAGGCTTCACAGTATCATGAAAAGAGTTATCTCACTCTTACTATCAATCACAAGCTTTGCAGATCATTTTTATTATTAATTCAATTACATTCATGTCTTAATTCACTCTTAAAACTTTGGATTCATAGCTCCCCTCTCTCAGTTCCTTAGTTATTTATTGCAGCCAAAGCCTTACACAGCTTTGGGGCAGGGGAGAAGACTTTTACAATCCAGCATCACTTCACACAGGCTGCAGACCTCACTTTGGGGGCCTAAAAAGCAAACTCCTAAATGCATATTTTGGCATAAGCATGAAATGCTTTCTATGTTGACAAATCTCTGAGCCTTAGGTACCTGTTATATCTGGGTGCTAAAAGCTTTGGCTGCATAAGACAGTTTCCAGCAGTGCTAACTGTTCCCCTTGAGGTCAGTGAGCAAATTCCCCTTTGCCTTAAGAGGAACACACAAATATTTCCACGCAACACACACGGCGGAAGCTGCTTAACCTACACTGCATGCAACCCCAACCAGAGCTGTGCACAGCAGAGTCTGGCCCTGCATGCTCACTGCATTGCAGGCAGAGCAGTTCAGACCTGGGGAATTTTATTGCACTTATTTCCAATTAACAAAATCTTTTGTTGAGCAATGCAGGTATGAAGAAAAAACGAAACGATAACTAAACAGTTGGCTGAGCTGCTGGCAGACGATGAGCAGCTCAGAGCAGTGGCAGAGCTGGTTGGAAAACCCTAGCTTGGTGTATTTTAACGGCCTCCTCTGACAGGTAGCATGCAGACAAACACACTGAATGCATTTCTGAACGCATCAGAAAGGCGGTGCTTACCTCCCATGCCCACGTTTCCCTAGCTCTGCGTAGGCGCACCATTCGCTCTACTGCAAATTCTCCAGAGACAGAAGAACTTCCTAGTAAAAAGAACAGGTTTTATTAGACCAGTTAGCTCTTTAAATGTAAGAAATCCTATTTACCTATAGGAATAAGAGAGAATAGGAATGAGACCACAAGTTTAGGAATGAGAATGGATTAGAAACCCCCCTCCCCAAGCTCACCAGGTAGCCCTTGCAGGCACGTTCCTGCCCCAGGCCTGCCTTCGGCCAGCTCACCAACTTGCCGTGTCTCAGGAACCCCCGCGCAGGAAGTTTCCCCGGTGCCACCCCGGGAGGCTGCCCAGCTGCTCCCGAGCCAGCTCTCTCCACCGGAGCAGCCGGCTCCCCTCTCCCACTCTACCTGCAGCAGCTCTGCCAGCTCCCCGCTGTGAGCCAGCACAACACAGAATGCAGTGTTTTGCTTTGAGCATACACACAAACTGAGCACAAATGGAAGAAAACACACCCTACCTGCCTGTTCTCCATCCTTTTTTTTTGTCTTTTTGATTCATTCAAGGAGTACGCTTGGGACTTGAACCAGTCCTAGAAGGAAGGAACTGAGAGGAGTTTTCAGTCACATGCTGCTCTCAGGAATGTGTGATACCACAGCTGAAAAATAATGCTATTTTCTCTGAATTATGGCCCTTTATTTCTGATGCTAACTATAGATCCTATCTTGGAGCGATAGGACCAGTATTTACAAAACACTAAACAAACAAAACAACCAAAAGCCCAAATCACCATCACTATGAAGTAGTTTAATCATCCTATAGTAGTCCCTGAATAGGAGCTACTGCTTGGACTATCCTCCTGTCACTTATGACACGGGCTGAAAGCAGCTTCTTGTTCACTCCAAGGCCATCTGCTCAGCAAGGCAACCTCCTGACTCCATTAATAGCTGCCTGTTGAAACTGTCCTTATGCAACCTCTGACCTGTAGTTGTAGCACACTTGGCAGATCCATACAGGCGACCTTAGGGACCAAGAGTACTAACCTGAGGCAGGAAATGTATTTAATGATTTTACTTGAAATATGGTGTTTACATCAGACAGACTCCATTGCACATCTTGTGCATTCTTGCACTGCATCACGCAGCTTGCTAATATGAATTGCAGGGGAAAAAAATCCAGCATGTTTAAACAAAAGCTTTAAGCTCTTGTATTGTTTTATGTTTAAGCTCTTTGTATTTCTTGTAGAGTTCTGAAATAGATAACTCTATATTAAAAGCTTTTTATGTTATTCTGTGATTTAGAGAGAGCCTGAAAGGTGTTTATGTGACCTGTAATACAGGCTGAAGTGGCACTACAGCATTTATTTCCTTGTCCCACATTACTTTCCCCAGTGAACAGTCCTTTGTCTGGCAAGGAAGCCTAATTCATCATTTGCTTTCTTCAAGATTATTTATTAGGTGAAAACAGTTTCACAATTTGATAAAATTGTGCCTTTTAAAATTAAAACATAACCAGATACTCCCCTCAAAAGGTTAGGTACCTCTTCTGCAAGCACAATAAAAAATTAATACATGATTAATACACGATTAAGATGACTGAAAAAAAAGAATGCTGTATATCATTTCAGAGGGAAAGGATATAAGAACAGAAATATCCCTGCTCTAGAGAGATTATTCACACCTCTAAGGCAGTGCATGAGTCAACACTAAAAAAAGCCCAAACCCCTACTGGAATTTAAGAGTCCAGTTTAAAGACCAAGGGCAGCAGGAATCTTCTAATGCTTACCTAAGTAGAATTTCTATTAAAACTAGACAAACAGAAGAGGAACTAAAAAATAATCTGTGAGAAAAAAAGTGCTATAACAATTCTCTTAACTTGTGCAAGAAACAAAACCCAACTCATCTGTGGACTTGAAGAGAGGACCTCTACTAGAAGAGGAAGGGAGGGAAGGAAAAGGAAAAAGAAAGAGGCAATAAATGCTCAGTTGGTTTGCCGGCAGCAAAGCAATGGGGGTTTATACCGCTAAGAACGCTCCCACAAAGTTTTCACAGTATACTGCAGTTCCCGAAATACTGTGATTCAGTGCCCTTTTATTATTTTTTTTAATGTAAAATCCCTTTTTATACACACACGTTTATCCAAGGGTCCTCACTTTACTTCCTTCTAGCTTCTCTGCCAGCTCTCATCAGGGCTCAACAGTGGCTTTATGGCTTTAATATCAAAATGAAAAAAAAAACAGGCAACAGTAGTTAGGGAAAGTGCAGCAAATATGACAGAGGGTAGGGACGCAACTTCACTGTAAATGCTCTTTTTTTTTTTTTTTTTTTTTTTTTAAAAAAACTTATCAAAGCATTTCAGGTTTTACTGCAAGACCTGAATGAGAGCAGCAATACAGCCACGTGGCTACTGGAACACTTCATAGGCATTACCATGACAGACTTCATGCATATGACAAACTGAATGTGTTCAAGTCACATGAAAACGGAACCATAACCTTTACAGCAGGAGTGACAAATTACTTTTAGTCATCTTTTCATTATGCAGCTTTGAGCGCTCCACAAGGAAACAGATTTCTTAAGTATAAGTGACCTTGTATTACTGCACTAATGTACCAAGAATTCATAATTACAGAATGCCACTGTAACACAGAACTATTACAGTAGGTTTGACTGGGCCTCATGGGTTTTATGATGAGGTTTGCTGATAAGTACATGTGGTTAAGTATTTAGACATGAGACATTTTTGCAGCTGTCACAGATTCACTATAGAAATAGTATTAACTTCCTAAAGTTTTAGAAAATAAATATTTCAATGAATATAAAATCTGGTCAAGACACCTTGTAATGAGAAGTATAAAACAAAATGCAATTAAAATACATACATTTCAAGTGCAAAAGAAAATACCAATATTTCTAAGGAGCTCAAACCTTTCTTGAAACCCATTCTCGCACTGATAAAGCTAAAATATCAACCAATAAGTAGGCAATCCCACTCTTCAGCTGATAGGGAAGATTTATCTGTTGCATTAAGTACAAAGCTAAGAAGAATGCATAATGTTTTATTTTTAAACTTATTTACAAAAAGATATTGCACCAATCCATTATCATTTTTTCAGTTTAACATGTTAAGGAAAAGCCTACTATTTACAAAGTTAAAAACAGAAGCGCGAAAGCAGACTGAAAGACACCAGAAATAAAGTTTATTTAAATTCCTAGGTACAGTTTGTTACCTGACTATAGCCCACATCCAGTATGATCCGAAATAGTTTGTACCATATATGTCTGTAACTTCAGAAATCGTTGCATTTCTCCGTAGGCGCAAACCTTATTTCTTTTTATGCTATCAGAAGGCTTATGTAAAGTGTAAAGGCTAAGTTTAGCTTAACTTAACAGCCGTGTTTCTCCAGAAGAGTCATACAGTTTTAGGTAAATCGAAATAGCTACATAGTATTATATTTGTATTAAAAAGTAGTGCTAAGTCAGATGATGGTTTTCATTCCTCCTAAACAAGGCAAGGAAATGTTTGCTGATATTTCAGGACTGACCATTTTAAGTACTCTGCTAGCCAAGGTACTTTCCTTAGCACAGCATATGGTCCTGTCTCAGCCTATCTGCCAGTGGGACCATCATGATGCATTTCTGGCGAGTAGGTAAGTAGAACAATCATGACCCAGAGATGAAGCAATGCCTGGAAAGAGAAGAGAGAGAATTACTTATAAGCACTGATTATCATCACTTAAATCAGTAGTAAATGTGTCACTGTGACATAAAAAAGCTAGTCTTGCAGAAATATTATTTTATACATTACTTGTAAAAGAAATAATTCTTATTTATAAATGAAGTGCTGAGCCACATCTGAAAAAAATCCACTTGCAGAACAAAAATTTTTACCTAAACATGAAAAACGGAGCTGGCTTCCTACAGATTTATGTTTGCTGCCCTATCTTTCCTTGCATCCCCTGGTAACTCCAGGCATGCTCTCTAATAACCAGTCTAGCCCACCGAGAGCAGATTACCTGATCTGTCTGCAGTGATTCATAAGCTGCTGCTCCCGCACCAACTTGCTAATACCAGGCAGTGTAAAACCGCCAAGTTGTGCTTGCTTTCTCCTTAACAGGGCTGCTAATTTAAGTCTCTATTCTCTACTGAGGCATTTCACGAACTTGGTAGGAACATTAATTCTCATTCCAATTTGGCTGAAACGATCTAATCGACATAGAAGTTGCTGGGGACATAACAAAGGAGATAATTAATAAAATGCAGAAGCTACATTTCCTTAAAAAACAGGTTAGTGATAATCACAGGCATTAGTGATTAGTCAATAGCCATAGCCATGCTTCCAGCTATCCATGGATAGCTTTTGCCAAATAAAAACACCTGCCATTGACCACCCGATATAGGATTCCTATGCAACCACCATTGATTTTCAATTTGAGTAGCAGCTTAGGCAGTGAAAATCTTCAGAATGTTGATACAATGTATCTTATTCACATAGTGAGAATTCTAATTCCTAAACAGGAAGAAACAGAAGATAAGAATATAAACAGCCCTGTTCCTTCCAGTACTTAACAAGGTGGAAAATGCAATTGCAGAGGAAAGTTGTCGTTTCCTTTATTTATACATGCCTGCCAGCTTTATATCCTGAAACAGTGTCAGCTATTCTGAGAGATTCTGTTTAGAAGAAATATTATGCCTTCTCAAGACACATGTTTTTCCTCATTGGAAAGGCTCAGCTAATGGAATATTCTCAAGCAGGGCAGACTGCACTTCAGTGCTGGTCACTTCAACCGACAGAGATATCTGCCCTCCCGTGGAAAAGGGAGGAATTTCAAGTCTGCCAAACTCACCTAACTCGGATTAGCCACTTCAAACTATTTGAGAGCACCCAGCAAGAAGCTATTTGCTTGGTATTTTTTCAGCCATTAGAAACATGTGACTATTTAGTCTACTTTAAAACACACACTAAGCTGATAATTACATAGCCCTTTACTTTTAAATATAAAATGCCTTTCAATTCATCATGTATCATACAAAACTGCTGTAAAAATCTCAAATTATCTTCTCACTTATAAAGAAAGCTTACTCACCATATAAATGATTACAAAGACTCTTGCTATGGGATACCGCCTTAGGAAGATTCCCAGACGAATGCTATGCAAGTATAAAAGAAAAACAAAATGTTTAAGTTCACATGAGGCAATAATGCCTGTTCCTTTCGTTCTAGTTATCATAAACTTAGGAACACCACCTAATTTTACAGACATGGCTTTCTATACTTCTGAACTGAATTTTACTTCTTGTAGTCAAGGCATTCAATAGGAAAATGCATAATTCAGACCATATTTGCAGAATACTTTTCTGCTAATATGCTAGAGTCAGACTTCATGAAAAAGAACCAAAACACTTAGAACTGTATGGGCTTTTTAAAACAAAAATTTTGCCGAATTCTGTGACTCCAGAAACTGTCATGAAAACCAATTTTCAAAGATATTTAAGCAATAAAAACTTTGGCTTCCCTTGAAAAAAATGCAACAGATCACTGCTGGCTTTTCAATTCATTAAAGATATGGGTTTTCCAATTCTATTGTTGCAGCACTACAAAGATTACTTTGTAAATAGATTATGATATTGCAAACTGAAGTTTAGCATAGTATAGTATAGTAGATCTCTAGTCATAGAGATGCTTCCTTCACAACGGACAAAGTACCATAGAAACACAAAGGATTATTTTTAAAGATATCCTACTTTCCAAAGACGAAAAAATATTATTTAATTTTGTTTCCCCTTGCTACTTGACCAAACCTTTGGAGAAAAAATGTTCATTAGGAGTATCGACAGTGAAGATAGATGCTGAGAGAAGAGATCAAAACAAGTCTTTGGTAGATCCAGATTTACTTTTGTTTACTAATTTCTAGATCAGATTATCTTTTCTGGAAAGTAAACAGTTGCCCTTGGTCAGAACCCAACATCTTGTAGGCATCCAACAGGATACCTGAACAAGAACAGAAGAATACACTCCAAGCATATACGATACTGCCCCAGAAATACTCTTTGTATTGTCTGTCGCAGAAACAGTCAAAATAGTTCTGTCATAAGAGAGCAAAATTTATTTAATATATTGATGTATACAATATACTGGTTCATTGCTTTGTTTTATTTTGTTTTTTCCCCTTTGACACAAGCAATTCAAAAGAGAAGCTCGACCATCTAGAAAAGAAGTCCAGTGATAAAGAAGCACATTTCATTTAGGCACTCTTACCTAAACTGATCTATACTACTGGCAGCTTTGCGAACTCTTCCATACATTCCTGCTACATTAGTATCCATGTCATTAAAAAGGACAGGAACATTTCGCATACGAGCGCCTATTTAAAAAAAAAATCTCTTTAGTGTAAAATCAGTTGTTATCCAAGTAAAATAAATTGATACTGTACAACCTGAAGGTATACAAAAGTAATATAAAATTTCCAATTCATCCCACTTGTAAATTTTGCTGAGGATAAGAAAATACAATGAAGGATTAGATTACTAATAAAAATAAAACCAAGTCCAATGTATCCTGAATTGACTAAATTTAAATTTGTTTAAATTTACTAGAGGGACATCTTGATATTCAAAACCATTAAGTAGAAAACATAGTAGTTTTAGCTTTTTTGTCAATTCTTAAGTGACTAAAATAGTCACTTAATACTTTTACCATTTGCTTACATTTGTCATACAGCAAAACATCTGATATTTCTGATACAGATTTGTATTTCTAAGTCTTTTAACTTTATTTTTTAAATAGATAACATCAGAAAATATTTATATTTTAATATGTATCCTTGTGCAAGTAAACTCAAATTTACTGAATTTAGCTAAAAAATTAGACTCAAACTAATTTAAAATTTGCTAGTTCTCCTTCATAAGGAAGGAAAGAGCAGTCTGGACTGTTACTTTTTAAAACAAAGCACAATTATGTGCTTTGTATAAAGCACATGTTGATGTATAAAGGCAGTTACCACATACATGCAATTACAAAATTTGACTGCAAAAAGTGACCTTGTAAAGACACATCAACTGCTGAGGTTTTCCCAGTAACACAAGATTAACTCTGCACAGCATAGATGAATCAACCTCTCCTCTGCAGAACCACGTAATTTCAGGGCTTCTTTTATCCTTACAAACTCAAAGCATTAGGAAAACTAGAAGCTTTAACTGCATAAAAGACTGTTCTAAATATTTCCATATTTACCTTCAGAACCATCAACTCCTGCCATATTAATAGAAGGTCCATTGGTACTCGTGCCCTGGATTGCCTTAAGCTGTTGTTCAAGTCGTTCCAGCTGATAAACAAGAGAGTTTTTCTCCGTGCTCAGGCTCTCTAACATGGTCTGCTTCTGAATAAGTGTTTCTGTCAGCTGATGAAGCCGATTCTCTAATTCTGTCTGACTGCTACTACTCAGAGCTTTGTTTGTGAGCTTAAAAGAAAAAAATAAAACATTTTTAAAATCTGACCAATATGACAATATTACAAAACTGGTACATTCAAAAAAAAACCCTTTAAATAAATAAATAAATAGGTTAACATTTCAGAACTTTCATGGGGTAACATGACCAAAATCATTACCAATAAGCACACTAAAGAAGAAAGTATCAACAGTGACTAAACCAAGATTTTATATCAAACAAAAAATTAAGTACCAAGAAAAAATGACTGGGATAACCAATTGAAGCTGCAGGAAGGAAAGGAAATGCATGGATCACATTATCCAATTTACAGAAAACATCTAGAGCAAATAGGAATCTCCACGTCAGTCCATGTGCAGCAACTCATCTATTTGATACAATGCAAGACCAGAGCCACCTATAGCATCATATAACAAAATAACACAGCTTTAATAATGGGACAATAAAATCATCAGCAGTAAGACAATGCAAATATATGGATGCACCAGACCAGGGCTAGAGGGAAGTAGTCCTGATGCCAGCACTGCCAGGAAAAAAACTGCTCTCCAATATGTTTGGAAATTATGCACTGCAACACAAACAGTTCCCAAATCCCCAGCACCATATCTGCAGAGCTGATCATAGCTGGCTCTTGACCATCAATTTCTTCAAATGCAGCCTATTTTTTATTATGCTGTCTTAGATAATTTACCTAAAATGAAATTAATGCCTTCTTGCTGGCAAAAGAGTCTGTGGGGCTGCCAGTATCAGAAGGTTCCAAACCAGATTTGACTGATTCAACGAAAATAGGTCATAAACCTATCAGGCAGCCTTATATTCTCTATTGTCCCTACACAGAACTGTGGATGCTGAGGGAGTACCAGGGGAAGGGAGTGAAATGGCCTGGCTCACAGGCTGGCTGAGGCAGCACACAGGGTCAGATGGATCACCATTCCGAGTCAGTAAGATGTCTAATGTTCTTCTATCTAATTAAAAGGATCTGCAGAGAAAGGATCTCTGCAGAAATAGTTATGTCCCATTAAAACACTAAAGAATAACTGCAACAGAGCACCTGCCCACTAAGCCTAGCTTGGGTACAGGTTGCCTTTGTCAAAGACAAAAGCAGAGGCAACTATAAAAACAAGTCTCTGCTTACCCATTTACTGTTCCCTTCCTGTATTCTTCTCAGCTCAAAACTGCACTCTGCATTGAAAGTAAGTACACTGTAGCCCATTAGTAGATTCATGATGATTTTCTTACTTTTAAAACATATTAATAGCTTTTATACTGAATCATAGAAGTGTTCATATGTACGGTTTATTTTCTATTCAGACACAGTACCTGATTCCTGAGCTTCTGAATTTCTTCCTCTCTGTCTTTTATTCTGCTTTGCAAAGTACTTTTTGTTCGATACAATTCTTCCTCGGTATAATGGAGTTCCTAGGAAATTGATCACAATCACAAATTTTAGCTCTGTATGTATTTTGAGTGACATTCGGCTATCTAGTGTTGCATGCTAAAGCAGGAGTAGACAATATACCACAATCAACTATAAACTGAAATTTACTTTCAGATAGAAGCGTCTGATCTTTAGATGCTACAAGGGAGAGAAGTAAGAAAACTGAATACAAAGGCAGAACCTCCAAAACTACTCGATTCTTGTGAAGAGGGACCTAATGCAAACATAAATCCCAACTGTGCAGACACAATTTCATTGGAATCACGATTCATCTTCTTTATACTCTCACTCTTTATTATACTGCTATCTTAAAAAGATGTAAATAACAGAACATAAACAATCAGACAATACCTTTGTGGAGTCAGTATCCCTAAAATAACCCCATTAATACAAGATAATCTTATTGAGCTTTTGAAAAACTTGGTGCAGCTATCTTTAATTCTGTGTAATGTGTATTACAAGGATTTTCCTTTACAGTTTAGGCTTAACAGGATAAGAGGGTGGAAGCGAAAGGAATATTAGCATTAGGCCACTGACTAAACAGCAAATCTAACCATATGTCTTGCTATTTTCATGACTTAGCAGTTATTTTGGCTCCTATTTAATGGTCTACCATGATTATTTTCAAATCATTGTTACTATTTCAGCCATCAGGTGTCACAGCAGCCAGATGAATCATATATATAAGCTATCATATATACTTTAAAAGTATATGTACATGTGAATAATTAAAAGGAAAATTTCATTTTCATATAACCGATAATACCTACCTCTCCCTGCTTTTTTTTTTTTGTAGCTTCACCTCACTTTTATACATAGCGAGGACTCCAAATACACTCCTCAAAAGCACAGAGGTAACAAGATACAGCCTACCATCTGCTTTGATATAATAAACAATAGCTCTCCATCAAGAGCAGACTTTGACTTCTGCCTTTTAATTAGTTCAAGCTGCTAGCATCTCATTAAAATGTAATTTCTGAAAGGACAGATAATCCTGTAAGATAAGTTGTTCCCAGCAGGTACAGTCCACTCTTCTGCTTTCTTCATTATTAATTCTCTTTTACAGGAGCTTCTTTCTTAAGAGGAAATTCTCATTAAGGTGCAAGGCACTGGTCTGATTACTAGTGAAGAATTGGTTTGTTTATACTAAAAATGAGAGCGTGCCCTTTTCCTCTTTTTAGCACATTGTTGAAATCAAAAGGGAGTTTGCTTAAAAAGATAAATACAACACAATGAAATTTAGTAATATCATTTTATTATCAATTTGTCTTACAGAACAATTTGGGAAGGGAGATTTATGAGGGGATTGAAAAAATATCTCTATATTGTTATATTGTTAATATCATATTTGAAATCTAAATCCTATTTAATTATTATTGGACAGAGGAAGATCCATAGTAAGTATTTTTGGTATTTAACTTCCTTGATATAAGGAAGTTACAAATCTTACTGTAGATATATTGTTTGACTAGTGCTGTTGAATAAGTTTTAAGATCATGCTCAATCCCAAGTATTCCTGAGGGTGTTTTTTTATTTATTTATTTTTTAATAATAAAATTCCCTTCACCGGGAATATTCAGTAGGCCTTTTCCATTGCTTACTAGCAGCTGACCTAACTATGTTCAGTTCAGATTAATGTTTCCGTGAATTCTTTTGAATACTGTGGAAAAAATAAGTCTAACACTGTACAAAATACTTTTGTTATGCCAAACACATTACTGATGACACCAAATGGGACCTAATAAAAACTAATGAGCCCTCGGGAATTGCTTACTTGTTTTTGCCGTTCTAGTTCAGCCTCTGCCTCCTGCTTGGCCATTTTATGTGCTGCTATTTGCTCCTGCAGATCTTGAAGTTGTTCTCTTGCTGACTCAGCCTCACTTACCTGCTGAGTCTCCATATCCTGAAACAGACAGAAATGTTACCACTTCACTAACAAAAAATAGTGCAGTCTATAATAGACAATAGCCAAAAGTTACATCTGCAGTACTGTTTCCAATGTAAAGTCAAGATAAAAATTGACCAAACATCTGTAACTTACATATAATATTTTATTAGTATAGAGTAATAGGCAATTTTAAACTGCATTTTGTAAACATAGAAAAGCCTCTAACTGATCATCTTTTCCGTCTTATTGTACACAGGCTAAAACTGTGTAGAAAGCAGAGCTTGCACGTGAGTGCTGGGCTGAGCCAATTATGGGAGCAGATGACTTGGAGACTGCAATTGCTTCAAGGATTAGGAGGGGGCCTTTGCAGAAAAGTATAAGCTATACAGAAAGCACCAGCCTTGTTTGGAAAGGAAACTTCGCTCAAAAGGAGCAAACAGTAACCAGGCAAAAGAGAAGCAGTGCATGTACTATTTCTCCCACCATCCCAGGCCCAGTTGATGTAGTAGTGAGGAACAAGGAAGAAAATGGGCATCTAAGAAGTGCTTGTCCCACCCTGAGCAAAAAGCCTGTTTCAATAATCCCACCCTCAGCAAAAAGTCTGTTTCAATAGTACATCAAATAAGTGTTAGAAGCGACACCCCTACAACACAAAGTAGCCCTTTATGCATGCTTAAATATATCTATGCATAATCATACCTACCTGCAACTCTGTTCTGAGCTGCTGTATTTGTCCCATTAACTTTTGTATTTCTTCTTTCTGAGTATCTCGCTCATGTTTCAGTTCTTCTATTTCCACTGTGCTTGCGGTATGGTTATCCAGACCTTCAATTCCTGATCCTTCTTTCAGGCTGTTGATAAGCTTTTCTTTAGACTAAATAAAAAATAAGTCAATATATTTTTATGGCAGTATTTAGTAAGTGCTCAACTCGAATCTGTGAACAGAATTTTGCTCTGAAGTCCAAAGACAATATGCTACCGACACATAGCAAACTACTGCTTTACCTCTTTTTATCCAAATAAGGAGTATACAGAATTGAAGATCAAAATGCTTCCTACTGATTAATTTATTTTACTTCCTACATGTTACACAATGTATTACTGATCTCATTAAAAAGTTAAAATTACAAAAATTATATGAAAAATAGTGTTCGAAAGCTAAACATGTACAAATTAAACAATTTACAGTAATACATACTTGGAGTATGCGAGTAGCTTTCTGTTTATAGTCTGTCAGTTCTTGCTTTGCAGATTCTAGCTGGGTTTTAGTTATTTTGACTTGCTGTTGAAGTTCATCAGCTCGCCTCTTTTCTTCTAAGTATTTTCTTTCTGCCACAGTAATCCCCTCTGCCAAGTTCTGGCGTTCAGCTTCCATTTTGCTTAGACGGGCTGCAAACTCATTCTAGCAGAAAAACAAACAAACAAAGAAAAAAACCCACTTGTGCTTAAACACATTTGCAACTTTAATCCATAATGGAAAAAAATTAGAACCAAATATTCAAGAAACAACACTTCATGTCTGCCACCGCCACCTCAAAAATACATTAGTGCTTTTTGTGAGGAATGCAGTCCTGTGGTTATCTGCTAAATAGGTGAAATAACAGGTAAATAAGTAAAAATGTCTTTCTTTCCCTCATCATATATTTAAATATGGTAAACAAAAAGCCACTCTTCCTTCGGAAGCTTTAGAATGCCATATTTAAACATAATTAGAAAGAAAAAGATGCCAACAACAATTTTCCAAGACAGAATTAAACATAATTAAGACCAGGCCAACTGTGGAATGCAAACGGGTTTCCAGCAATACCATAAATTCCCACATTTACCATAACCATGATCACCCTGCTTAGCATTATTAAGATTACATATTAGTGTGTGGGGAGGAAAACCACTTGTCATGGAAAACTAAATTGATGACTGACCTAGCTTTTTAAAAATAATTTTAATCATAAAAACAGTTAAAAAGCAATGACATTTCCAGTGTTACACCTCAAAAAAAAAAAAAACTTTTAATAACAAAGCTTGCAAAAAGATATAATTAAAATGTAGTTTTGTAAATATATCTAGCACAGCAGAAGACACATCATACAAAACCCTAAATAACCTGAGCAAAAACTGAAGTCAAGGGGAAGAGAAAGCAATTAGAAACATAGACCTCATCTCAAAAGCAGATTAGGAAAGTCTGCTTTAGACTTCATGTCTAACCTGCATCTGTTTGTAACTCTCTTGCTCTCGCTTCAGTGCGGAGTCTGCATCACGCAGCCTCTCTTGAAGAGTTTGAAGGGCTTGATTTTGCAAACTGCTCCCTTCACTGTGGTCTTGTATTATCCTGAAAAAGTAACACAGATGTTAATAGAAAGGAATAAACCTGGTGCGCTTTTTCAGGTATAAGCACGACTGCCTGCTTTTGAGACTGGCCTTGAAAACTTCCTCAACTAATTGAGTATTGCTGCCTACAGACAGGGTGCCTAGAGCTAGTGGCTCATGCAGTCCCTCCCTGTCCTGTTCTCTCATATCCAACTGCAGACACATATTTCAACCCTGAGATTAATGCAAAAGAGTCTTTACATTTTTGGACACATGAAAATATTTTTCAAGGCAGAAATATTTATCCTAAAGCCTTCAGTTTCAGGCCTTCAGTTTAAAGAAATACTTTATACAAAGTGCATTTCAATAATCAGGTGACAACTGCCCTTATGTCAGCTATGCTGTAATAGGTTCAGAGCAAACTTTAATGATCATATTTTAGATCATGGTCAAAAAAAAAAAAAAAAAAAAAAAAAAAAAAAAACTTTATTCATTTTTCTTAAGGAGTCTATGCTTTCTATCCTGAGATTGCAAACTATATCTCTTTGGAATGACTTAGGAAATACCGTGATTTTTCACTCTGTAATGCTTCCAAAGCTTCTGTCCGAGTACTTAGAAGTTGATCAGCTTCTTGCAAGCGCACTTTCAGCACAGCGAGCTGGGAATCCTTGGCACCAACAGCTTCCGTGAGATCATCAACTCGAGCCTGAAGTTCTCTCACCATCCTATCACTCTTTGAATGGTCAACACTCCACTTCTCAACTCTCTCCCGGGATTTGTTTAATTCTACAAAGTAAAAAGGTTTCTTAGAAGGTTTTAAAAGTAGATATTACAAGATGCTCTAAGTGGTATATATCATAATTCACACAGAAAAAATAAATATAACCAAACTGATATCTCCTAAAGTCTTAATATTACTTCAAGAAGGAACAAATGCCAGAAACTAGCTGTCAGAACACAGTCCAGAGGACTTTGCATGTGATCTCAAAACAGACGTTTTCATTGTATCTTAGATGACAAGTGTTACTTGCCCTATCCCTCCTCACAACCTACTGTTGAACAGTCCTGTAAGAGCAAATATTTGGAGAGCTCTGCATAAAGCATCTACTGTATATCAATGTGACAATAAGCTGAAAATAAACCTGAAAAAATAAGTCAGTAGAAAAACACAATAGTGCTAAAACAACATCTGAATACCACGTAAGGCTTTTTTCTTTAAACAAAGATTATACATTAGCCTTCCATGAAAATTAACATTCTTTGGTCACACAGATACTTAAAAAATAAATAAATAAAAAAGAATGCAGTCACCTTGCTGCAGATCCAACATCAGCAGTTTGACAAATTTAAATAATCATTTAAAGGTTTTCATACATTCCTTTTTTAAAAAAATAAAAAAAAAAGTTTGCGATTTCATTTGGCTTTGAGAAAACTAGTGGAATCAAACAAATAATAAATCTAGTATTTTTGCTATCAGTTTTCTAGGTGTCCGAGATCACCACCTACAGCTTGGAAAAGAGCCAAGTTTCAGTTACTTCAAGGAATTAACTCATTTAAAAATTACTATTTTTCAGTGTCCTTTAAAAAGCATGAGAAATATTTTAAAACTGTTAACCTTTGCTACTTTGTTTTATTAAGAACTAAAATTTGGAACAAATTAGACTGCATATGCTATTAGACAGATTTTATTCTAAATAAAAAAATGAAAAAAAGGCACAGAAGTAACATTATTTTCTATTTCACTAGCATTTTAGTAACATTTTTAAGTTTAACTTCCAAACTGTAGTACCTTCTTGTGTTTCTTTGGATCTCTGAATTAAGGAAGCCATTTCTTGATTTAAAGATTGAACTTCATTCCGCAGCAGTTGATTCTCCAGTCGAAGATTGGAGAGCTCATGAGATCTGACACCATCACTGGCTGAATGGCTAGGATTAGTTACTGCACTTGGTGATGAGTCTTTCACACCATCCACCACTTGCACTCCCAATCCAGAATCTGAACTGTCTGGCGTCTCTGTACAGAAAGATGCAAGTTAGAACTAATATCTGCTAGTCTTTAGGCTTAATATAAACAGCACATCCACATCCCGCAACAGTGATTAAATTCATTTAGTGTTCTAAGAGTCAAAATGAAAACAGCGTATAGGGAAATGCAACACGGAATTGCCTCTCAGAGTAAAAATACATACACTACATATACATCATGCAGCACCTTTGTTAATCCAGCAAGACAGCCATGGAAGTTATAAGAAATCTCTTATTAATGTTAAATTTAGGATTCTACTACTTTTCATGACTAGGGTGCCTAGAGAAGGTGACAGAGTAACAGAATATATTCAAAATAGATAGCCACTAACACAGTTTCCAGTACAAATTAATTCCATTTTTCCATTACGATTTAGATTTCAAGGACAAACTGCATCTGTCAGGCAACTATTCCTTGTCATTTCAACATCAACCTGCAAAATCAGCTACACAGCAGTATGTTTTAATTATTTTTATGTTAAAAAGTCTTTTAAAAGGCACCTCAAAACATCCTCTTACTGATCATTCTGCACCAAACAAGGATTCTCTAGGAAAAACAAACAAACAAACAAACAAACAAAAAAAAACAAAAAGCACTTTTACTATTAAAAAAAGACTAGTGACTTGAAGCAGGAAGCTACAGAATGATTTTTACTTTCTCGAATGATAAAAACGAGGTACAGATATTCTGTTAAAACTATTCAAAGCAAGAGAAACTGTAGTTCTCTGGATTATGGAAATGAAAAAACAGAGTCTCTTTTCTGGCTTAGAACCTCAGTAAGAGCAGAGGGATCTTGTGGCGGTGCTCTGCACAAGAGCTCCCTGCAGGTTGGGAACAGACTCTGCCCTTCCTACCACACAGACTGTACTGGACTGCTGCCCCAGCAGTCCTGGTTCCAAAGCACAGCCAGTTGGGGGAAGGCCCTGCACCAGTGTCAATATAAAATGGCACAGTGTACAATGAGTGAATGAGCAACTGATCCAGAAGCACCACTCCCAAATTCAGCATACCCCAGCAACATAATTACTAAAAACCCACAGGAACAGGCTGAAATAATTCCGAAGCAGGATCACAGTTTGGCTGTCACCGTGTTATTTACTTTACCTTGTGATTACTAATCCACATGCCTCATCTTCCTTGTTACCATTACAACAGTTCACAAAAACCAGTGCCAGGAAGCTGGGACAGGCTGCTAGTTTGGAACAACAGAATTTCAACAAGGCAACAGCAATGGCAGCAAGATTTGATACTTTTTTTTTTTTCCTCCAAATTCATCATCCTATTTAAGTAGTTTTAGGAAGTGCTATTCCTTTCCTTTTAATTCATTTAAACAATTTCCAAATCATTGGGACAAGTTATCTGCATCTGTCCAAAAAACTCAAGAGACTAGCAAAGCTTACAAACAAAAAATTAGCCATGTATAACAAGGTTATACTCACGGCAATGTACAATTTCGCCAACTGCTTTTATCTATAGCTAAATGATCATAAGCTATTTCAATAGCAGTTATACAAGACATTTAGAAAACAGGTATATATTTGATTTTTGACACTCAAGCCCTTAAAGTTTATGTTAAATCTGTGTGCTTCCTTATTTATAAGCTCCAAGATGCGAACTCTCAAAAGCTCAAAAATCCTGAAGAGCAAATTCCATATACCAAACTGAAAAAAACAGTCACACTCCTTAGGCATCAATGAAGGTAGGGTATGCACATAGCCAGGATTAACATATTTGGAAAAAGTTACAGACCTGGCAACACCAAAATATTCACATATTTAGAAATAACCCCTTAATACATTTAAAGCTTTTCACTGTAGTTCATACAGTAAATCTAAAACTAGCACTTGCAATGCTTTACATGTTCAAGGTACTGAACAAATATTAAAGCATTCTAACTACATTATTAGCAAACAATATCAACACTTGTTTCCAACTTCCTCTACAAAGTGGCAGATCAACTTCAAGAATAAAGGATAGACAGGAGAGCCAAAATCGGAACACATAAGTTCCTAACTTCTCAGCCACATTGTCCTCAATTCAAACTCGAAAAGAGTATCAGCTTTTGACCAATGGTTCTCATTTGGTCTGTGAGCTCTCGGGAGTTTGCTTTTAGGCTGAAGTAGTGAATTATTTTGGATGAATCTGAGGGCCTCATTTATCCAGCTCTCTCATATGTGTAGCTCTACGTCAGCATATCCATATCCAAGCTCCCACTTTGCAGGACAAGCTTTACAGTTCCCCCTCTCTCAAGGGGAAAAAAGGAAATATATTATCTCCCCTAGTGCATGGGCAAGCACCATCTGCCAGTCAATGCAGGTCACTTGCTGTCCTACGTGGAAACACCGAGTTCTCCTGACTGACAGGACAAATGCAGCAGCACCAGAACACACGTTTGTAAGCAAGGATGCATGGGGTGCCGATAAATAGAGGTCACAGTTCAGGGAAGGCAGAGTAAGCAGTGATAATTGGAGCTCTAAGAGCACAAAGGATACACATATTAAAGCTATTCAGCTTGCAAGTTGGCAAGATACCTGCCGCAAAATACTAAGCCACCCTGTTGCCCTCCAAACAGTTGACATTATTGTCACTACATATTTCATTAGGTTGCAGTAAAACCATTACCCTCCCCAGCCAACCTTGGATTTTAAGTATCTCTAGAGCCAATATTATTTATCTACCATTGTCTTGACTCCTGATGGAATTATCTTCAGTAGCTTTTGCACTCTGTGTACTAGCAGACACCGAACTAATACTTGAAGTCCGAGAGTGATTTTGAAGAACAGCTGCTTTGCTCTTCTCTTTCTTAGAGTCTATCTTTCCACCAGGCTCTTTTTCAGAGCTGTTGAGAAAATCAAACAGCAACTCATCATCAGGTTCAGACTTTTTTCTTCTCACAAACTGTGAGGAAGGTCTGGGTGTGGAAACACCTTCAACTGCAGAAGCAGCCTCCAAAGACGTCCTGCGTGCTGGTTTAACATTTGCGGTTCCTGCTAGGATTGTAGCTTTTTGATGTTTAATATTGTCAGCCGCTGAGGAGATGTAGGCTGCTTTGGATGAAGACTGATATTTCATTTCTCCAGCATGCTTGTGCAACTCAGAGTATTCACTGGCAGAGTCTGTGTTCTTATTATCATACACTGCAGTGCTTGATGTGTCTTTTTTGTTCAGGGCTGACGCAGCTCCTTGATCGACTCTGTTGAGGAGATCCTCTGCCTTTCCAGCAAGATCCACGAGCCAAGACATGGCGGATGGCTGTTGATAAGCTCTATAGAATTAAAGCTCCAGACACATGTGCTGCAAAAGACAGAGAACACTCAGAAATCTGCTGCTGGGAAGGTGGGTGCTGCCTGCAGAATTGCTGTGCTAACCTGTTACAGCTGTGAGGACATTAAAGTTTTGTTCTACCCATTTCACGCTGCTGTGCTTAGCATAAGGAATGGAATCAAACTAAATTGAATCACCTTCTTAAGAAAACACACAAAAGGGAGGTTTACCTATCAGGCCATCGTATCCTTTCCCAGCACCAGAAGCTAAAACTGGGCGTCCCGCCTGCTCACCAGTCTGCTGCGACCATGAAAAACCCGGCCCATTGGAACCTGACAAAAGCAAAGGCAGAAGAAAGCCGACAGGCGCTTAGTACGGGAACAGACACAGAAATGAAAGGAAAAAAAGAGACAATTTGTCCTGCCCGTCCCAGCCTGAAAACCCAGCCGGGGCTTTCTCCCACACAACCCCGCGGCCGCTCCCCCCACCTCACGCGCCGCCGCGGCAGCCTCACCTGCCCCGGGTCCGGGGTCTCACTTGCCCGAGGCGCGGCAGCCTCACCTGCCCCGGGTCCGGGGTCTCACTTGCCCGAGGCGCGGCAGCCTCACCTGCCCCGGGTCCGGGGTCTCACTTGCCCGAGGCGCGGCAGCCTCCCCTGTCCCGGTGCCGGGACACGGCTCACACGGCCCCGGCGCGGGCGGCCATGGCCGCCCCCCGCTCCTCACTTCCGGCAGACGTGGCCGAGTTCCGGAGCGGCGCCCAGCTGATGGCGTCACCAGCGCGACGTCACGTCACGTCACGCCCCTCTGATAGGGTGGGGGCGAGGCGGTCTGAGGCCCCGCCCCCGATGAGGCCCCGCCCCGAGGCGGGGCTACGGACAGCCGCTGTCCCGCCCATGGCCCCGCCCCCTGCCCCGCGGCCGTGGGCGGGGCGGGCGTCGCGCGGGCTCCCTCGGCGGGGAGGGACGGGAACCGGGACAGGGACAAGGACAAGGACAAGGGCAGGGCGGGACCGGCTCCCGGCCGCCGTGGGCTGGGGGAGCTGCGGCAGCGCCCTCGAGGCTCTCCCGGCACCTTTTCCTGCCAAAAATACTTGAAAGATGCCGTGAGGCAGCGGCGACCCTTCTGTGGGGAACCGGCGGTCGTGCTAAGGTCGCCCCACATTTGTTTTTTAAAGATCCATGTGACATAAGGTAGCACAAGCACTAGTCTTGGAGGAGCCACTGGTCACAGAAATCACCCTAACCTCCGTGTAAAATAAAACAATTCTGAAAGAAACTTTTTTTTTTGGAGCATAGGAGGAAAAGATTATTTAAAAATGGGAGGAAAGCTTCACTTTTTTGCTAATATTTTCTGGTCAGAAAATACATTTTATTTCAAACTTTTAAGTTTCTAATGTCTGAAAAAAAAAAGAAATTAAACATTGCCTCTAACTAGAATCTCCAATATTCTGCTTCACAGTTCCATTAATGGCGATATTCCCATTACTCTTAACAGTGATATTGCCCATTTAGGGATTGTCATTAAATGGAAAAAGAAGAACATTCCCCAGCCCCCAGCTGGCTGTGTGTCGGAGTTTATAACCTTTCTCTCTTTCCTCTTCTCCAAGACCGAAATAAAAGGCACTTGCAGTCAAACCAAGGGACTTCAGTATTCTTTTCTGATAGATTTGCTGTATTTGTCAAGCCTCACCTCAGCCGAAAGAAGAAAAGACTTCAGAAATGACTCATGTTAAATGAGAAGTGCTAACATCCTCTGTGGAATGACATACTGCTCCAGCAGTGTGTGGCCCTTACAAGCCCTTCATCTCCCTATTTACAGAGAAGGAACATTGAAGAGGAAGGTGGGTGATGACTTTTCTGACAGACAAGTGGGGGACTTATTACGACCTTGTGCATATGGGACTCAAGTGAACAAGTGTCATCACTGTTAGCTAACTCTTAACTCCTGTGATTCTGTAACTCCTTCAGCAGGAAGGAAAGAACTTTTCTTCTGCTATGTTGTTTCTTCTGTCCATAAGTCACTGTGCTCATTAGCTAGAAGGGGAAGTGGAGCCTTGGGCAGGTGCTTTGGCTATTTAGCACACGTGTCCTGGTGGCTAAATAAGAACAAAACCAAAACTTTGTGTGGTAAGCAGTTTTGTGAAGGCCTGTTAAGCAAAGACTGGAGAAGATCGTTTCGGGAATAGAGCTGATGTCACTCACAGAAGAATAGGAATAGATCTTCTATCACAGTTGCTCCAGCTCTAAAAACAAACCTATAATCTGGCAAATTACATAGGCAAAGTCAACAAGTGTTTTAACGGGTAAGTCTACTCAGAGTCCATGACTGTTTCAAACCTTTGGTCTGAGTCGGACTTGTATGAGAGAGCTCAAGAACCCTTTCACGTCCTGTCCGTTTTACTCATTAGTGTCTCCTGGATGGAGCACCTGAGGGCCAGCACTTGGTTGGCATCGCATGGACAGACTCCCGCACCCTGGAGGTGCCACTGGTTCCGAGCAGGGATCTAGAGGCCGGTGTGACTGCAACAACTTCTCTTCCCTTTCATCCTGTGACCCAGCATCCCAAACCTGCAGATCCTGAACCTTATCAGGTTATACAGATGTTATGTCTATTTTGCAAATGATTAGTCGTAGTAAAGATAGCTGATAAAATGGACATTATTATTAAGTCGGGGGAGGCTGATGTTCTTCCTCCATCCATCTTCCTTTTTTTCTTTACACATAAAAGTTTGTTTTCCCCTCAGGATCTAGCTAGGATTGATCATGGTTATTTTACTGGATCAAGAATGAAAATCTTTAGAAGGAATTCTGAAAAATCATCACATGACCTTTCATTCCTGCAGACCACACAACCCACACAGGAGCAGTTGCTGACTGAAAGGAAGGTGTCTGGCCCTAAAAAAGAATAATTTTTCCAACCTTTCTTCTAGACATGCCTTGGAAAATTGTACACCCATATAATTATTATTATCTGATTACAAGACTGATGATTTCTGACTGAAATATTTTTTCCCTGTACTCCTTTTTACCTTCCAGAACAGACACATTGCAACTAACCAGATACTCTATCCAGTGACCTCTCCTACCATCACTAATGCCTGAGGTACTAACAAGAATTTGAATCAAGCCAGCGCTTCCAGCTCCTGCTTCCTCTGTTGAGGAGCTCTTCTCCTCCCAAGTTTCAGGTTATAAAGCTGAACGCAAGGTTGGCAGCTCACATCTGCATGTCCCCATAGCTTATATGTTGTCTGGTCAGATCACATCTTGCAGATATTCTCTGGGTAAATACATATGCATGCCAAATGTTAATACCAAATATTAACATTCAAATATCCATTCAAACATTCAAATATCATATATTTATATACACACTGATTAGATCCCCTCTCAGCCTTCTCTTCCCCAGGCTGAACAGGCCCAGCTCTTTCAGTCTTTCCTCATAGAGCAGATGTTCCAGGCTCCTGATCATCCTTGTAGCCCTGTGCTATTCTCATCTGGTTTAAATTTTACCCCAGTAATCCTCTTCCTATGGCCATCCCCCAAGGCAAAGAAAGATTATGGATAGCTCCTGTGTAGGACAAAGGCTACAAAATGTTTGCCTAAAGGTATTTATTACCAGTTATCGCCGGGCCTCATTAGGACTTAAAACCGAGGACATCAGCCCTGCTACCTGTTCAGAACATAATCACAGAGCTAGGGCTGGCAGGAGTTAATAGAAAAAACATCCTGCCTCAGGAGAGATTAAGCAACACAGTGGGAATAACAAACCAACTGAATTCACAACCTTTGACTTCTCTATCAGGTGACTTGGTGTGCTGCACATAACGACTATTTTAATTAAAGTGATTATATTGTAAATGTAAATATAATAAATACAGTTCAGGGCCTCAGAGAACTCTTATTATCCTTAAAGGGGAAGGATCCAGGAGAACATGTGGAGTATCTTCCCTGTGCTTAATATTTAAAACTCTAACAACTGAAGACACCAGAGTAAGATGGGAAGCTCATCTAAATCAGCTAATTTAGTCATACATTGCAGAACTAAAGGCATTTGTGGTATTTGGCAGGACTGTTTTTAAGATTTGTGCTCCCATCTACTAGATTTCAATGCCACAATTAATTTTCATGTAAACCAGTACGGAAGAGTAGCTTTTTAAGAGGCTGTGCTAATTACAAATTTACTCCAGTTTTACGCTGTTTGTGTAGTCTTCAAAGCACTTTACTGATCCCCTCAACAGAAAATTCAAACGTGATCACAAATGGTTGATGCAGTATTAAATCACGCAAGACCAAAACAACATAAACCAATCTGTTTGGAGTGTTGGAAAAAACAAGGTCAAAATCTTTGTCCTAGATTGTGTGTTTCCTTAACAGAGATGGTGCAGACTCAGCATATTTTAACACCAAAAATAATCCAATTGCATCACCATATCTAAGTACCTTTTCTGTGCACTATTCATCATCTCCTTTACTTGTACTGTATCAGCAGCTGCTTCCAAGCACCCTGTACATGTTAGTGGGGAGAACATGTAATTATATCACTACAGGCCTAGGGCTTCTCAACTTCTACTAAAGGTTTCTGTTTACCGTTCCCTCCTTGGGCTCCTGATCCAGGAAATGACGTGCACTGCTTTTTTAAAAGGCTCTGACTGAACGGCTGTATGTGCAGCCATGAAAAGTAAGAAATTTATATCTATCTATGGATAAAAAAACAGATTCTCTGTGTAAAATGCTTAGATCCTTTTTTATATTTGAATTTTGTCTAATTTCTATCAAAAATTTGCATGAATTAATTTTGTCTATTATAATTCTCTTTATAACAAAATAACCTCCCTCAAAAAAAAAAAAAAAAAGGAAATATCTGCTGCAATAACTGTTACATCGTAGCAAGATAAATCACTTCCTCAGAATTCATGAAGGAAAACAATTGGGTTAACTGTGATTATTATTAATGAAAAAAAAACAGTTTTTAAAGGTGATAAAATTATTTATTTTAAAAATGATTATTGTTTTTTAAAAATGACTACTTGGAAAGTTAATGGTTTTTTAACTGTATGGAAAACTTACAGCTCTCGCAGTATTTCTATAGTAAAATATTTTGAATAACATTAGAATTGCAAAACATAGCAATATAAAGTTTCTCACCTAACTCTTATTCAATCTTCCTTTCTGTATATGCCATACTGCATTATTGCACAACTACATTTCTGAAATAGAGTCATTGCTTCATTCGATATACTGAAAATATTCTGAGTATCAAGGACAGGAATAAAATAAGATGGTCACTGAGCCGAGTAGCCATTAAACATTTCTTCCACTCTCAACATTCAGTATGTGGCCTCAAGTTATTCACCATCTACATGCCTTACTGCGTACAGCTGTATGAACTTTCTTCCTACGTTTGCGTAAGAACACGCTCACAGAAGCTATCACAGCGGAGCTCCACGTCCACATGCTGCGTTGCCCCATGGCATCGGGGTCGTGCACGCGCAGCCTCTGAGGTAAGTGGTGTTATCATCTTCACGTGTCACCCGGGGAGCTGAGGTACACTGAGAGGAACTGAAGGCCTCCTCAGCGCCTCCACAGACATGCAGGGACTTCCAGACCCAGAAGCTATGTCTTTCCTTTAATAAGCCTAGAAAAACTTTTTTTTTTCTTTTTAATTAACTTGGAAATTTTCAAAGCATACGGGTACAAGAGCATCTCAGCTAAAGAAATTTCAAGCAGGTACAACTCTATTTTCTCTGCCCCCACAGATATCTTTTCCTCAAAATGTCTGAACAATCTATAAACAGGAAATAAACTCTAGGGGGAGTTTCTTACTAGGAAACTTATCTTTCTGCATACCCACTCTCATTCCTGATGGTAAGAACTCTGTTACCCCAGCACCATGGAATTGCCTGAGTTCATCGTAATCATTCCTGTTGGTGCATAGAGTCTGCAAGAAGTTTTGAAAAGGCGAGCAGCAAAAAGGAGGGAGCCTGACATAAATTTTAACAGGCTGCCAGCACAAGAGGCAAGCGCATACGGTGACCTGAGCTGCTGAGTGGAAGGTCTTCATTGAGCTATTTCTGTCTTAACTGTAAATGTAGTGATTGCCTGGGAATCTCCAAATTCATGGGAGAGAGTAGGTTTTTTATCCAACAGAGACAGAAAAGAGCATTTTTTCCCTGACTGTGACACAGTCTATTTGGAATCTGAACGCAGATATCTACAGTGATACGGAAAATATACCACATGTTTTGCCATTAGCTGTGTGTAGGAAAAATTCATTATCAAGGTAACACACACATTGTAGTTTTGGAAGCATATAAGGATTGCCACATATTGCTAGATATGAGGATTGCCACATTTGTCTGAGATGAAGAACGAGGACAACAAAAATCAAGTGTAGAAAATCTTATTCTGGGTTTCACACTTCAAAGTTGGCATTTGCTTTTTACAGATTTCTGTAAATGTTTTGTGAGTATGAAAATAAATGGCTGATGAACTAGAACTGCATGTTTGCAATGGATAACAATATTAAGCCTACTGTTGGCCATCATCGCCATCCTCTTGGTCCACGGTTTTAAGAATATATTTTCCATTGCGTAGTCACACTGTTTATTGGGAAGCACACTCTGTAATTAGGTGTTCACAATCTTTTAACCTTTAGACTTCTTCCCCTCTTCCCTCCCCCATGCTTGTTTTCTCCAGCACACATTTTGCTTTCCTTGAATCTCCCGGTCAGGCAGGTAAGTGAGAACACCACCTCAAACCAACCGTATTCTAAACGATTGTTTTCCCATACAACCCACCTGGCCTGTGGCTATAATGGCAGAAAGGTGAGTCATCCACAAAAAGATGCACAAGTGGTTAAAAGTAGCTTTCATGTTTTCTGTAGGATAAAAACTGAACCCCAAACTGAGTGCATACAGCTTGTCTGACATTTGTTTTTCCTCAGCTGTCTGTGCAATAACAAGTTCAAGAAAGAATTATCCAATTTGAAGCTGACAGTGTTAGATTTGCGTATGTACTGTCTTGCACTGAGGCTTTCTAGCATACTTGTTCAGACTTTTCCAGATACAGATATAAAAATGAGTGTTACGTGCAGACACTACCAAGGTCAGGACGTCTCTAAGCTTTTCCTTCTTCAATATGTGCACCCATATGTGTTCCTATTTACTTGCCTTTGGAATAGACCAGGGTGGAAGCATATGCCCTAAATCCTTTGCACCAAATTTATACTCCCACCATAAAGAAAGCTGCCTTGTGCATTTCAGTCACACCTTTACTCTTCCATTGAGTGTCAGTGTCATGTATGCTAGCTGGACAACTCACTGACTTGGCATATTTTGCTACAACCTGCTTATTTATTTAAGCTAAGAATCGGAAGAGGAACGGACATAAAATTTCAAAAAGTAAACATCAATTCCTGGTTCCCAGGCAGAGTCCCGCTAGGAGAATTGACTTGTCAAAGTTATTTCATTTCCTTGGCGATAGTCTTCTTTCCTCCCAAAATCCCTGTGAAAAAAGGAATAATAATATCTAACATCTTTTAGTTATTGAAGGAACTATCTTTGTAGGGCCATTTTTGTAGGCTTCAATTTTCAGAACCATTCCTAGGCAAATGTTTTAGTATCTCTATCATTAGAAAATGTTTCCTGTTCTCTAGTCATAAATCCCTGCTGCATTTTAAGAATTCTGTGTCTCATTCTACTTTGCATACATGAGAAATTTTTTTTGGCTTCCTCTTGGAGCAATCAGTTATATATCTGAAGATTGTTAGAGTATCTCTCCTGGATCTTTATACTAAATTGCTCTTAGTCTTTCAGTCTTTTCTTCTAAGGGATTTTTCTGAAATCTTTAACTGTTCTCTATGCTACCACTCATTTTATTATTCTTGACACACTATGCATAAATCTTGACCAGGAACCGCTAAGGGCTAAGGACTTCAGCATATAATGAGATAAAGTGGACATGTTTTCAGTGTAACAAGGTTATATTTTTAAATACGATCCTACCAGCGGGACACTCTGGAAAACTTGTTACAAAAGCAAGTATTGACGTATAATATATGACCCAGAGCCTAAGCTATAGTGTAGCTCTTACAATACCTAGATTTTTTTTCTCTATTTTTCTATCAGTCATTGCTAGCGTACAGCTCCCAAGTTTTCTATACCAGTCTTCAAATATTTGGTGAGTGAGGTATTTCAGTGGATTATTTTGGATAAAGTGCTGATTCCTCCTTGTCTCAGGTTAGCAGTTCAATTCCAATTCAGCCAGTACATGAAAGAAAAAAAAAAAAAAAGTTGTTTCAATTCAGGGGATTTTGGCAAGCTGACTGCAGGATCTCGGCCTCATGTCATGTGATTTTGTTATGACAACTATGATCCAAGCTGGTACTTGGAATTTTTAAAGAGTGAAGATTGAATTTGGTAAGGAGATTGATCACCTTCAACTTCCTGAATCCCTTCAAAAGAGGCAGAAGAAGCAATGATGAAATACCACAAGTATAGCTATTCATTCACTAAAATTGTCAGGGCAAGACAGAAAGAAAAGAGGAAGTGTGAACAGCAGAATTAGTCATACCTGTTTTCCTACAGATTTGTGTTTCTTAGTTGGATGTTCTGATCCATAAAGCTTTTCCCCAAATTTGAGCATTTCTGTTAATGAATAAAATACATATGAATATTTATATATTAATTTATATATATATATGTATGCTATATAGATTACCTATATATATCAAAATACCACTCTCTATCTATACCAATAAAAGGAGTAAACTGATCACTTGCTCTTGCTCTTCTCGGCTGCCTATTTTCAAAAAATATATAAGAATCCATGTCTTGAAGACTATCAAATTTAACTGAATTTCAGAACAGTTGAGGAAAGTATATATGAAGCTTTTGGTTTCTCCTTGCTTCTTCTTTTTTTTTTTTTTTTTTGTATATATTCCATAGCAAAGCAAATGAAGTAAGCCTCAGAATTCCTTTGACTTCCTGACTTGTTGATCTCCATGATGATATGCTTCTTTCTTTCAGAATTACAAAAACTTCATGTAAGTTCCCTCTCTACAGGGACTCTCTAAAGACCACCCCCTTATTAATCTACTGATTTTACTAATCCTTCTTTTACTAATTTACAAACGAATTCTTCCCTCTTTTCAAGGATCTGGAATAACCTTGTCTTTACAAGACAACTGATTATCAGCCTGACCAAAATCTAACCTCATTGTTAGTGAAGATTTTGAAAGACCAGGCTCAGCACATTGTTTTGTTAAATATAAACATCTCCCATTCTTATGCACTAGTCATCTTTTTTTTTTTAGAATACTTTTACACTTTGTTTTGCTAAAAGTTATCGAGTTAGTCTGTCTACAAAAGACTAGCATTCTTAGATATGTTCAAAATAAGAGAAGTGAGCCTAATATTACATGAGAAACTTTGTAATCTGAGACTAATGTTAAAATAGAATTAAGAATCCAGCATTTAATAGAGCTTGATGATCTTGTAGAAGCAATTTGTCAGGGCTGGGGGCAGCTGATCATGTTGTTTATTTTTAGAATAGCTCAAGAAAATCCTTTTATACATTAAAGGGGCGATGGAGTAAAAGAGCCTGACTTTTATCTCACCTATTAGAAACATTGTGCTTATAATTGTTACAGAAACAGACAAACAGATTTATAGGGTAAAGTCAAAAATGACCTGAAATAAGTAACTTCATAAGTAAACCTGTGGCTGAGTGACTGAATAGCATCTGGATATTAAAAATAGCTATCAGTCAGCTCTAGATCACAGAAGTATCCTGATGTTGTCCTCCCTGCAATTTTAGGCTATATTACTAAATCAAGTAATTTAAAAATCCTGTTTTAATGAGTAAAATACTATTATCTCTTTTTATTTTGCAGATTCATTTATGCAGTGGGGATGTTTATCGATTCATACTATTTTTCTCTTTGAAAATATTAAACGATGGTTGGTGCTAACTTTTCCAAGAAGTAGAAAACATTCCAAAAAAAAAAAAAAAAAAGTCCATACAGAGTTAATGAAGTACAATCTTACAGATTGTTTTAACTTACTAGTTGATTTTTAATCTGTTAGTCACCTATTTAAGTGAACTCACCTACTTTATTGGCATATAACCTATGTATCTGACTCGTTGATACATGATCTAAGCTTGATTTATGATTCTAGTCCACTTCCTCCCAGCTAAAAATGCTGTTTATGCATTAAAAAGTATCTGGATCTATGCCAATGCTGTTAAAGTCACACCTTGTATATTTTTGTAAACATTTTCCCTGGCAGATTAAAAGCAAAAGCAATGGCTTTTCCTCTGCTGAAGGATTCGTGGCATGGTACCATAAGCACATGCATTAAAACATCTCCAGGATTCTGTCTGTCAGAAATGTGAAATAGTCTTCTTGGAGAAACCTATGCTTTACTAGAACTATTACTAATTTACTGGTACTTCAAGCAGACTTCCATCATAAATGTTGGACCTAGGAGTGAGAATCGTGTGACTACTCTTAGTTAAACAGAATCAGAGCTAAACTGCCTACCCTTACAGTACAGCTGGCTTGTGGTCTATAGGACTTTCCATCCTTGGTTGGTTAAAATCTCACTACTACAAAAGAACCCTCCTTATCTGCAGCTTTTTCATTTCACATTTGGGTTTTTTGCAGTTCTCATTTGGTCAACACTTTCAGAGTCGACTAGCATCTTAGTTCCCATCTGTAATAAGTGGCTTTGGTGGGTTAGGGGAAATGTACTCAAAAGAGTCAAAGTTTTACCATGAGACATATGGCTGATTGCTACTTTTATTTTCTAGAGCTGTCAGAGCAGGAACAAAATGTTTTGCAAATGCAAGAGGGCTTTTTTTTTTTTACTCCTTGTGCGCTTTTCTCTCTTTAAAAATACATTTACATAGGGATAAAATGTCTCTGTGTCTGTGTGACTGACAAAACATTTTAATTTCTTCTGGTAGCAAGCATCACACTAGAATCCTGCTACCTCTGGCAGACACAGCCACTTTCTTTGCAGACTTCCCACAACGGTATCTTAGCAATCTCTCTGCTTACTTCAGCCTGTCTGCCGAGCAACACAGTTCATGTCTTTCTTTTAGACAAACCTAATTCAGGAAGGTCTGATATATATAGCTGAAGTGCAAAACGCCCATATGGGTTGTTCCCATCTATTATTTTTCATGGTGACGAGCATCCTCTTGGTGTTTACTGAATGCAGAATTTGTAGGCAGTTTTTTTGGCAGTGATTATTAGGCATTTCAGAAGTCACACACAACACAAGCTGTACTCACTCATGTAGTCCAATCATGGCAAATACTATGAAAATTACCTTTGGATTAGCTTGGATGTTGGGTCAGTGATGCTTTTATTGGGTAATTTTTAGAACTTAAAAATAATAGTTCGAAAACATAAGCGTAACCCACATGGTTATTAAGCTCAAAATAAACTAAGCAGAAAGGAAGGTTTAACGTTTGGGTTGTTTTTCCTGCTTGAAAATCAGCATCGTGGCCTGTTCAAGAGGCTCATCTCCGAATCAACCCATTTTTAACAATTTGGCGGCCTTGGGAGGCATGCCCGATTACTGAGGGTTTCAAGTTCTAAAAAAAAAAAAAAAAAAAAAAAAAAAACTATTGGGGATTAACCAGCCACGACCTTTTAAATTTCTAATCATAAGCAAAGCAGAAACAGGCCAAGCAACACAAGCTGCAAATTCAAAGCAGAGCCGCACTGTCTGCAGACACGCTAGGCCTAGTCAGCTAGCAACAAAATGTAAACTTGTTTATTGCCTTTTAGAAATTGATACCAATAAGGAAGTTGGAAGCAGGTGTGCTTCTTTCCTGTGGCTTATTATGCAAAGAACACAGGGGCTACTTTTTTCCAAACAGGATCTATTTTTTGCTTCTCTTTCCCACAGTAAAAAATTAAGGTTTTGATTCTCTAAGAAGACTTTACAACAGCATTTCTCCAATTTCTGACTTTTTTTGTAGTACTTGAAGATTCACGATAACTAAAAAATGAAATATCTCTATCGATCCTTGCAAGTTTCTGTACCTTGCTGGAGCTGTTCATGTGCAGCAGAGAAACAGGCTGTGACCAAGGGCAGGCCCTGAGTGCCACAAGATGCCAGCTTTGAGGTATCCCGGCGAACTTTGATGACATGCAGGAGGGGGGATTAGTTTTCCTCCGTGATTTTATGGATCACTCGTTGACACACTTCTCCACCTTTTTGTTACAGACTTCCCAGCTCCACCCAGGCCCTGAACAAAGAGAGGACAGTCGAGAAGGAAAATTAGAGCTGGTGAAAACCAGCTTTTCTCATTCCAGCACGATACACACGCTCAGCAAGGGCCTCGCAGGGCCGAGTAGGCGGACAGCAGCCTCGAACGCTGGTCTCCCAGCGCGCCCCCGCTGCCGAGGCCGGGCAAGCCTCCCTCCCTCCGCGGCGGCCGAGGGGCGCGCGGTCAGCGGGAGGACTACAACTCCCGCCGTGCTCCGCGCGCCAGACCCGCGGCGCGCCGCGGCGGAGCGGCGCGGTGCTTGCCGGGACACGTAGTGCGCGGCGGGGGCCAGGCGCCCGGCCTCTCCCCCTGCCACGATTGGCGCGGCCATTCCCCGCCCGCCGCAGTCGCCCCGCTCCGCACGGCGCCCGCCGCAATCACTGCGGCCGCGGCGGCGACACCCGCGCACGCAGCGAGGTAGGGGCCGCGCGGCGGGGCTCGCGCAGCGGCGGCAGGCGGGGACGGCGCAGGCGGGGGCGCTGCCGCCACCAGCCGCGTGCGCCGCGGGTCCCCGCGGGGGCGGCCGGGGCTTTACCGTAACGGCGAGCGAGCGCTGCCCGCGCCCGGGGCCCCGGCGACCCGGCCTGGCCGTTAGGAACGGCCGTTGGGAAGGGAAGGGCCGTCGGGCTCCTGTCCCCCGGCGAGCGCGGCCGTTGGGAAGGGCTGGGACAACGCTGTGTGTGGGGGTCTGTGGACACACCAGCATACAGACATAGGCACGCGTCTGCGCGCCGACCTACACGCGTTAGCTCCGGCAGCAGCGCCTCCAACGCTAAGGTGAACCGCGCTGTAGACGTGGGGAGCGCAAGGCTACGGCTCGTGCCGCAGCCGTTCCCGTGAAGTTTCTGTCTAAACTCCCAGTATTTCCACGTTTGTTCTGCCGAAACGCTTGCCCTCTCCTCCGACGTGCTCCTCTCGGCCCCTTCTCTGCCCGCGGCGCGGCCGTGTAACGCGGTAAGCAGAAGGCTTGCAGGCGGTGCTTGGCTCCGGGTGCGCTCTCGCTGCAGCCTGGGGACGGTGACCCTCCCAAGGCTGCCCCGCAGTTTGCTGAGACCTTGTCTGTTAGTGGGCAGGTGGGACAGAAAGAGCTGGAGCAGTTTCACCAAAACCCTGATAACTGCCGGATTTGAACCTGGGCTTTCTGAAGTGCTTAGGAATAGAAAACCTCCCAAAATAGGACGCTCTGATGTCCCATCCTAGCAAGCATAAGGAACATTTTTTTGCCCCCCAGGAAACTGTACCATTCCACTTTTGCTGGGAAATGGAACCTGCAAGCAGTAGAATATACTTTATTTAAAATGACTTTTAAACAACCCTTACACAACATTAAAATGCTTAAAACTGCCCGATTGAGTAGCATAATTACAAATCCTTGCTTTTGCAGAACTGACTTACACATCTTCAGTAGTTAATTACTGCAAGCATTAATAATTAGCTGAATCTTAAAGTGGTTGCTAGCCAAATTAGTACAGAGTTGTATTGCAGAAGAAACCCTGGTCTCCATTGCTTTCAACAGAGTTCACCAAGATCATAGAATCACAGAATCATTAAGGTTGGAAAGGACATTCAGAGATTATCTAGTCCAACCCCTCTCCACATGCAGGGTCACCTAGAGCATGAAAAATTCTTTTTCTGTTTATAAATGTATACAGAAAATCAGACTAATTCTGTAGGAGGTTTATCATAGATTTAGGTGCTTCAGTTTTGGCATGAGATGGCACAGCACATAAAGGTAAAAATATTGCTGGCAAAGCACTGCAGATATTAGTGTCTTTTAAGAGGGTTGTCATGAGTCACACTTTGGGGAAATCAACATTTAAATAATACAGCGACAGACAGTATGCAAACACTGTCTGGGAAGTGCAGTGGTGACGACTCTGAAAACTGAATGGCCACTGGTTGTAAGAACAGAAGCTGAACTGGAGTAAGATCAATGTAATGATCAGCTCGTGCATATATGAGCATAGCATTTCTCTAAAAATAGCTAAGAGTTTTCTCCAAGCTTCCTGTTAACTTACTCAGTTCACAGGAAGGGAAATTGAGTGTATGTTTACTGTTTACATAGCTCTTAATAGAGGCTGTGTTTAAAGTATCTGGAGCTTGAAGGACTGCAGTGTCAACCTTGCTCTAAAACCAGTGGAGAATATCTAGATCAGTTCAAGCTGCTTTCTCGAGGAGGACCTGGTCATGCCCTGCTCCTCTGATTTTTGATCTTAGTGTACTGTTTTCCCCAAAGGAAATTTGAGAACAGAGAGAATTGCCCAGCAGCCTCCAGCCAGTGCCGGATGTGGTCTTTTTTAAGCATCCTCATCCTAGGCAAATCAGGGATGCCTGCTAGTAATGTGATGGAAAATGGCCAAGGGACCTCAAGGAGGAAAACAAGCTTTGAAGAGCTGTCTGGCAATAGGCACCCAGCGCTGGCTGTGCTCTTTCCAGAGGCTTTGCAGCATCTACATGTGCTGTGGTTCAGAACTGAACCTCCTTTGCCTGGGAGAGGTGTCTTTTCTCTGCTATGGACCCCAAATCAAACGAGCCTGGCAGAAAGGTAGTGGGTGGCATCGATCAAATCACCCCATATATTTTGGGTCAGCCAAAGCTCTGAAATGATCTTTTAGTGAATTTTGAGTTCTTCCATGTAGAGATCATTTTTGCATGGTGTGTAACAAGACTCACACAAAGTATGTATTTAGGACACGTGCATAACAAGTTATTTTACTTCTTCCTTAAAACACAGAGAGCACAAGTCAGAAGGCAAAGAAAAGCTGCATGCTTTAATGCTTGTGGCAAGCTGGTCAGCTGTGCTGGTTTCTCTTCTAATATGACCTGAAAATATAGCATGTGATGGGAACTTTCTCTTCTCAGTTGTGGGTCAGTAACTCTTTCAACATAACACAGAACACTATCTTTTAAGTTGCCTGAACAATTAAAGGTTTTCTTTAAAAACAAGCAGAAATATGCAGCTCTTTTTTTTTTCTTTTCCCTCCCTTTTCTTTTAGTAGTTGGAAACAAGCTATGAAAGACCTGTTTCTACTACATATGTATTTAATGGCTAAACCTAGTTTAAAAGCTGCTCAGAGAACTCTGGGGAGCTGGGCTCTTATTAATTATGCCTTACTAATGTGCCTAGCTTTTTTCCTGTTCTTTCTGAAATGAGTTTGGTTTAATTATAATACACAAAAAGATAGATATGTGGGATTATGTGCCATTAAATACAATAAGAGAGGTTGTTTTACGTTCTTAATAACCCATTAGAAAACATATGTGGTTTTCTAATGGTAAAATAACACAAATATTTCTTAGCCTTGTTTATCCTCCTGCAACTTCTGCATCATCTGCAATTTTGCCTCAACAGAGAGGAGGAATCTTAGGACTCACGGGTTGTTGTGTCGCACCGGAGGCGGTTGACCTCCCTGCAGAGAGGCTGCCTGGGAGGCTTCGTAACTTCGTTTTCCTCCCATTCTGGCCCTGGGTGCAGGGTGGTTGCAGAGACTGGTGGTAGCCGATACACCCGTGTCGTGCACATGCAGGGAGGACTCTCGAGCGTCCTGAGAGGAGCAGATCTGTGTTAGCACAGCCTGGGGGGTGAGCTGGCCCATAGAGATAATCCGGGCAAACTGCTTCCCATTCTGGAGCCAACGCTCTGCAGTACAGAGTTTTGGAAACTATAAGTAGGGGCTGTTTCTATACAACAGATGCCAGGGCCTGGCTTCATGTGAGCCGTCCTGCTGTGCAGCCCAGAGTTGGCACCAATCCAGCTTCTATTGATATGTCCCAGATATGAACTACTGATTTATGTGTCCACGAACTAAGCATCCTGTAAAGGGATTTCTAACTCTTAAATAATCATTTGAGCCACATATTTCCGCTTTGCACTTTTTATGTAAGCATGAGTAGTATTTTTAGTTGGAGAAATAAGAAGTTATGCTTCAATGAACAGGTTTCTTGTGAAAAAGTACTGAGCTGTACGAGTTCTGTTAGCATGAAACTCGGCTCCATCTTCCACTAAGATAGACTTTCTTAAGGTTTCAAAGATGTCTAAGATTCCTGTCTAGTATATCAGGAATTAGATATACCTGAAACTAAGTATTGGGGAGGAATAAGCTTGTAGGCCCATGGCATATTATGGCACTTCACAAAACTTTAAACGCTTTGGTCAGAACCTCAGCTGTACTGTACAGAACAGAGCAGGCTTCTTCTGTGGCTGTTGTAAACATAGCTTGTCTCCAAGGCAGTTGTAAGTGTGTTATTTTCTGAATCATCTGTGGAAGTGGCAAGGTGGACAAGGCAAGCGATGACACGTAAACTCATTTGTCACTGTTCGGCCACAAAAATGTCAAGAATTTACAACTGCAGCTCAGCACAAGAAATTACAACAGCCCCTCCAACTACACAAAAATGCTGATAGTTCTTTCAGTGTGTAGGACTGCGGAAATAGCTAATAGTTTAGCAAACCCCAAATTGTTAGATCATCAGATGTTGTTCTCACTCCTAAATCTTGCAGGCAGTGTCAGGAGTGGCTTATTCCAGAGAGACAAGTATCCTAGAATTGGAAGAGTTTTTGGAAGAATCAGTGTTACAGCACTGAACCTTCACTTTGGGTTTTTACTCAGTTCTCTGGTTTCAGTGTTATAACAGCTCTTCCTACAAGACCAGATAGACTAATGTGACCTCCTTCGCTTTGTACAAGCTCCTTTTTAAATAAAGGAAAAACAATATTTCAATAGTATGCACACATGCACCATTTTTTCATGCTGCTGCCTGCATGGGTGTCTGCATGACTTAATGGTAGTGACACACAAATCCAGTCCTGGAAAGACATGTGCTGCATCATGCTAGCACACTGCTGATTCTCAAGTGAGCTGGCTTTCTCTTTCAGCTTAATCCGAGTATTCAGGAGTAGAGGGCTTAGGCTGGGGGGAACTGAGGCTGACTGATTTCTTGTTTCTTGTTTTTTTGATTGTTTTTCTTGGTAGAATGGTAGCTTCCACATTATGCCTGGGGTAATGTGGTTTGGCAGGTTCTGGTTTTTATTCCAGGGAGAACATTGCTAAAGCTGCCTGCTCCACCCTTAGAGCACCTCTTAAGACACATTCCAGCAGCCATCCAGCTCCAGAATCTTTTTTTTTTTTTTTTTTTTTTGTAACTAGGCAAGTATAAAATCCCTCTTTCAGTATGCAAATATGAGAAAGTTTTCAATCTTTGTGCATGTGCCAAGAGATGCAATTCCTAAAGGAAGCTTCCTTTACAAATGCACATTAGACACAGCAGACCTGAGCCTGTATGACTAACAATTTGGCCATTTTTTTAAAAAAAAACATTGTTTTGTTTTTTAATGATTGCTTTCAAAGCAAAAGACTTTATCAGACAATCAAGGTGCTCAAAAGCTCACTGATGGGAACACTACCTGAAGTCCTCTCATGAAAGCAGAGGGGGCCTTTTTTGCTTGTGCTTGAAACTCCTTTTTCGGCTCTGCAAAAAATTCATGCAAACACTTAACCATAGTGAAAAGTAGATGAAAAATGCTACTCTTTCATGTGGTACCGCTTCACATTTGCTCTCCACGAGCATTAACAGGTTGCACAAATAGCATGAGGCTCTCACAGGCTGCACTTCCCCCTGACCTCAGCAGTCGGGGCTCCGTCTCATGTAGAACAGTAGAATGGCCTCTCCCTCGCTCTCGAGCTCTGCAGGCACTGAAGCTTTTGTGACACTGGGACCTCTCAGTGCCCTCGTGGTCCTGTCTGCATTTTTGTGGCTGCATCACCAGGGATTTGACTCGATCTCTAGACAAAATGCTGATGAAACTTGGTAGTGGGCTAATTGCAGCAAGTGGAAATCAGTGAGCTAGCTAAGCAGAGACCAGGAGAAGAGAATATAAGATTAATAAGCTTTATTTGGAAAGTACTTCACTGTAGTACTTACTCTGTGTTTAAGGCTTAATCACTATGAACTATTGTAGGACAGAACAGCCAGAGAGCTGAAAGACGTGGTTGTCCTGCTCAGAATTGCTTTCAGTCAGATTTGCAAATCTTGACAGTAGAGTCTTGTAACTAGCAGCAGCTTGGTGCTAAGTGAAGATAGGACCAGAAATCATCCTATGGTTTGTGTTCTTTAAAAAAACACAAAGCCCACAAAAAAGGTATACATATTCCATGCATTCTTCTGATCTACTTCTCTCTAACTTTTTTCTTAGGGATTTTCTTTCCACTTGTAGAGTAAAGAAAGAGGAGAGATGATAGTGAAAGCAGCTTTGCTGTTGGCCTGTACTCTGGGCATCAGTGCGTTACCCCTGGAAGAACCTGAAGATGGAGGCAAGCACTGGGTGGTGATTGTTGCAGGTTCGAATGGCTGGTACAACTACCGGCACCAGGTAAGTTCTGCCTGCTGATGGTGAGCATGCTCCAGAAAGCTCCTGACCTGAGCCTCAGGGGGTGATAGTGGCTGCATAGACTAGTTCAGCTCTTCTGTTGTTTGGGCAAGTCCTGCTTCCATATTTCGACGCACGTACTAGCGTATAGTAATCAAAAAGAACCAGCTACAAGACTGACCAAAAGCCCGCTCCTCTCTGGCATTTTCACCCCAAGAATTCCCTTCGTCTTCAATGTTTTTTTCTTACCATCTTGTTCAGTCTTTCTCCCTTTGAAAGCTGTTATTAGCAATAGGAACAGTAGTATTCTTGCTTTAGTCACACTGTTAAGACAAGGAGAGCTTTTGGCTTGATATCCTATTACTAAGCGAGAGGCCTGGTCACAACTTTCAGATGGGTAAGTGGTGTTCTACCTACTTTCTTTCTTGTTACCCATGTTATGAAAAAAATGTCCCTCTTTTTCTGCCATTTAAGGACTTAGCTAGTACTGCAAGTCGACAGTATATTTTTGTAGGTGGAGGATATTGGGAAGGGGTTCTTTTTAACTTGAATCAACTTACTCTGTTGGACAGCAAGCTCCCTGAGCTGGGTTGGCACAAAAAATATGGTACTCTGAGATGCAGGAATCTGAGTGAATGTCAGAAGGATCAAGAAAGGGAACAGGAACTGAGCGTGACACTGCTGTCCAGGTCAGCGTGTTGTGGAATTATGGCCTAAGGGTGAATGTCAGGATGGACCAGATTAAATCCAAGTGACTTAACTCTGATTAAGCTCAAGACTTAAAATCAGCAGTCAGGAGACTTCAGCAGTTTTTCCCTTTGGGGAAGTCTTGAGCAATCCCTTAAAAAGGTTAATCTACATTTAAATATAGTCTTTGCTCTAAATTTGGCACTAGCTCTTGCCTTCCTGGAGAACACATTTCATTTAGTTCTTGTCTTATAATATATACAAACATGTATTTCTAAATGTTAGAAAAATATTTTGCTAGACTGTTGATAGTTAAGATGCACTTGAACAGAGATTGAAACACTAGTGTACAAAACTAGCATTTTTAAATTAAATGATATTATATTGAATGTGCTGGGTACATATACCAAACTGATTTGCTGAACTCTGAAACTTGTTAAGTATTTACTGTTCTTAATGTGACTGCCCGTAAAATATAGGGAGATCTCATCCTGCGTATTTCTGTCTATTGAGAAAAAAACAAGATGTCTGTGTGTTGAGTATGCTGGGTTTTATGTTTATGCCTTTCCTACGCCCTCAGCTAACAGTCAGTTTGTAACTTAGTGCAAAGACCAGCTTAAATCAGAGTGAACCAGGCTGACAAACTTGTTGCCTCTGAAGAGCCTGTTACTGGCAAAGCCTAATCTAACAGTGACAAACTGGTTTTAGGATTCTGCAATCTCCTTATGCTGCAGTTTTCACTTGATAAACATATTTAGAATATTATAGTCCATAGCATAAACTATTTCAAAATATATCTAAAAAATATGTTTTTAAAGTAGAAATCTCTCGTCTTTGAGTAGAACAAATAATTATAAAAATGCTAATGTTGTATTTACCACTGCCTGCCTTGGAGTGTCTAATTGTTCTGAGTTGTGCCTTGATTGTTTCTATTGCTGTATAACCAGTCTCACTAGCTCCCTTCCACTCAAGGAGGAGTTAATAACTCAGCATTCATTCCTTAAATAAAATTATGTATTTTTAAGGTGTTGCTCAACAGATTGCCTCTTCTACAGTTGCCCAGACATACAACATTTAGTCTTTCTGCCAGTGGACTTTCAATGGCAAATATATCTGCCAGATATATATGGTGTTAAGAAGAAAACAAGATGTGTGTTTATATATTTCTTCCTTCAGCAGTAAACCTTTTGAACACATCAGAACTTCACAGAAACAAATTAATTTTAAATTTAGTCATGCTTTGCTGACAGCTACTTCAAGATAAGAAAAATTAGAACAGCCTTTCTTTAATCAGCTTCCTTTTTGGAAATAATGTCAGCTAACACTGCAGAAGATCTGCAGTGGTGGATTATTCCAACTTTTGATGCTAGAAGTAACTTTAGCTTCTGCTTCTTGTTTCAGGTGAAGTATTAACAGAAGAAAATAAGATTAGAATGCTAAGAATTCTATCAAAGTTATGAAGTCAGCACCAGAAAACGGGGGACTGTGTGAAGGATCCTTAAGAGTGGAACTGAGCTCTTACTTACTTATCCGTCCTAGGCAGGAGATTGTGCCTCTAATTGATTCCCAACAGAATCAATTCCCAAAGGGTGCAGCGCATGAGCAGCTTTGGGGCAGCCCTAAGGGGTTGGCAGGGTGGGTGCCCTGGGTGCTGGGTGCACGTGCCGTGAGGCAGACCCAGCAGCTAGGCGTGGAAGATCTACTGCCGCCTAATATAATCCACAAAAAAGGTCTCAAATACATAATTTGGGAAAAACTATCCCAGCTAAAATAGTTGAGCAATGGGGCTGACTTTTCTTGGAAGAGATGCACAGAGAAGGAAAGGCTCAGCTACAGAGACCTTAAGAGTTATTACAGATTTTATAGAAATATTCTGCAGGCTGATCACCATGTCTGAGTGTGTTAGTATCCCCTGCTTTCCAGCTGTGGAAAGCAAAGCCCTGTGAGTCCTTAAATGACTTGCCCAAGTCACATGCAACAGGAACAAAAATAGAACTTGGATTTCCAGTTCTCTGCTTTGACCATCACGAAAGGCATTTGGTAGCGAGTATGCAGAGACACATCATGCTAGTCTTCCATGGAGTAATACTTGTGAATGGAAGCACACACTGCTGGAGTAAGCAGTGCTCCAGAATTGCAGATTTGTGTAATTCTTTGTTGGTGCTTTCCAAGGGAGAAAATGGAGAAGAAAATACCTTTTGTTATAATTCAGTTTCTTCCTGCCATTGCCTTTCTTCCTCAGAACTTCTCTGTGCTAGTCTGCATACAAATTAATTAGATGTGGATCTTCCTGTAAGCAATGATTCAGTGTGCGTATTTTATTGCCAGACTCGATATTATTCCCTTAAACCAGCTAAGCAAGCCTAATCTCCCTTTGCATTTTGAGACCTCGGCTGATACTTTTCTGGATTTCTGCTGTTCAGTTCAGCTGTGCAGGGCATAGTTCATGCAGATATGTTGCATGCTTGTATTATATAAATCTTTTGTGAGCTCTGTTTTATGTGGTGCCTGCACATGACAGATAACTATTGTGGAAGGCAAAAGAGTTTGTGTTAACACGCCAGCAGCACGTGTTCATCTGATTAAGCAACCATAAAAGGGTGGAAGATAATTTTAAAGTAATCTCAAATATGCAACAAAAATGTCTTTGATTTTATATATAAAGAATTATGGGAAAATGAGTCCACTGTACAGATCCCCATGAGCAGCAAGTTTGATCCTTTAACTGCAAGGAATCTGAAACTCCTTCTAGAGTTGTAATTCAGCTGTCAGTGGTCTGAATTCACTATCAGTGGTGCAAACCTCAAGCACAGACAAGATAAAGAAAAACCACTGTTTGCACTTATCGGCACTTAAGATTCACACTTTGCAGATGCTCACTTCCTGTTTGATGGCTGAACTGGGACTGTTTCCAAATCAAGATGTCTTCAGATTAATCTCAACAAGTTGCCTAACAAATTCTAAATGTTTTTAATAGCCTACAGTCCAAGTTGATGAGCTTATTTTTACTGCAGAGCTTGTGAAAATGTTTACCTCGTAGGGCTACGTAGTCCTATATTGCCCCATTATTGGTTCCTCTTAGTTCTTGGGTATTCTCACGCTCATGTTAGTGTTTTTAATTGCATGGGCTGTGGGAGGACTAGAGTCACAATTATTGGTAGATCTCCTATACTATTCCAGAACTCCCCTCTAGGCCCTGAAGGAGCAGAGAGGTTCTTCCCATAGGAAAGTGGTTCAGCTGTCTCCTCTGCAAAGAGCCAGATAATGCATCTTCGGAAGACTCAGTGAAATAAGTGAACAAATTAAACATTACGTGTTACTGTCAGATTTAGAGAATTAGAGTAGCCAGTTAATTAGTTCTCTTCCAGAGAAACAGGACATACATGCTCCTGCCTCTCCTGGGAGATGGCTGCACCAACTACCTCAGATCTACAGGGGTTCTCACAAGTGGATCAGAAAGACAGACCAGTACTTTCAGCGTCCTCCAAAAGACACACACGAAAGTAGCCAAGGGAAAAACCTGCTCTGAAATGCAGGGTCTTACTAAAGGTGAAGTTAGTACTTGAAGGGAAAAATAGATGATAAAAGCTGGGAAGATTAAAACGCTGAAAATAAATACATTTGAGTTTGCATACCGGGTCATCTTTCAGTTGTTGTTTCTAGTCTTAAACTTTGGCAGCAAGCTGTATGGGCCAGGGATTGTATTTCTTCTGGTTTGCGGCAATACTACAGATAACAGTTTTAGTCCAGAATGGTGCTTTTAAGTTCCCCAGTCTTTCAGGTGACAGACATGAAAGATGCCTTAGCAACTGGGCTTCCATTTACCGTGCTTACAAAATTATAACTGAAGATATTAGGAAACCTTTCCCAAGTTACACAGCTACATAAATTGATGCATATTTAAGGAAAGAAATGAGACAGCTGAAGTAAAACAATGAATCATCTGAGTTCTGAGCCAAACAGCTTCTAGAAGTGGCTGCCAAGTCTTACAGGTTTCATGTACCATGCCTGTACCTTGGAGCTTGCCCTTTTTTAGGGCACAGCACTTCATTGTTCCTGTAGCAAGAGCAATGCCACTTTATAATGAAGCCGACAGTTCATGACACATGCTTTTTAGACATGAGCCTGGCCATCATAAGACCACAGGCAACCAATTTCAAAGAAGCCTCAAGCTTTTTCCTTTAGGAAGTGTTTATGCATGCATGTGTCATAAGACAATTTGATTTTTCCATAAAAAAGAAAAAAAAAAAAGCCAGAGAAACCTGGGGTAATCTGCCTGAAAACTGTGTCACTCGGATGAATAATCAGGACTATGAGGGAGAGGAATCACAATTTTCATTTTTTTTTTTTCTTTTAGAATTTTTTTCCCCACAGATTCATGGATAAAAAATGTCCATCCCACGAAAACGTGGGGAGATCCACCTCTGATCCCTGTGCTTTCAAGATCATGGAGTTAATCATGAGCAAATTTAAGTTACACATTTAGAGTAACCTGGGGATGAAAGGTCTGAACCCTCCCATTAGCACTTTGCTGACCTGGCACCCACGCTTAGCTGTGCAGCAGCAGCTGTACAGCTGCACCTCTCCCTCTTCTAATACCTAGCTCCATTTAACAGCCATACCCACCCTGATTACATGACTTCAAAAGAATGACTTATTTTAGTGACTGTTTTATGCAGTGAGTGCTCATAGCATTCATTTCACTTACTGAACTACCAGGAATGATGCCAACAAGAGAACTGGAACTGTGCTGACTCCCTGGCAGACAGAAATACAGAAATGCCACAAAGGTTTCTAGAAGAACTGAGGCTCCAAAAGCAATATTTGGTAGACACTTCTAAATCAACAGGAAACACTAGATTGACATACACTTAGCTGCTCTAGCAGCAGGCTGGGTTTCTACACTGGTTTTATAGTTTTCATCTCTGTCCTTGTGCAGTAGGGAACAGGAAGAGTGCCTGCCCAACGTCAAGGGTGACTGCTCAGGTCAGCCAGAGCCACCCCAAACCAAGGTTTGCTCCAAATTGTCCTAGCTGAGACCAGTGAAGTTTTAGTGCAAAACATTTTTTTTTTTATCACAATGTTAGTGATATCGTTATGTTACCAGTGGGCACAGTTTCCTTAGCAAAATCCCTTAAAATGTTACCAGAAAAAAAAAAAAAAAAAAAGACAGGCATAAACTAGAACACCTCGGTGGAAATTTAATTCATCTGCTTCTGTCTTCACTAGGGAATCTATTTTGAGATACTTGAAGCCTCTGTCTCTTCAGTTCTTCCCCAAAAGAGCCTATCCTTCAGACAAATTTCCTTTAGCTCTTAGGAGCAGCTATAATGTCATGTAAGCCACAGATGCCTCCCCTTCAATCACAGGATAAAAAGGCTTACCCCACCGCAAGCAGTGTGCTAAGTAGAGCAACAGATAGTGAGCACGTCAATTAGTGAATTAGAAGGAAAACAGGAGGGAACAACGAAAGCTGATAATATGCATTTTAAAAAAATGAAGCAATTTTGGTTACTTATTTGATATTCTATCACTAAAACATGGCTGAACATTTCCTTTTGCTGCCAACACATGTCTCAGTTGCTCAGCATAACAGTGTGCTTTGCCTTGAGGGGATGATCTGCTTGTCCAAGGGGCAGAGATGCCCTGTTTCCTACTGCTTCTACACAACTTGTTTCTGAAAATCAAACACATTGGCTAAATTCTGTACTCTGATATTTTATATTACATGCTGATATCTTTATAACTGTCTAGTCTGTACCCTTCGACTTCTTGTGGTAACAGAAGGCATAATGCCATACAAATATCTGGTGAGCTGTAGGGAGTACAAACTATTTGGAAGAGATGGAAGAGCTGACTTCCAGAGAAGGAAGTAAAACTGCTTTTGTAAGGACAATGTAACTGTAAAGATCAGTCATATGAAGAGATTTTGCTGTGGCAGAGTTCGTTAACAGTGAGCGTGCCTTACCCTTCCCAAAACCTTGCGCAACTACCGTTTCTTTTCTGCTTCAACCACACTTAGAAGAGCTAAGATTATAAAGTACAGGATTTTAGGATTCTTTCAATTTGGCTAACAGAAGTCAGTCAGAAGTACAAATTCACCTAAGCCAACTACATTGATGTAAGTCAACATAAACCAGTTCAGTTTGGTGTAGAAATTAGAAAACTCAATAAACGAGCTCTAATGGGTGTTTCTCAGCTACAATTGGATTTTGCCTGTGTTAGACCAGATTCCATTAAATCCACGCAGCATTTCTAGCATGTGATAAGGTATACTTCTGGAGATTAAGAATGGTTTTTGATAATCCATTACTAATTGATAGACTGGGAGTCTAAGATGGATTTGGGGTGGAGGCTATAAGAATGAACCGCTAGAGGTTCATAGTTTACTGTAATATCACTTTAACAAATACTGCTGTGTCTGCGTTGTCAGAAGTTGGTCTGTAAAGAGAATCTGCTTATTCATGTCCTGTACAAGTCAGGAAAAGAGCTTGAATGGAAATTCTGCAGTTGTTTTCCACTGAAATCTGGTGTCATGCCCATACTTAGTTGTGCAGGCTTGGTGCAGAACTAATTGAAATTGGTGGAATTCCAACTCTCTCTTCCTCTGCTTGGCACTGTTTGGCTCTGTTAGTGCACAAGATTTTCTGCAGTTTTTTTTTTTTTTAATGCATGGCAACACTCAAGAAACATCTGGTTTTTATGCAACAAGAATTTGGAACAAATTAATGAGAGAGATTTTTTTTCCCACAGTCTCTGTATTATATCCTCTTCTGGATTTTTAGAAGGACATTGAGTTTTGGGGTTACATTTGTGCATTTCAGCTCTGCAGCAACCCTCAATCACTCATATTTGAAATGAACATACCAGTCTGGAGATTCTTGTAGATGATATCCTGGTGTTAGGCCTGCTGAACTATTTTTCTTCCCAAAGAGAAAGTCTCCATTAAGTCTGTTAATGAGACTAATCTGCTCACTTCCAGGCAGATGTGTGCCATGCGTACCAGATCGTCCACAGAAATGGCATTCCAGACGAGCAGATCATTGTCATGATGTATGATGACATTGCAGATAATGACGAGTAAGTGCACTCCTGTCAAACTATGTTTACTGCAAATGTGGTCACCAATCTCTTTTGAGCATATAGTTGTTCTGTCAGAAAGGCCTTTAAAACTGCTCATGATATACCTAAGGACATTTTATCTGACAGTGCAGTGAGGCTGCTTTGCAACATGCTTATCAGCTTTCTAAACCTTAAGTCAGTATCTGCTATCAGTTGCAGCACTGAAAACGTACGGTTCTTTGTAAATTATTCATTAGTATGAAAATGATCTTAACTCTTGGGCTTAACAGTTAACAGCAGATAAGTAGCCTAAAACCTAAGCATAGAAAAACTCAGTATATGGTTTGTATTTCTTTTTAAAAGGACTTTCTCTTCTTTAACCTGCAAAGCATATATCCAAAGTGTACATGTCCCATTCCTGGCAATTATCTATATCTGTATCTACCTGTATCACTTTTTTTCAGTACAAAGTGGTTCAGCTTTACAAGCTTTAATTCTAATACTACTTCAGCAGAAAATATCGAACTTGCTACACATGGCAACAAGTGGAGCAGAGTAAAGGGGATTAAGGGCAGCAGGACTGAAAAAGGAGAGATTATAGTATCACAGACCATTTTCCTATATCCTCAGAGTAATTTACCTGATCTCAGGGATCATATTTGAAGCTACCGAAAGGGTAAGGACACCTGAGCTCAGCATATGTAACTGACTGTACTGTAAGACCTTTTTGTATGTTGAACAGTCCATTTATCCCTAATTCTTTCAGACAAGGTGGTTGGTTGATCTGTAGGCATTTTGTGACACATAACTAATTCTTCGTATTTGTCTCATTTGACTTTCAGAAATCCAACAAAAGGCATTGTCATCAACAGACCTAATGGCACAGATGTGTATGCAGGAGTACCCAAGGACTATACAAAGGAGGTAGGAATGAAACATCATTCCGCTGGGGACGCGTGGTTCAACAGTAACCAGGGGTCTGAGTAAATCTTTTTAGGTGGTAGCTGGCACTCTGTAAAGCACATCCAGATTATTCATACCTGCCTGCTTTGGCCAACCTTTGGTAAGATAAATATACACAACAGGTGCTTTGAAATGAAACAGTCGCTACAAAATTAAACTATTACAGTGTTTTCTGTACTACACCCAAAAGAAAAAGGACAAAAGTGTTGTGTTTAAAACCAGTTTAACTCAATCTGAAAAAACAACTATTTAAAACTAAGTTTTTCGTTACATCAGAACAGTAATCCAGTCACTTAGTGATTTCATGATGCAGTATCTGAGTCACGAGCAGGTAATACATTACTAATAGATTGAAAGGGAAAGGTTATGCATGCAGCCCTGGAGTTAAGAGATGAGTGATTAGGTTCAGGATTGGAAGTTTCTTTAGCGATTGTTTTAAAAATCCAAGATTTTTTTTAATCAGCACAGTGGAATGGCAGGAATGAAGAGAGGAGTGGGGACGGAAGTAATACAAACTATTTAATTTGACCTCACCACTGAGAACCAAATTCTCAGCAAGCTGTAACAAAAAAATTCCAGAGGAGAATAAGGCTTTTTTTTTTTATCCTGGTAAGGTGGGTAGGAAGGAGTGTACGAGTTCCCAGTGATGACTATAAAATCTTTGGTAAATGTTCTTATTCCAATACAAAAGTGCTTTTTCAGTTTGGCTTCTGTTCTTTTAGAAATTGGTGAAATATCAGAAAGGGAATTACTTCATCAGTGGCCAGCTAAATTTGCCACCATTAAGATGCAACGGTTCTGACTTTCAGCAGCTACCTTCAAAATGGATATTTTTGTAGGTGTTTTTAACAACCAGATTTAATTTAAATCCTCTCAAATCTTTAGGAAGTTACTCCAAAGAATTTCCTTGCTGTTCTCAGAGGGGATGCAGAAGCAATGAAGGGAATAGGATCAGGAAAAGTATTGAAAAGGTAAGACAAGTTCCATTTAGAAAATAATTCCATGTATAGTTGTTCATTGGCAAAAAAGAGGGAATTTAGTGTATTTTTTTTGCAAAAATGGCTAATGAGAGTGGCAGAGGGATAGAGATAGCTTAAACAGTTTATCTGGTGAAAGATTTGCGTGTCAAATCCCATGTTCAGTCTTTGTGACAGATGTAACTATTGAGACTTTGGATGTGATGAAATAGCATAACTTAGTTACACAAATATTCACAAATTCTGCTGTATGAACCATAATAAATCTCCTGGTTAGGTAGAAGGTAAACTCTGCAATCAATGCATGTATTTTATAAAGGTTTATATAATTTAGAGGATTCAAGGAAAAAATATTTAAGACCTCATCCCTCACATAGCAGAGAATAAAAAATGAAGTATCTGGTAAATAGTGGAATAACCTGTTGCTTATTCTTAACTGTTCAGACTTCATCTTGAAGAGTTATATGTGCATAAGTTAAAGGCAAAAAGTTAATCAGTTGCAGTACGGTCACTAGATTGCTCCTTACCATTAGCTGGAATGAGTCAAGAGGGGATATAAAACATTTGGTTGGCCTAGTTAAAGAAAAAAGTGCTTGAGAGCACATACTTGACTTACAAAGTCAAGCTCTCACACATGAGTGTGAGGAAGTGGCTATGCAGAATTACTCAGGCAGCCCTCTTGAACCCAGATCCAATGCACTTATGGCAAAGAGCAGGAGCCAGAAAAATAATTCTCCTCAGCCCTTCATCTGTTAGGCTTCACTTCGTGAACATAACAGTGTCTTGACTTCTGCTGTTGGGTGGGCCAAGAAACACTCCTTTCTTGGTAAGATCAATCATTCTCTGCCCAAGAGACTTACGAAACATCTCTCACCTCCTCAAGCTCTTCTGTAACCTACAGGTTATTGGCCAGGCTAAAGGGCCCCCCTTGAGCTGCTGCAGTAGGACTCTTACAATCAGAAAGCAAGAGCTAGCATGAGTTTCTGGACAACTAATACAGAGGCATAGAAGAGGTCTTGGACACTGCTTCCAGTCTGTTCACAAACTGTATATTGAATTGTCCCTGAATACAGTTTAGAAGTAAAATTCCTTTGCAGGTCTGACTTTTAGGGTAAGACACTGATATCTGCCCCACGCAGGGCTCATTTACACTACAGAGCAGTAGAAGTCTGCTTTGGGGAGTGTACTGCACAGACCCTAGGGAACCAAAGTCTTTAAGCATGCAGTATTCAAACAACTGCAGAACCACTTAATTCTAACACCAATATAAAATAATGGGTGAGGCTGTAGAGAGGTCAGTTCTTTAAGAAAACATCAGGTGCTGCTGAAGGTAATACATATTTAACGAACATATTTATGTATGTTTGTTAAGGATCATATTGAAGAAGTCTTTATAGTTTAATCCTCCGTTATGTTATTGGTACCTCAGTCTTACTTAGTTTTGAAAGCAATCCAATATCAGACTGCTACTTGTACCCACAGTATAATACTCTTCAGACAAAAGTTTTTTTTTTAAGAAGTTGTGCCCCCATGTAATAAGCTCACAATTTGAAATATGAATTGTCATTGCAAGATTCTCCACGTCGTTGGGATTAGCCATGCTTCCCTCTTTTCATTCCTCTTCCAGGCACTCATCTCAATCACAGTAGTACTATGTTTTGAATAGAAAATAAAAATCTCTTAGTACCTGTGGGAACAGGTGTTTCAGCTAAATTATTTTAAATATTGACATTTCTTGGCATTAAGCAGCAGGAATTGTTTTTCTAGCAAAGACTGGGGTTGGAGTGGTTGGAAAACATTTGTTTCTGATTTTCTGTTGACAGTGGTCCCAAGGATCACGTGTTTGTTTATTTCACTGACCACGGAGCTCCAGGACTTCTGGCTTTTCCCGATGATGACGTAAGCATTTCAGAGGATCAATCTGGAGTTTGTCATAAAGAACACTTTTTGTTACATACTAAAATACTAAGTAGTAATATATTAAAGAATTTTACACACTTCCATATTTGGCAAGCAAAGGAGCCATAATCTCCTTATCATCCTAGCTTGAGTTTTTTCCCAGTTTTAAGCTGAATAATGCAAATATCCAAGTATCTACATATTTAGTATTTTATTGGACATTGGTGATCCAAGCAGACTGTTCCACACAGGTACAACTTAGCTAGACTCTTTATACTTTGGGGCACAATTACTCATCTTTTCTAGAGTGATAAGCATTGTTTCTGAAGGACAAAACACTGAATGTATTTAAATGGAAGCAATAAAAAAATCTTGACAAAAGCTAGCCATTATTCCTATTACCTGAATTGCCTGCTTACTGAACAGGAGTAGTTTTATTAAAAAAACTCTTCTTATTTTACAGCTTCACGTGAAGGACTTGAATAAGACCATTTGGTACATGTACCATCACAAAAAATATCAAAAGGTAAAAAAAAAAAAAAAAAAAGGATGTTAGAAGTTGTGAGATTAAAAGAGAAGCTGGTGTAGAAGAGAGGTTTGTCAGCACTTCCAGAATGTGTTTAAAGCATAGGGAGTCTGGTGCCATGTAACAAAGTTTGGGTTTTCACACAGAAGGACTGATGATATCCACATTTCTCACTTATTTTTCAGTTTATAATGTATTTGCAGTCAGTGTGGAGATAAAGCCCAGTCTTTTTGTAACTGTCTAATTTGACCAACAGTAGAGAAATAACATCCCCAACTAGCAGACCCTCACAGTTTGCTCCTGACTTGTCCTTCCTGTGCTTTGTTCACTGCAGGCTGCACTGCTGCTACAGGAAGCTTGTATATGTTTTATGTTTCACTTACAGTAACTAATATAGTTACAGACAGTCCAGTTACTTAATTACTAATAAAATTTAAGAGCCTCCACCTCTTGTCAGAGACTTTGATCAAAAGCAAAGTAGTTTTAAACAGAAAAACTAATATTCAGAATATTTTAGCAGCTTGGCCTTTTAAAGCATTGCAGCTAGCTATATTTAAGAACACATGAGTAGTCACAAAACTTTCAGAAATATTGCTTTTTTCAATGCTGGTACACTGCTGTACCTAAAGACTAAGCAGGTTATTTGATATATACCGAGTTTATCAGTTGATCTTTGTGGATTCTGTATAGATTAACTGAACTGTCTAATTCCCATTTTCCCTTTCCACATGATTTAGTTTGCAAAGTGAAAAACATGTTTATATCCTTTTTGTTTTCTTTTGTAGCATTATAGACAACTTCTGTTTCAGGGATATCAGTGCAGATCAACTAGTTGCAGCTGAAGAGCACTGAAGGACTTTTCTCCATTTTCCTCATGAAATTTCTTAAAGTCTCTGACTTTTTTTATAGATGGTATTTTACATTGAAGCATGTGAGTCTGGATCTATGATGAATCATTTGGCTGATAACATCAATGGTGAGCAATTACCTAATCTATCAGGCTTGGATTTTTCAACCTACCATCTGCTCAGGACCTGCCTGTGGCATGGCAGGGATAGGTTCACTGCACTTCCATATAGTTTTAGCAGGTAAACACCAGTGTTAGAGAAAGCAGGATTCTCCATTAATTGGAAGTTCCTTTTTTTAGGAACTGTAAATAGCAACTGTAAAATCCTGTAAATAGCATCCAGATTTTTAGTTTCTTGCAACTGAGAAGTTGAAATAATATTTAATTTCAGAAACTACATGGTACTGACCATGTATTAAACTTATTGTGACATTTCTCAGCTTCACTACAGTCCAGTTGTGGAGTTTCAACTCTCAGTTTCCTTGAGAGGTAGAGGCACTTCTCATTTATGAGAGCCAGGCAATTTTACTACACTGATTGGGCAACAAGCAAGGCAACTACTTTGAAGCGACAGTGGGTTTTTTCCTCCCCTATGTTGCAGGGTGGGAACATTCTTCCCTAACCTCCTTCAGACAGGATGCAGTTGGCAGCAGGAAAAGACTTCTAATTATTCTGTTCAAAGCCAGTATCAGCGTTGTAAGAATAGAAGCATCTTTCTTTCCTCCCTCTTGCTATTGAGAAGTAAATGATTGAAAGAAAAAACATTTAGCAGCATGTGATATATTGCTTAAGTATTGAATGAACTGGGAAAAAAAAAAAAAAAAAAAAACTATTTTTGATTTGTCTTACAGTTTATGCGACAACTGCTGCCAATCCCAGAGAATCATCTTATGCCTGTTACTATGATGATGAAAGGCAGACTTACCTCGGCGACTGGTATAGCGTGAACTGGATGGAAGATTCTGATATGGTAAGTTGCTTAGATGAAGTTTGTGTTTCCATGCATGATAATCACCAGGTTAAAAAAAAGCAACAGGATTTAGGAAAATTTTTTGCTTTTATGCAAAATTGAAATCCACAAATTCTGAGTTGGTTGATGTATTTCTCTACTCTTCAATAGAATATGTAATCTTTGCTTGGACAACTAAACTTATTTCAGAAGCTTGATTTCAGTTGCATGTTCCTGTTTTGTGAATAGTAAAATTATAAACTGTCTGCCTTCTAGTTTAAAACTCACAGAATCCAGATTTGCTCTTTGGAGACAACATCTCTAGTTTGTTACACAAATTAGGCAGTAAAAAATTGTACATCAGCTTCAGGAATCCTTAAATAGCAAACAGTGGGTAACATTGCTTAATATAATGGAAATCACTGTTAGTGAAAAGTCTTGGACTCTTGAGCTAGCCCCATTCATTCCCAATTACTGAGAAATCTCTGAAAGCAATTTGAGAATATGTTGTCAAATCTTTATTTGAATTTTTTGCTCTAATGTCTTTAAAGGGTATATAGCTCTTGCCATGTATTTCCTTCTATCTCTTGGCAGCTAAGACCCTTCCCGAGTTTCCTTGCAATTTTAGAATAGCTGTATTTAAGTATATATAATCACATGGAAGTTTCTTGTTGCAGGAAGATCTAAGAAAAGAAACACTCCACAAGCAGTTTCAACTGGTGAAGAGACGCACGAACACCAGCCATGTGATGCAATATGGAAACAGGGTATGTATTTGGATGGGCTTTCTGGTTAGATACATCATTGAGCCTTACCTGACCTATATTTGCCACATCATGGCAATTTCAAAGGGAATGAAAAGTTGGTTAGAAGATGAAGCTGTTCGTCCAAAAGAACCCCTTAGCATTTGAGAGCAGATGAACCTGATGCTAAAGGAAACACCGCTTTGGTCTAAAGCAGGAAGCTGGAAGTCAGCAGGAGTTGTCCTCCAAGCTCTGTCTGTGATTTAACAGTTCAGATCAGTCACCTATAAGAAGGTTTAGTTACCCCTATCATGCATATTATGAACACTAATGAACGTTAATAAGTGAACCCATGCATAGAAGGAGCAAAGATATATATCTTGTTGATGTGTGATTATATATATTGATATATTATACCATTTATAATAGTTCCTTTATACAATGTGTTAACAGGAACATACATGCCATTTGTTTAAAAAAATGCTTAATCTGATACTCCTTCCCCTCAAAGAAGCTATGGAAATAAAAGCTCTAACTTTTGGCAGCCTTGATTGTGTTAGAGAAGATATTTACCACCCTACAGACTCCCTTGTTTTCTCTAATAAAGCAGGTCCAGAAAGTTAGCAGGTTTTCATGACAAAACAAAGGCAGACTACTTACTGCAGATGCTTCATTTCCATTTGTTTGCTTTCTAACATGCAGAGCATCTCCTCTATGAAAGTGATGCAGTTTCAGGGCATGGGAAAGAAAGCTATCCCCATTTCTCTGCCACCTGTAAAACACTATGACCTGACTCCCAGCCCTGATGTGCCTCTTGCAATCATGAAGCGAAAGCTGATGGCTACTAATGATGTTTATGAGGCTAAGAAGATTGCAACAGAAATGAAAACACACTTGGAGGTAAGAAACAAAATACAAACAGAAAACCAAATTACATACCAGGTCAGATTCAGTTCTATCATAACCAATGCCAGAGATCATAGCCTTGAAGACAGTGAGATTGCTTCTGATCTTTGCTAAACTGCAACAGAATTACTACTCAGATTGGTAACCTATAGCTAATGGCTTACCACAACTTTAAAATTTCAGGTGTTAAAAAAAGAGAAATTTAAAAGCACCTTTTAAAATGTTCTCATCTTGTGTGCAGGCTAAAGAATTTATCCAGGAATCTATGCGAAAGATTATCACCTTAATAACAGGATCAAAAGAACAGACCAACCAAGTTCTGTCAGACAGGTTGACCATCAGCAATTATGACTGCTACCAGGCAGCAGCAAACCACTTCAAAGCTCGTTGCTTCAACTGGCATCTTTCTGTGGTAAGTCAGGCATCAGATATTACCTATTCAGGTACTGGTTCAAAAATCACAGTGATTGCAGGCAGGTCTGGGGAGGCGGTAGACACAAACACACACACACACACAAGCAGTGGACATTAGTTTTGGAGAAATCTTTCTGGAACCATCCAATCCCTTCAGTACACTTGTGGATAAGCCAGACGATTACAAACAACACCTCACTAAAAACACTTTTTTGTTACTGCTTCTTCAGCTCCTCTCCACAAGTCCTAATAATTTGAATAACTTGTGTTGTATTTCTGCTTGAAGCACTCTCTAAGAGCAAAGTAGAAGTGTAGCAAAAATAATAATAATAAATTTAAAAAATCACTTCTTTTAGGAGCTTTATTGTTCCTTTACCTTGGGATCTCAATCAAGGATCAAGTCTTGTTGTGGTAGACATTGTTCAAACAAGAAAAAAAATTAGAAAAGTTCTGGTCCTGATGTCAAAAGATATGTACCTTAGACAGGCAGAGATGCCTGTTAGGATAAGTCAACAAGATAAACGAATCTTAGCAAAAAAGCAAGGAAATTGCCTGCCAATTAGCCAGTATTTAAGTAATCAAGTCATATGTATTTCCTCAAAAAGGGCCTATCTACAGGGCTATCAAGCAGTCATGTTGCTCTGCCTTAAACTTAGTTTCTCATCAGTTTTGTTTTGACTGAGGTTGGTTAGTTGAATATTGCCTAAAGGGGGGACCAGCAGCAACAGCTGCATTTACCTAATGATGTTCAAGAAGGGAAGAAAAACAAACAACCAAAAAAAACCCCAAACCCACACACACCTATTTGGCATAGTACTAGTTTATCAGCACCAGAAAATAACCCTCTGAATAGTAATGGCATCTCAAAATTACTTCCACCAGTTAGTTTGAATATGTAATCACTGTTCATGATCATTATTAATCATGTCTGTTCATTTCAGTATGAATATGCATTGAGACAGCTCTACGCATTGGTCAATGTTTGCGAAGGAGGATATCCCATAGACAGGTAACAGTTTCCAACTACCCTATGTAGTTTTATCTGTGGTCAGAAAAGTAGAAGCTGGCAGGAATTTGCAGGCTTCTTGCCTGTCCTGCTTTGTTGACCGTTTTGTTAGTAGAGTTCTGACTCTTATGTTATGAATGCTCCTTTTGAAAGGAAAATAAATATATTAGCACCTTTCCAATCACTTACAAGGATTCAGCTCCCTAGTAAATACTTAATTTACCTGAAGACCTTCAGGTGAAATTGCTCTACTTGAAGTAGCATGGTGGGTTTTACAGAGCAGGGATATTGTCCTGTGATACCTGTACACACTGACAAGGATGCAAAGTTAGAAACTGCTGTAGTTTCCCCTTTGACCACTCAGTTTCTGGCTCAGGATATTGCAGTATGACTGGGTTCTGGTGAGGAAATGCAATATGGCACTAGATAGGGCCCCCTGTCTGTGCATGAATGGTAGGGGAGAAGGGAGATAAGGATCCAGGCTGAAGGGTTGTAGTAGGGGAAATGGAAGCATGGCGCCAAATTCCTGAGTTGGGACGCTGTAATATGTGATAATGATTGAAATAGCAGCTTGCAAGTCATGCAGTAGTGAGAGAAAGGTGGGAATAGGGGAGGGGGGCAGAAGGCTGACACTTTAGGCAATGTGCACATGCAGCCCAGGTGAGCAGCTGCTGTCCCCACTCCTGGAAGCACCTTAGTACAGTTAACTTGGGAAAGCCAGTCTAAGAGCAGAGAACCTGGAACCTCTCTCATCATTGTTGTTCTCTGTTGCAGAATATTCCTGGCCATGGACAAAGTGTGCCTTGGATCAATGTAAACCTCAAATTAGTGGAAACAACAGCCCTTAGTCCTTAGGCCCTTACTACAAGTGATAACTTTTCATAAGTGTAATAATCCAGACTTTACATGCATGCAACATGAAGAGGGTCAACCACTGCATCAGTCTCAAGTACTGTGTTGGGCAGCTGCCCATAAGCAATATGGCACTTCAGTGCTCCCCCTGCCTCCCTGCTCGCTGACACCCTGGGGCTTCAGGAGACCACGTGGAGCTCTCGAGGTGGATGATCTGTTTCAACGTGCAATGCTTCAAGCATCTGTGGCTAAATACTGCAAGGCATCTAGTGATGATTCTAAAGCTATGCTAAATTTAAACTTTGATTCATTTGTTACAGAAAAATTTATATTAGTGTTAATTATTAGCTCTTTTTTTAAAAAATATTAATGAACATCCATTTACAGTGACCAAGTTGCAATGTGGTTGAAAAATGAAGAAACCAAAGTATATTATTTAAGCTTTAACTCCTTAAGAATTTAAAGAGAGGAGCTGCATTCAAGAATTATCATATGTGTTAAGCTGTGGACAGTAATGGACTGCAAGAGCCTTTGTCAGTAGAAAACATTGTTTCCCAAAGAAAAATGCAACTACTAATGCTGTAATTCTATCAGCAGTGTGAGATAAGTAAACATATGTTCACCCAAATCTGTGGGAAGTCAGAGTACAGAATTTGCCTGTGAATAAAAATAAAAGTTGGGAGTTCCATCCAACCTTCAGGGTAATGCAGTGTTATATGCCTCATTTCTGGACACAAGTAAGAGCTATTTCTTTTTGTGAGACTGTATTAAATGGTTATCTACCTATCTCAGCTGTTTATAAGGTAGACCATCTCAAAGATGGTCTCAAAGAAAGTTTCCTGACTTATTCCCTCAAATAAGAGGGGAATCACTCACATGACTCAAAAGAATGACAAGGAGAGGAACAAATTAGAAGTTAGGAAATACTTCAAAATAGATCCAGATTGTCCATACTTTTTGTACATAGAGACAGAATACAAAAATACCTCCAAGTTATTTCCAGAGTATATTAAAAATATAAAAAGTTACCTCTACTTCAGAGGAAAAAGAGAAAGTTTTGGAGAAACTCCACCAGGGTCTGTAGCATGAAAAGAATTCTAATTAACTTCCCTCAGAGGAAGAAGGGAAGTCTCTTGAAATCCCTTTTATGTAAAGAAGAGCCCAGAAGCATTAGCGCCTTCAGCTGTCTGCAGTGGGAGTGAATGGGAGAAATCTCAGAATACAACTAGTGTCAAGGTAGGCTGGGTGAAGTGAAAACACTGTGAACTCAGCTTTGCCTAATTAAGCAATGGAAGTTCACGGGTGGGGGGAAGGTGTTGAAAATTCAGATGTTTCCTCTTTTTTGAGGAGCTTTTTATTTCTTTACAGTTGAGGAACTTACTAGACAGTGATAATCTATAAATGAGAGGACATGAATTTCTCAAGTGCTCAAATGTGCGGTGGGACTTGTGCTGGTAAGATTGTACCAAGGTTCCCCAATCAGTCTGAAAGAACAGAAAAAAAATGAAATAACTTCCAGAAACTTGTTTGAATACATACTTTTATCTTGCCAGGCTTTTCAGGTCTCTGTTTAGTTTTTCTCTGCCCTAGAAATCAACAGCCACATAAAGCACTTTTCTGTAGCTGTATAAAGTAGACTTAAGCAAGCATTTGTCAGATGAAAAATCAAGTCATGGCAGTTGACTTGTTGAAGTCCCACAGCATGGTTTGAGTTGCTAGCACACGTTCTTGGTTTCACACCTAATGGATGTGCAGGTGGTGCTTGCACCTCATTAGCAGCACAAGCCCTGGCCCTCCTGCAGCACCTTGTCACTTCAGAGGATGCAAAACTGAGTGACAGCAGGAGGTTTGTTCTGTCCGTCAGCTTTCCTCCTCCGAGACTCATTGTGGGGGACTCGCCTGACCTTATGCCTGCTAGCATTCCCTTAGGAATATGCTTGAAATGAAAAAGTGAGGTAATCTGGAGATGATCCCACTGCACTACTATTCTCTCTGAGAATCAGTTGTCTTTTTTCTTCTTCTCTCTACCAAAAAGTAGAGAGTGGTGTTACGAAATTGCCGGGTCTTACCCAGAGATCACTTTTCCTTTGCAATCATTCAGTGAGCAGCCCTGCAGAATAACCTTTTTACCTTTTTTTTTTAAAAAAAAAAATAATAAAGAAAAATTACCCCCAAGCTAGCAGTGATCAATAGATTTGTTTTAAGGCCTCCCAGTAGCGTCACATCAGCTTAGTGCCTGTGTGGCGAGCTGCTTATGTTTGGATAGCATTAGAAACCCATGAGAAAATAAATTCAGGATTGTGCAAGATTAGTCTTGTGCCACAGCATCCTGTGGTGCGTTGTGCAAGCACCCCGAGCTGTCACACGGCACACAGCTGCTCAATGCTCTTACACTGTGGGGATGGAGGAATTCAGCTTCTTTAAAATGCCTAAAAATCTCAGGCTCTCAGTAAATTGCCATCACTACAGGGCAAAGTCAAGACTGTACCACGTAGAAAGACTTTTCCCGCCCAGAATAACTGGGCACATAGCTAGCCCCTGGGAAGAGTGCCTTCCTTGCTAGCCAGTTCTTCCTTGTCCCTCCTCTTGGTCGTTGTTAGATGCTGTGAACAATGTCCAAGCCCCTTTTTTGTGCTCATTCTGTGGCAAATCTCCTGGCAGAGGGTAAGAGGGGGGCGTCAGCACATCATCCTGCTGGGCACTGCTGTCACCCTTGGGCTCCAGGGATCCAGCAATCAATCTCCACGACGTACCATATGCTGACTATTTATATATCCTGCGAATATATGTAGACGCAATTGTATTCAGAGCTTATATAACTGCCCTGACATCTTGAATAATGACAAGCAAAAGAAAATGCACTTGGAGTCAGAAATGGTGGAACATTCACAGATTCCAGGTTAGTATTAGATCAGCTCTGTCCAAAATGAGCTGTGCCTTCTTTCACCAGAATAACTTAAGATGAATGCCACATGTGTGAAGAGTTGTGTCTATTTCATGCCAGAGTTTGAAGGCCTGCAGTGGCCTGGGCTCAACCTCCTTGCTCTCTCTGAAAGTGATCGAGGAGCAGGAAAGGGAAAGGCACCTCTTCTTCTGTTAGGAAACTGAAGTTGTGACTAAGCAGTGTTTATTGCGTGTCTAGTGCTCAGGCAATTCTGAATTTACAGCCCCCTTCTTCCTAGAGACACAAAACCCCAGGAGACATCAGAGATGACAAAACATTACAACTCTGTCCCTTGCACTGCCGGCAGAGCTGGCCAGCATGACAGTGTAGCAGCGCCAACCAAGGAGGGTCCTGCTTACCAGGTGAATGCAAGGAAACAACTTTTCACAGGTGAACAGTTAAATGCCAGGACAGGCTGCCCGTGAGACGGGAATTCCCCAGCCTTGGAGGCTGCAGCACTGCAGGGCACCCTGAGCTCACTTGCTGCTGGCCCTGCTTTGAGCTGGGCATTGGACAGGAGAGCTCAGGGGTCTCTGTTCACCTGGATCACAACAGGAGCCCATGGAAAAAGGACAGTCTCCTGCTGGGTTTCAAAATACAATTTGGTGGCTGATCTCTCTGAAAGTTCTTCGCACTCAGCAGGAAAACTGCCTTGTCTTCAATGGTTTTTATTTTAAGTCATGTCTGACCTGCCTGAGCAATTATTTCAGTCAATTATTGCCAGATTGGGCACAAAGTGGCATTAAGGCAGCGCTCTGCAGGAAGCAGCTACTCGGGCTGCTCGTTTTTTTCTCTTCAGAAGTTGCTGGGTTCAGCAGGTCTCCCTGCCTCGTGAGAGTGCTTGTTTCACAACATCTCTGTGGCAAGGAGCGCTGGAGGAGGCCTTGGCCGCTTTGCACAACGCTCCCTGGTCAAAGTCCCCTGGAATGTGCTCATCTGCTGATGGCTCATGTGAGGGCTGGTGTGTGAGTCACCACCGGGCCACCTTGGCTGAGGCGGAGGGCTCTGGTCAGCGGATCCGACTGCTTCCTCCCCGCCTGCTCTGCAGACAGAGCCAGCAGGGTCAGGAGCCCTGGGGCAACGCAAGCAAAGAAAACCCCATGGAGCATTCAAAACCATACCTGTCTATCCCATGTTTATCTTCTTTTCTCGCCACCTGAAATGTCAGGCGCCAACCGAAGGGGCACAGGACCTGAAGGCACAAGAGGAAGATGAGCCCTGGCTGGCGCTGCAGCTGGTCTGCATGCCTGAGACTGGCCCTATGGAGGAGGTGACACGCTCATGGCCCTGGGACTGCTACTCTGCCCATGGCTGCTGTTGAGCACGTCCCATTGCCTCCTTCTGCCAGCAGGCAGGACTTGCAGCCTGTTGAGTAATGGCCTTCACTCATCCTTTGGTCATGAGCTGCATGTGGCAGCTGGGGACACAGTGTTCCCTGCACACCAGCCCTGCCACCCCTGAGGGGAGCATTGCCCTGCTCGCCCTGTCAGAGCAGCAGGGCCTGTGCTGCATTCAAGGAGCGTTGCTGCCCCTAACTGCACACGCGCTCCCTCGGGGGGCCGGCTGCAGAACCAGGCAGCTGGCCCGCGCTCTGAGGTACCCATGGGCGCAGAGAGAGGGGGCAGGTAATGGCGTTCGTCCTGCTCCTGCCCCACCAGCTGACCCTGGGTGCTCCTTGGAGCCTTAGGAAGGGATGCGCTGAGCTTTCCAGCAGCCTGCTGGGCTCAGCCTTGCCACATTCACCACAACAGCAGCACATTTATTGCTGAAAAGTTATTTCTGCACAACCCACGTGCAGAGTCCTGTTGCAGTGACCGAGTCCCACCGCAGGAGTCAGCTCAGAGAAGCAGCAGCCATCACGGTCCCGGAGCCATTTGTGCTCTGGGGTCCCATCACTGAGGTTCCTTCCCAGCTTGTCCATGGAGGTGGGGTGTCTGGAGGAGAAGAATCTCCTGTGTACCCCAGGCCAGGGTGATTTGACACCTCTGGCAGTACCTGGCCAGAGTTAGTTCGTACAACACTACCTCCCAACCAAAGCTTGCTTTGCTTGTCCCTTCCCCTGCTACCTGCCAGACACATTCAGCAAACCTGGTGCCCACACAGTGTGGTAACATACCTGCCTGGAAAGACCGAAGAGGTGTAGGCTCCACAATGCTGTTGACAGTAGTTTATATAATGCAGTCAAACAGACCAGCTGGCCCGCAGAGTCCAAGAAAGCCCCTCTCTGCAGCAAGTCTGCAGCACAGGGATTTCTTTCCAAGCAACAACCTGCCAGGCATCGCAGCTCCATGGCTTTGAATAATCTCACTGAGCTCAGAGGGAGCCATAGCAACCTTTGCAAGTCAAATCACGGCTTTGCAGGTCTACTGACAGATGAAAAGGTGCACCACAATTTGCATGTGCTATTTGAGAGCCTTTGTAAAAAGTCTTGATTTTTTTTTCTTTCTTTTATTTTAATAGAATAGTTCTTCAGCAAACTTTGAAAGGCAGATCCCTTTCCAGCAATTCAGCTGGCACTCATTTGATTTTGATAGCTATGGCATGCAGGTCAGATTTTGGGACCAATCTTTGGTTAATTTATTCTGACTCCCTTTGGATTGCAGTGATTTAGCACTGTCCTGTTTTCCATTTCCTCCACTGCCCATCCATATCATCCACTTTTTCCCCTTTCCTAAGGTCTGGCTGCTGCTGGAGTGTCCCCCTGGCACTGTAGAACTCTTCACTAGTAAATCAATTGCTCGATGCTGTCAGGTGCAAAGCCTGGTTGTTCTCCAGAAATACCCAGAAGATCAGTCCTAGCTTCCTTCCTCGCATGTTTCTTCTTTAGCCTGATCCCCATCAGATTACTTTAGGCTCATTAATTGTGAACGTTACTGCATGAACAGAGCCTGCTCAGGCGAAGGACTTTGGCAGACACGCACAGCTTTTGCTCCTGGGTCTTAAAATAACCTGTAGCAGAGGGCAGCTAAAAGGCACAGCTCAAAGACCGGTTTTCACATGATGTCCCTGTGTGGGCAGCAGGAACATCAGCTCTGCTGTGGGAGGCGAGGTAGGGAGCTCGCTGGAGCCCTGGTCCAGGGGGAAAAGACGGCCAGTGCGTCGGAGGTGTCGTACCCTGGATGCTAAGGGTCTGTTGTCATAAGGTTACAAGAAAGGATTCCACTTGCAACCTCTAATCCTGAAAAATTTGTTTCATATTTCATAATGCAATGAGTTCGTGCAATTTAGTCTATGGGACATTTAAGTTTGCAGAGAATGAAGGATTGCAGAGGTAGAAATATCAAGAACAGAATTAGCAAGCTCTGCCTGCAACAGCCTGGATTTATTATCATAATAACCTGGTGGGATTTGCAGGTATAAGAACACTAAAGAAAATGACATATGCTTAAAACAAGAAGGGTGTTTAATTCCAGCCCTTTTGACATTCATATTTTAATTGAGGTTGCTACAATAGGCAAATTACTAAGTTCTTCACAAACAATTATTTTAAAACAATTTCACCATATCAAACATGGAAATAAATATACAATTAACCAGACACTATCATACAACCAATTTGATTAAAACTATGGTACATGTGAAACTGATGGTGCAGATTTTCAAACTTTTAGAAGAAAAATACAAAGATGAAAAGGTCTGCGCTACTTGATTTTAGGAACAGGCAGATGGTGGAAAATGGTTTCTTAGTGAATGTCAGCTTGCATGGTCTTCAACTACATGGATTTCAAAGGCATGTTTTGAACAGCAAGTTGTGCTACAAGTGGCAACTCTATGCCACTGAATTCATCAGCCAAGATTCACTTATTCCAGCTGGGTGAACAGAGATCTTGCAAGGCACAAACACTATTTCTTAGCTCCAAACAGCGCTGAGAGTGTTTGCAAACCTTTCACAGGCCTTGTGCACTAAGGTGATTCACACCTACCATAGTTTATTATGCGGTAAAAGTCAGCTCTTCCGTAAGACCTGTAGATTAGTTCTCCACTGTCTGCTTGCAGTCTATGAAGCAAACTGATTGCTGTAGAGAGGTCCTGAGTTTTGATGCTTCAAGTTTTCCAATGTGTGAATGTTCTCCTGAATGCTCCTTTTATTTCTGAACTTGAATTCTGCTGGGAAATGCCCTGTACTCAGACAGCATCTACACTTAGCACACTCACCTGCCTTGTGTCGAAGGCCAACCTCCAGAGACCTTCTGAGACCTGCAGGTAACAGAGGATCTCACAAGATTAAACCATCTGAGCCCTTCCAGGACCACGTCATACACAGTACAAGAGCAGCACTGCCCTTAGAGAAAGTCTGACTCCTTGACAAGACGAACGGGTGGCTTTGTATGGTCTATTGGTTTATAAATAAAGTGGAAATCTTTCTTGGTTTCACTCTTCAGCAGGGAGGCTTTGATATGGTGAGGGAGGGCGTCTTTGTCCAGCTGCAACCACTGCTCATCAACATAGACAAAGAGTCTGTAGTCCTTGGGCTGGGAGACGTCGAACTTCTCTGCGCACTGCTGGCTGAGCTGCTCGGCCGTGGTGTCGCTCCGGGAGGCCAGAGTCCGTGACTGAGCACCGATCTCCAGAAAAGAGATAGAGATGAAATCCTGAAAAGAGATGTGAGGACAGATCTTGCAATTAATGCACTCACTTTGAGACCCAAAGAGGCAAAAATCAGCCCCAAAGCTCTAGCTGCCTCCTATAACCTCCCACATATTCTCCCAAGTATCATCCTTCAGTGCACTAAATATCCTCTCCTTACTCCCCTTTGAATATGAGCTCTGAATCAACAAATACTTAAACTAACAAATACTTAACCAAATAATTATCACGGGCAAAGATACAGGATTAAAGAACATTGTATGCATATGTTTTTTGTTGACTTTAGTGAACTCCTTTGTTTGTAGCCTGCCACAGTTCCTTTTCTCTACAGCTCCTGAAAAACTAAGATGCCAAGAAGACCAGAATAATATGCCCAAAATAATATGCCCAAAATCTCAAACACCTCAACTTTAAACCCCATGAAACAGGAAAGTACTGGCAATAAAATGACCCTTTATAACAGTATGGTCACCCAAGTAGCACTTTGAGAGAATGTCCTCCAAACTTTCTGCTGTCAGTAAGGAAACAACAGAAGAACGTTTGCTGGGAGGCTGATTTACTCATATCCTGTTTCAGACAGTGATGAGACTGTGGCGAACTTTTCCCAAGCTCAGCTCATGAGGAACAGGATCCACAGGGCCTTTAGTCATGGAGGGACCCACATATTTAATTGATAACTGTGAAATTTTTAAAAATCTCAGACCTTTCCATCAGAAAACCCTCAGGTTTTTCAGCAGATATGGGAAAGCTGTGGCCTCTAGAACTGCAGATGACTGCAGAGGGCCTTACTGCCTCAGACTGGACAAAAGGGACCCATTAAATGATAGAACTTTGCTAAATATTGGCAAAGGCCGTGGGAAAGGCCACATCACCCCCTGGCTGCAAACCTGATGTCTCACCAAAGTCGACCTTCTGCTGTGGGCCTGTTGTCCTATGCCTTCTGACCCATGTCTTGCTGCATTGCCTACTCTCTGGCTTCAGGCTATCTTCTCCAAACTGATCTTCAGCATTATCCCCTCCAGCACTGACTTCCAGCTCTCCTCTGCCTCAGCACCTCACTGTGCCGCTGCCCTTGTATCCTGCCCAGGATGGGTGGCCCAGTCATGGCAGCAGTCACCTGTGAGCAGGGCAGATGTGAGGTGTGCAAGGGATACAGACCACATCAGCAGGTTAGTTACCTCCTATGGACTTGAGTGCCTGTGGCATTACCCATGGTTTGCAGGAACGGAAAATTGCCTCCATGCTGCTGGAGGCTGGGGGAATCTCCTGGAGAAATGTGGAATTCGCTTGCCCAGTTATCATGCTCCATGCTATCTACTGCTCTGAGCTCGTGCCAGCAGCACATGGGACTGGATGGGTATCTCATGTGTCCCCATCCACCATTCACATGTTCTGAGATCATCAGGATCTGTTTCGACTACAGTATGAAAAGGAAGTGAAAACCCCATGGCTCCGCATGGCCATGTGGGCCGTGTCTCAAACTCAAGAGGCCTCCTAGCTTCTGCCCCTTGGCCTTCAGCATTTCAGTTTCACGCCATGAAGGTGTTGCAAGGCCTGTGACATGGTCTTTGCTGCCTCCCTGAGGGCCAAGACCTCATGGCAGGGTGCAGGGTTGGCAGGACATCCAAGGGCTGGTCCTGCCTTCAGCCCTCACCATGGCTGGAGGCCCAGAGCATCCATCCCTGCTCAGGAAACTCTCAGCTGGAGCATGGGGTCTTCATTGGGCCATGCACGGCCCAGGCTTCAACACTAGCCAGTGCTGATCTGCCTTTCAGCTGTCTCCGGGCCCTCCTGCATCTTGTTGCATCCATGCCCTGTCCTGTCCCTCTGCTGCCTGCTCACATCTCCTTCGCCTAGCCCACAAATTCCCAAGGGCCATAGAGGACAGGGAAGTCCTTGCCTCCCTGTCACAGCACACAGAAGGCCTCCTTTGAGAGTGAGCACAGAAATCTCTCTGCAGTCGTGTTTCAAACAAAACACTTACAGTACTTACAGTACTTCAAGATTTCAAAACACATTTTGTAAATACTAATTATTTAAAATGAGGATTTTTCTGAAGATTGTGAAATTCTGCACAGTACATACTGTTGCATTTTAATAGTGATTTGTGTTAATTTTAATAATAATTTCATTTAAAAAATATTTGCATGGTCATGTTCCAGGCTTTTCCTCTAGGAATGAATGCCAAATACCTGCACTGAGGAGCGGGAAGCCCGGGCCTTGTTCAGTGTCCTCCGTCGCTCCCAGCGGTGGATGGAGTCCTGCACCTCCACGCTCAGCTGCCGCGTGACAGTTATTTTGTCATAGTTCTTGATGTGCTCCAGGGCCCCGTAGGTGGTTGTTAAATAATATGAACCTACGAAAAGAGAAGATGCTCTAGGAGCTCATTTCCACCCCCCTGCGCAGGCAGTGGCAGTCAGCTGTCCAACACATGGACCATGAGCAATACTGGACCTCCTGCCTTGTTGCAGGGAGCATAGGGGAGCTCAGGGTTCAGCAAGAGTGCTGTCACTAACTGAAGGTGACCGTCTGAAGTGAGATAGGATAAATCTGGGAGTGAATAACTCAGAAAAAAAAAAAAGGTATAAAATGGTAAAACGCCCATAGCCAGTCCTTCCTACTCAGGAACTTCCTGACTGTCACCGGGTTGGCTGCAACTGCTAATAAACACCAATTGCAACAGGCAGGGAAGTAGCTGGACCATTCTCCTGTGTAAAAGCAGGCTTCATCAACAGAGTTAAAAGATGAATCTCCTTAAGAGGGCAGAGTTGAATATAAGGAACCTGTTGCTTCAGTGGAGGATAAAAAAAAAAGCCAATGAAAATAGAAAAAAAAGTAAAATATTGTCTTGGAGCTGGGGGACAATGCGTGTTTTTAATGAGCTACGCAAGAGCTGCCATTGCCTGCAGATGGCACTTGCACACCATGCAACCTCCCACCAGTGCAGCCTCTCAATATTGCCTCTAAAGGGCCTTGCCGTCACTGCGACAGGTTGCGTGCATGCTGCCCAGGAAACATCTTATTTGCAAAAAAAAAAAAAAAACCTGCAAATTTTAGAGCACCATTTATTGTAAATGTTACTCTAACACAGGCGAGACAAAGGTGTCATCATTAGGCTCTCTAATAATAGGTCTTGGGCGGACCTATTAATGACCACAGCCATGGGAATTACCCCACAGGTACAGAGGATTCAGATCAGCTCCAAAAATGATAAATTTTTCTTTACTGCCTCCCACAAAGTGCTACTGAGAACTGGCATGTAGCTGCCGCTTCTCTCAATTTTTCCTCCTCTTTGATTGGAATATACACTTTATATAAGTTTGTTATCTTTGTCTCAAAAGAACGGTATGCCCTTTTGAAATTAAGAACCTGTGGGCAGCCTAGTTACTGAAAACAGCTTAGTTAAGTCACCAAAATGATGGTTTTAGGCTAATACTTTTTCTGTAAACATCTTTTTTTATCAGCAGGAAACATTTGTCAACTTGCTAATAGAACTGCATTGCTCCTGCACATTCTGTGCTCTGCTCTGTACTGGGTAACAAGCTCTTAGACACAGACTTACACTTAACATAAATAATGTTAGTTTGCTATTGTTCATCCAGGACACCTTTCTACAGCCCCAGCACTTAATAAAATCAAGTCTAAAACAGAACATACCTTGTTGGTTTGGCAGCTATTTGGCAAAAAAAAAAAAAAAAGATCGGTGTTCCTAATTCAGAGTGCACAGCCCTGTCACTGTTAGTAGCGCTTGTTTCCCAGGCTGTAACTGAGAAGAAAAAAGCCTAAAATTCCCTGTGGTATTCACCCCTTTAATAACAGCTCTTTATTCACATTTGCACCCAGGAGTCTTCCCTAACCCTACTTCCCTTTCTCTGCCTCACTCTTCATACTCTAGGGAAGGACTGGGAAATGTTTATTCAAATACAGGGCGTAGGAATGACATATGGCCCCAAGCATACAATAAAGTTTAAGAAATGTGTTGTTTTCTCATTGCAATAAATAAGTGCTGGCACAATAGATTGCAGCAGTTTAGTTCTGGACCTAGGCCTCAACTTCTCAGCCTTCAGGCTAAGGAACTCTAAATATCCTGTGTAGGTTACTAACAGGGCAAATTAATTCTCATCTGCATTGGGTGCCTGCCTTTCTAGCTGACTTCTAAGAGCACCGAAGGCCACTCAACACTATTAAAAACATCTGAATCATTTAGCAATCATGTTAGAGCCTCAATTTTGAGCAGGTTGTCTGAAGCTTAGCCACAAAGCCTAGCTAGAGACCTGCCCCCCTACACTTTCACAAATACTGAAGTAAATAATAATTTCCACAGAGAACATCCTAAGATGTTCACTTCAACATCCTAAGATATTCTCTGTTATGCCCAAAACGCTGTACTCTACCTTCCCCTAGCTGCAGAGCAGGGTCCATGAGCTCCATCATGTACTCCACGTTCAGAAGGACTTCAGCCAAGTTGCTTCGGGCCAACACATACATGAGCACAGGGAGGAAGTCATCTGCACCATATGGTTTCCCTGAACAATGAGAAACACAGAGTGGTTCCAATAAACCCACCATCATCAAGGCACGTTCCTACTCAGCAGTGACGGCTTCTCACCCACCATGTTGGTTTAAACTATCTGAAGAGTTAAAGCTCAAATATGCCATTAAGGAAACAAAAGAGAAAAACAAACAAACAAACAAACAAACAAAGAGTAAGTAAAGTTCCTTCTAGCTCATAATATGAGCTTGAATACTCTTACTGGGTTCTATTTTTGTCATTAGCTGGAAAAAAAAAATGTAGTCATCATGGAGCCAAAACAAGGGGCAAAACTAAAAGGATGCAGAGGCTGAATACTGTTAGTTTGACCCTCTGATTTGACACTGGCATCAGAAGTGTAATTCAAATTTGCAGTAGTAGCAGTAAAGCTGCTACAGGAGTTAAGGGTACTTATTCTTAGGTGTGCTCTGTGTTGGGGACAGAAGAGTTTAAAAAGAGGGTTTGAGACAGTGGTTTGTAAAACTGACGACTTCTGTGATTGTTTTTCTACATGTTCCTAATTAAACTGGCCTCACAAGAGTCAGGTTCTAAGGGGAAGCATCGTTCCAGTCAAAGTGTCGAGGTGAGAAAACAAAAAACCTTTCATATTTGGAAAGGACTAGCTTGTAGATGGCTGTGCAGCAGGTGCTACAGGAACAAATTTCCTGTGCTTAAAACATTCAAATCAGCAAAGTCAACAAACAGATATTATATGTTATCTGTAAAAGCTCTTTAGGATCCCTGCGGACAAAAATATCATACATGCTGACAGTCATCATTATAAATAATTATTGCTTAAAATAGAACCCAAACAAAGTTCTACCACATAAGCTACAAAGAAAGCACAGCCAGCTTATTTGAAAGATGCTTTCACACAAATATGCATATGATGCTTTCACTTTCTACCAACGTCACCAATTCATCCTGGACAACACTGCTTAACAGACTGATCTTTTCAACACTCAGGAATGAACTTTCTTCTTACTTAAGCCCAGATTATTTTCATCCTGGATGTTCTCATCCATGCATTAGGATGTATTGGTTTCATTGGTTTGGAACCAGCCATGATCATCTTGCTTCAGAACTGTCTGTCTACTCCCAGAAATCAGTTATCCCTGATGTAGCTTCAGTGAAATTATGTCCCGATCGTTTTTTTGGTTTGTAGCCCACATGCCCTTCCATAGCATGCAATAAATTCCTCCTTCTCAAATGTTCCCACTGACTTATTTCAAATCTTTGCCATGAGTCAGCTTTCCTTATTTATCATTTATAGTTAGTGTGGATTCTCTGCTGGCAAAGAAACATATTCTTCTAAAGCCTCAAATAAGCATGAGCTTATTCCTCGATTAAAAAAAAAAAAAAAGGAGAGAGAGAAAAAAAGTGAGGCATTATATAAAATCCAGCAAAGTATCTAGTGAACAGAGAGTTGATCCAGCTAAAACAAAGTGTTGGAGGATGATTCTCAGAGCTGTAATTCACTCCAGCTCTAACAGAGTCAGCACACACAACACAAGTTATTTAAGAAGCTGGATTAACATTTTCAGTTCTATTTGCTCTTCTATGGTTGTCTTTAGTCAAATGAGACAGCCTTCAACCAAACTGTAAATAGGATCTATTGTTTGAGTAACATCTGGCTGGACATTTTGTTTCTCCTCTGCTTCCTTGGCTTGTGTCTCTGTGAAAGCTTCAGTTAGGTGGAGGGTCTAATTCATCAGTCATATATATGAACATAATGTCAGCAGTTTAGTATTTAATATTAGTATTTTAGTATTTAATACTGTGTGACAAAAAAAAAGAAAAAAAAAGATGACTCAATTGAGACCTGAAAACTTACTGGAAAACGTGCACAGAGAAAAGCCCTACTTTTATCTGCTTTTCACCAGATGAATCAGAACACCCTTGATGTCAATATAGTTACTTTTGCATAAAACCAGTATAAGAGAAGATGAAATCTAGTACCAAAGAGATTGCTAGTCTCATATTTCTCCTGCCATTTTTTTCCTAATCATGTTGTAGTTACTGAACTGTGCTCAAGTGGCATGGATTGGGTACTCCTGTTTTCTTAAAAAGCAAAGGATTTCCACTGAAACACCAAGAACAGTTTTCTCTTCCCTACAACAACTTCTTTTTCATTTTGTGTCTACTAGGACATCCAAGCTGCCAATTCACAACATTAATTCCTATCTACTGGGGAAAAAATCTGCTCTTTTTTAAAGAGATCACCTACCAGCCAACAGTTTGACCAACCGATATAGCAGGGGAAACAGCAACTTGGAATTGAAAAGTTCAGTGTCCCCATTCATCAACTCTGAGTGCCAACTGAAATGAGGACACTTTTTTCAGGACTCCTGCAGAATCTCTTTATTTCCCTCTTACTGTCTAAGAATGGTTGTATTTACAAGCAGGCGTTGAGTCAGTTATTTTTATCTGCTACCTCATTTCCCTAAGCTGATTTAGCTGTTCTTCCCACCAGCCCTTGTTATAAAACTTCCTCAACTTTAAGATTTCATAGAAATATTGGAGAACTGTTTCTGCAGTCCCAGGCTTATATACCTTAATTACAAAAATCTGATACATGGTTTCCTTCAGATTAATAAACTCGAGTAGGGCTGTTTGCAATAATAGAAAGTGTGCTCATTTCCCATATGTTATATATGCTCAAAACCTGCATAAATTACTCGACTTCATTTTAATCTACTTGGGGGAGTATGAAGCCTGATGCCTAAATACCCATGGCTGCAGCTAAAGCTGAAGGCAGCAGGAGCTGTAGGTGTCAAAAACAGAAAAGCAGAGCTAGTCATCAAGGGTTTAGCTCTGATTTTAGATATAACTTCACATGTTGCCACAAGCTTCCAATGCTGCCTAGGGCAGGTCGGACTGGGCTATATCGTGTCTATCCAAGGAGCACTTACTGTAGATATCTCAGTGGGTTCTCTCTATTGCCTGTACACGGAGCCAAGGTTGCATGCCCAGGAGGGCAGGGAGTTTAAACCTCTTCTGCTCCTTATTTTGGATGTTGGAGTGCGCACAGGGACTATCTTAAGCATGTACAGACTGAGCACAGTCCTGAGAGGTTCTCTGTACAAATCTCCCATAGGATAATAGGCACCATGAGAAGATGCACACTAAAAAGCATCAGTGGCTCAAATGCCACCAGCAGTTAGGCAGAGGGACACAGAAGTGTATGTAAATGAGGACATCTCCCTTCCGTGACAGGTCAATGCTGCAATGACCAGCAACTGCAGCAGGGCTCGACCTCAGCTGCTGCCTCCTGGGCTCCGCTTTCACTCTGGGCCAGAGCCAGGGTCCAGACCTGGTGTCTAGCTCTGTCTGTGGTCTCCCAGAGAGGGGTTTCTTTGCAGGTAGCAGAGTTAAACCTAGCCCTGACCTTGCCAGCAGTCGCTGTGACTCTGGGACTGAGCTTGCTTATCCAAAGTGGTGTTGTCCTACACCAAATCTGACTTGCTTTATTTCCTCCCAGCTCCCAGTAACAGCAAACATTTATTTCATAAATATCCATAAGAAGCTTAAAATAAGCCTTCTCTTCTGCCACAAGCCCATCCTATTATGTTTATAGCAAAGCAAGAACAACGTCAGCTTCAGTCTGGGTGTAGTACTTGAATGGAAAGGGTATTAATTAAATACGTGATTTAAAGCAATTGGAGTTCTGCCCAAGCCTCCATAAAGAAATTAGAGCCTGTTTTAGCACATTCATGCATTTCTTCTCCCTTTGTGGATATTATGACAACCCTCAGAGAGTGGGAATACACTGCACTTTGCAGTAATGTTTACCAAATACTGGAATGATGTCTAGCATCAAATCTCCAGAAAAGACATATTTTAACCTCAGTTTTTGATGGGAAAACTGGGGCACCCAAAAGTTAACTGAGATTTGTCCATCTTGCTCTCTGCTGTTCCTCCCATATTACCTTGCCAGGGTCTGATTTGCGGCATAGTTGAGTTAGGAGAGTTAATATGTGTGGGCAGTATGAATCCCTTTCCAAAGCATATGTTCTAGAGATCAGGGGAATCTATTTCCTGTGAAAAATTTGAAACAGTTCTTTAATTCAAATATAGAAATTTCACTAGCCAAAAGTAAATCTCTTGTCTATCAGGCCTCATTAACAGTAAATTTAGTAAATCAGACAGATATCCTCTTCCTGAAGATAACAAATCAGAACAATCACGTATAGCTTCATTTTCCTTTGCAGGAGGGAGCACTGATGATAGGCCCTGCAGTGGAAGTATTCTGACTCAATTTAAAGAACTTCTAGCATTAGTTCCACAATGACTACTGAAGCACCAAGGGCCAGCTTCCTTCCTGCAGCCTAAGCTAACCCACTCAAGATACAGTGCTTCCCACCCGTGTCTTGTCAAAGGGGTGCATCAGGACAACTTATATCCATTTATGGCAGATGATAAAACCAATCCTGAAAACTAGGAAGAGAGAGATTCCAGTGTAACATATATCCTATCATCTTCAGAAAACAGACTATGCCATGCAAAACTGTGCCACAGAAGTTATCAGATCAGACATGTCCCATATGGGTCACCTACCTGTCCAAGCTCCCCACTAATGCAACATTTATGAACTATATACTCCAGTTCTCTGGAGATACACAGTTCAGAGATACACATGGGATGAAACTTCACAACCCAGTCACAACCTTCACAGCAAGGTAAGAAGTGTTGCAGATAGGAAATTACTCTTCTGTTTATTCTTCTGGAATCACATTAGAAAGAGGTCTCCCCATCTGTCACGTTTCCACACTATGCTTAGGGCATTTCCATGCCATCAGTCATGGACTGACCAAGATTGATCCATTTTTCTCACCCTGTAATTTTTCATAAACTCATCCCTACAGGCAGCATATTGCTAAAAGCTCCAGTCTTGCCAATGCCAATAAACAGCACACAACCATTTGATACTTCCAAGTTGCATCTTGCTTATCCCTGTGCAGGTCTCATTTGTACTTTTTTGACAAAGAAAAAAGCATAAATTCTAATTCTAATCCTAATCTTACCATCTAAATCTTAATCTAGTTCTAATCTAACACCTTGCACTGTTTGTCTGAAGAAAGGTATGTCTGGAAGATAAAACAATAAACTTTTTTTTTAATATGGGGTTACAGTACTTCTATATAAATACCTGTTCCAATGGCATGCAAAGCTCTGCCTGTGGGTAATGAGGTGTGCAGAAGCAGCTGAGGTGCTAGGAGGTTCATAGCTCCATATAATTGCTATTTTACTTTTTCTAGCACATAAAGCAACAAAATTCTGTTGTGTTTTCAATGAAGAGCCCAAACTTTCCTTCTGTGTATTATTATTGGCCACTCCTAGTATCTTTACCTGCTGGTTATATATTTTTAGATTGCAGTTAACTCCATTGACTAAATCCTCATTGTCTATAATGAGAAACCAGACAAGATGCCCATCTTTGTCAACCAGCTAGTTACACTTGTAGAAGTATTCCGCTTCAACATACATCCTGCAGTTGTACTAAAAAGTCTGTTAGGAAAAAAAGGGCTATTGACTATGACTATGAACTGGCCTTCTTGATTCCTTGTGAAGCATCAGACCCACAACATGATTGCCTTCCACTTAATGGAAAAAAAATGTTAGTTTAAACCAACTTAGAATCTGATCCATTTAGTTTATAGTCTAGGTACTGGGGGTTCAATCACAGGCAATTTATTGGGCAGATTTTGTCATGCAATATTACTAAAATACTTTGAGAACTAAACCAGTGAACAGCACTTTCTTAAAACACAGGATGTAAAAGCCAGTCGAGGCTGCCTTCAAAGTTTCATAATTTACAACAGTAGAAAGATAAGAACTATCACCAGGGCAGCTGTTCCAGACTGAACCTATCCCTAGTTTTAAGGAAAACTTACTATCAGGATACTTGAGCTGAAGCTGAACTAGTGCACATAGCTGCCAGTATCTTAACATTCAAAAAGTAATGGTTTGCTGGGAATCTGAAATAAAATGTGAAGAATCTGATGGTATTCACACTTTGCTTTGAGATACGAGCCCATATTCACAGGTCAGTTTGTCCAATAGTCAGCTCAAAGGGGATAAACACCTATCCTGAGCTGCCACGTAGCAAATTAAACCAGGCAACATAAGTAGTTATCATGTATTGAACAGATATTTTTTGAAAGAGTTAGGCTGATTTTGGTCCTTTGGCACAAGGAGTAATTAGTTTTGTATTCCATATGCTCTGATCATGGAAGAGGTGGGAACTAACTAAGTCAGGGGTGCAAAAAAGGAGCTAAAAGAAGAACAGGCAATTACACAGGAAGTGGAGCATGGCCCGTGCTCTTCCTGTGTGAAGAGAGCGCTGCCTCAACGCCGGCTGACAGCAGAAGGGACACTGTGCTGTGAGGTGGCGAGAGGGCAGAGAGGTAATTCCTACCCTGCAAAATTGTGTCTGAGCAGCCTGCAGCATACCGGTCTGCCTAGCACCATTTGGGAAATTTCTGTCAGAAAAAATAATAATTCAGTTTGCTAAATGTCTTTCTCTGCCAGATGAAAAAATAAAGTGATAAAAGTGATCTGCAGTCAATTCATTTTGTTGAGGAGGTTTTACCCATTTTGTTTCTAATCAGGCCTACAGAACATTTTACAGAATTTCTCTTGGACTGCACTGGCTTCCAGGTGTGATGCTACAGCATTTCTTGACCTTATCAGTTTTCTTGGGCTCAGTTCTCTTAATGCCAGGCCAGTTTTCTTCTGCCTGCACTCTGATGTGGATCAGGGATCATAGAAACTGGCCAGGGAGCTGGACCCACAGGGGAGAATCCGGCCTCCAAGCTACAACCTCCCTGAAGCAGTAACTTAAAGAGTACAGATGACCAAATGAAGTGCTTTGGTTAGCACAGCAAACCATAAGGAAATTGCCTTATTTCATGAATACCAATCTGTTAAAGCATTTAGATATTTTCATTTTTTTCCTCTGATCTCTAATTTCTGTTCCATGATATGGAAACAGCAGCATTTCCTGAACAGAGAAATTCCAACTTTGAGCTCACCAAGGCTGGGCAGATGGGAAATGCACCACCACCATTAGCAGGGGACTGATGGGGACTCCGGGAGGGGGGTGGTGGTGGTGTTCAGTGACACACTTAGGTGACTTGTTGATCTACATCAAATTAGTTTCTCAAGCAACACACTCATTTCAAAACAGCTACACATGCCCAAACCTCCTCAGTTCCTGAAGACAGGCAAGGCAGACCTAAAGGCCTGTCTGCCCTGCTGGCATGGCTCCCTCTGCCCTGCTGTTGATGTGCTCAAATCAGTCCTTGAAACTTTCTGCAAACTGTCCAAGGGAGGACCTTGAGACTAACCTCAGCTGAGACACAACTCCTGTGTAAACGCACACAATAATTCCTGGGGAAATGCTCCAAGGCTGTTTTCAGGCTTACAGAGTAGCTGAAAGCACTTTTGAAGACTGTTGCTTACTGAACTAGTGCCAAGTTGTTGCGAATGAACATCGAGCTGCTCTACAAACACGTGCACGGCTTGTCACCAGCCCCACTGCTTACAGAGGCCAGGCCTTTTGAGGCCTTCCGCAGGCAAGGCAGGGGTTTGGAGGAAGGGCCTTCCTAGGCTATCTGCAAAAATGCATCCTGTGCTGCAGTCCAAAGGCTTAACATGTCAATTTAGTGGTTGGCCTGAGGCCCAGGTTATACTCGCACTCGCAACACAGACTTAACTTGCACCAGATAAATATGAGTGGCTTTTCGAATTGACTAGAGCATCAGGAACTAGCAACAAACAGCACCGGTGTTCTGCAACCCCTCCTCCTCAATTTAGGCAGAACTTTGGAAAGGCCAAATCAAGAGACCTTTCCCTAAAATCCACTCCTAGACTTTACTGTTAACCTGCTACATGCTGGGACAGAGCAATGGGGATTTAAGGGAGCAGTGTGAAGACTTGTGCAAGGGAAACACGACAAATGAAAGTGTTCTTACAGGCATTATCTGGTTCTTCAAATTATGGAGCTTAAAGTTAACTGTGAAACATTTTATACTATTAACTGTATATAGCTATAAAATACATGGAGAGATTCTGAGTCGTATATCAAATACTACTAATAATGTTATTAAGGCAGAGGACACCACAGTCACTAACGCAACCTATGGAGAACTAAAACTAAACTCACTGACCATCACTGTTACCTCCAGTCTAAATATTACTGCACCGTAAGTCCTGTTCCTGTGAGAACCGGAGAAGGGCCAGTGAAGGATGTTATTTCAGTAGGGATGCTGTACCTGGGTTCCCCTGAGCCATGGAGTCATAGATGAGCTTACAGGACTTCAGCAAGATGGCAATCTTCTTCTCTGGGGAGTAGGCCTTGTGCATGGTCGTGAACTTGTGAAGGATTTTTTCCAGTACAACAGTTTCAGGCACACTGGTTGTGACGCCTAGGTCAGTAGTAGTTGTGTTTTGTATCACAAGTTGATTTTCTTTCAGCTGCTGTAAAGATCCATCTTTGGTGTGAATTTCTTTCAAATAAGAATCAATGGCTTCTTTTAAAGGTTTCAGGACACATTTGTACAAAGCTGACTCAGCAATCACATCTACATAGAGAAGAGAAGGAGAACACAAAAGTCCATGGAGGATAACCAACACAGTTACAAGTAAAAATCCTAAAGAAAGATGTATTCTTTCATGCACAACTACATAGTTGAGCACAGGGAAAAGAAGTTACATCCCAAAAAGCAGGCACTTCACTGGCAAGGCTTACAACTGACATAGATGTTCAGCCTCTGCTACTGGAGCTGCAGCAGAGCTCCTGCTATCAGCTGCCCCATCTGATGGTCCTCCACTTATGGGCGCCCAGATGAGCACCCTATTTGGGATGCTTACTTTGGGATTAGATTACCTGTGTCCTCCAAGTGCACCATTAACTAAAAAGGGAGAGGTAGCCACCAGCAGAGAGGAAGATGCCAACATCTGTTCAGAAGCCTCTTTTTCTGACTACCTAGGGAGTAGGCAGTCCGCTCCTGGCCTAACTGGGCCATATCATCCTGCTAAGTAACCACAAGAACTGAACAGAAGTTGATCTAACCAAGCATTTCTGCCTGAAAGTGGGTGAATCCTTTCACATACAGACCTCTACCAAGCAGAACAGGGAGACTTCTTCTTTACGCCTCCTCTTTGCCTTCCCTAATTAATATTCAAGACATTTTTCTCTACACTGAAACCCCTTTCTGTCTCCAAGAAAGGGGTTATTGGGACAGAAATTGCATGTGTTACATGATTCACATGAAAAGGGAAGTTGTAGCTCTGTTCTTCTAGTTATGTCAGAGAGGCCTGCAGCAGGTCTATACTTCTGGAGAGGCTGCAGGGTCATCTGAAGCCTTGACTGAATGAGAAAGGAAGTCAGAAGGCCCTGCTGAGACTAACACCTGGGTTCCTCTGAGTTCTGGCTCTCATACGTAGCCTTGTCTCAACTTATACTGACGCTGCAGGTTCCCCTAGAAACCCTTGTCACATCTTTCCTGGGAACCAGTGCTTAGACCTTTTTCTCTCATCAGCAATGAGCATGCATGTCTGGCTTTCATCCGTAAGAAATAAATACCTGATAAGGTATTTATGGCTTGTAATACCTGATACAAAAACAAGGGAGGTAGAAAGGGTAGAGTACCATATTAATGCAGTTATACTGCTGCTGGGACCCACACTGTGGTTGGCAATTTTCTATGTTGTGTCTTCTAGCTCCCAGTTTGCTTGGAAACATCTTAGGAAATCTCACACATAGCTCTGCATCGCTTGCCAGGTCCTCCAGAAAGAGTTGCAACTCAAACAAGTCCATAAGCACATGCATGCATGTTCTATGTGTACTGCTTTGCATGGGATAAAGGTTTTACAGTCTCTTTATGCTCTCATGAATGTATGTTAATCTTAGGATAATCCATTTTTTAGCAATGAAGGAATTAGTACATTACTGCCCCACAGAATACTTCATGAAACGCAACAAAACACCCCCAAGCCAGCCAAAAGATTATTTCTCCTTCCATAAGGTAAGCTATGTCTGAAGCAGAGAGAGACAGATGTTACATTTTGGGGCCAGCAGTGGTGCTGCAATAGGTAACTCCTCCACCTTCTTCTGAGCTGAGGAACACGTAGTGTCATCAAATGATTCCTCCAACCTGCCATTCAAAAATATTGTAGCCTTTCCCTGCAAAATGTGGAGCTGCAGTGGATGTGGAAGGCCACAGAGCAGTGCTGGCAGGTTATCTGCCTTATCCGATTTGAGTGAAGACAGTCTTTTTCTGTATCTGTCATACACATACTTATATGTGTGCATGATGTGCGTATGTGTGTATATATACATATAAATATGTGTATGTATATATATAATATACACAAAATGCTTCATCTTAAAAAAATCATAATGGGATTTTCCCCTCTCATTGGTTTCTTGGTTGTAGAGCAGCTCCTTTAGGCATTGCCAACTGCAAAGCAGACTTCAGCTCACATTCCTCAGGTTTGGGAGATGGTTTATAATTTTGCAAAGTAGAATCTGTGTCTGCCTATTGTCATTTCCCTCCTCACCATCCCAAACCTTCCCCAATGATAAATAGAGCACAAACACCTACCTATTTGTTCCTCAGTGTAGGCAGCTGGGTCTATCAAAGTTTTCAACTCAGTGCTCTGCACCAAGTAACTCTTCAGCTGAGTCATCATCATCCGGATTTCTTGTAGCATCTCTGTGCTGGAGCTCTGCTTCGCCATCATCTCTAAACTGTACACTCTGTAGTCCCGCACCAGGTTGCCAAAGTATGAATCCTTGTCCTGTGCCAGCTCCACTATCTTCTTCTGCAGCTTTCTGTCACTAGACAAAAAAACTGTGAAGACATTAGACAGGCTCACGAAGGACAGCCTGTTCTTGGCCTTGCCCAAGATCACAGAACGTGTTTTTTTTCCAGATGGAAAAGCCAGCACCTCTAGGTCATCCTCTGTGCTGCTGGTGGAGTAGGAGTCTGGCTCGGATGCGGATGCCTGAGCCACGGCATTGCCTCCTTGGCCCTCCAGGGAGGAGTGCGAACCTTTCAGTTCTGCAGAGTTGATGGATTTGCGGCAACGTCCCGATCCCGCCTCAGCATTTGTGCAAGTGGCACCGGCAGCCTTGGATGGCGAGGCATCCTTGGATGAGGGCACCACCACAGCTGAGCTCAGTCCTCCAGATGTTCTTTGCTTCAACTGGCAAGACCTGGGGATACTTGCTGCCTGAGAAAGTCTCTTCCTTCTTGGTGGTGGAATAGGAGGTGTCTTTCCTTTCTCAGTGGCATTCATTTTTGCCTCTCGCATGTCCTCCTTCTTCTCTGCAGGTTCAGGCGTTGTCTCCTGAAACTGCGCTACGGCTCCTTCAGGAACCTCCCCGGGCATTTCTGCAGCCTTTCTGCACAACAGCTTTTTATCTCCACTCTCAGGACTGGTTTCCCGCTTTTCATCTGTGTGTTCCCCTTTCAGCACTTTGCAACTTCCAGGCTTAACCACACTGCTCTCGTCCGAGGTCCTCTCCGACAGCCGCCTGCGCGGGGGGACGGAGGGCTGGGAGCACTTCTTGGGGCTCAGCTCCTTGGCTGAGCAGCTTTGCTTCCCTCCTTCTTCTTTACTGTCACTGCCCCCAATTTTCATTTCCTTGATGTTCTTTCCCAGGGGTTGAAGCAGCAGCTGATTTCCTTCACAGGCAGTCATAGGATCTTGGGGGAGCTTCAGAGAGGACTTCAGAGCTTGACCATGAGAAGGTGGAGGTGGCGGCGGACGGCGGGGGGACCTCTTTTCAGAGACCGTGGTGGCAGAGGGGAGATGGGCGCTCACAGCATGGCTTTTTGGAGGCAGTACGTGTGGGGGAAAAGGATTACTGCACTCTTCTATAAAAATAGGATTCACGAACCACAGCCTGTCATTTCCTATTGACAGCTCAATTTCACATGAGCAGTGGTTTGTGCTACTTGCAAAACACTGGGTTGGTCTTAAACTGTCTGCCTGGGTCGTGCTGAAAGCAGAGGCCTTTGCAGGGTGAGATATCTCCCCTCCTCTTCTATGATTTAAGTAGGAATCCCAGAAATCTGTTTAAAAAAACACACAAAAAAGCAAATAATAGACCAAAATGAGAGAATTTTAGCTGCTACCAGTATATAAAAGTCCTACTTCATATTAGAAGACATGTTATGCAAACTTTCACACCTCTGCACAAAACAGCATGAAAAAAAATTTGATGGTGTTGTGTGTGTAAAATGCTTCAAACAGGGCACAAGATCAGAAGTTTCACCAGAAAAGTATTTCTTGACAAATTTGGGAAATCCTTATAAGAGGGAATAATCAATCCTGTGCAGATTGTGCAGAGAGATCCAAATAACAAATACAAATGACTGAAAAATGTCAGGTCTGAATCCAGAAACATAAGGTTTTATCGTCCTTACCCAAACTATAATTAGCATTAGCTCCTGTACTTCTGGATGAATGCCTGTTTTGCACCCTGCCTTGAGACTGCCTGTCTGTAGCTGTGAAAGAAGAATGTGGCCCTAAAGCACTATGTGTGTGTCAAAGTTTTACACTGAAGGAGTAGAGAATAGCTGAATATTTCAGTGATAATGAAGTTGATGTTTTAGAAGCAAGTAAATATTTATGTGTATATATATATATTACGTATCACGACTGGACTTCCAGTTTCTAAAGCAAGGTTATAGTAGAACCTAAAACAGAGGCAAGAAACTCTCTAAACAAGCTAACCGGGAACTTGGCTTAGATAAAATCTCTCCCCTACCTGCCACATCCTCAAAGGCAGGCCACTTCTCCCAGCCCTGCTCCCCACTGCAGACAGTGGCTTTCGGTGGCTTCCTGCTTGCAACAAACTCCATGCAGCTCCTAGGAAAGCATCTTCTTCCTGCCAGCCCTGCGAGAGCTGGCCAGGCCTCCCTCTGCCAGCCAGCCACCCTGCGCTCGGATGTCCCCTTCCCTCTAGCAGGGCTGATTCCATGTCACCCCTCCTGCCTCTGGCAAAGCAGTAATATAAGATAGCCACAGAATAAACTACGTGCAAGCAAATTAAAAGGTTGTATCTGTCATTACTGAGAGAGGCCGTACGTGCAGCCAGGGGAAGAATTTGGCCATGAGTCGCTAAAACCTGGAAGTTCATTTTCAGTGTTGGGTTTGGAGTCAAAAGACCTCTCCAAAGACAGGAGGTCAAGTTCCTTTGATTTTGCTTGTGTCAGTTTTATCCAGTGTAACCCACCCACCACCTTTCTGCACTGCACTAGCAAGACGGTTATTCTTCATTACCACTGGCCTGCCCTTGCTCAAGGCCTGCAAATTCAGAAAAGCTCTCTGAAGCTCTTCACCCCACAGCCTTTGAACACCTTCCATACCCCATGATCTCCCTAAAGCAATGCCGTGCGCGTCCCCACTCTGTCCCAGGAAGGTAGCAGAGTGATCATGAGGCTGTTTACTCATATTGAAAAATGGGGAAAATGCTAATGGCACCTCTTGTAAAACACTTTACAAAAGTTCAATATTGTCTCTCTTTCCTTCTATCCATAACAAGGTAAAATTGCTGATTTATAGTCTAGGCTTGGATCCATGGCTAATTCCACTTTATAAGCATGTCACTGTGCTTTCCTATGGCTGCTGAAGCTACAACTGCTTTATTCTCTGATTTTCTACCCTGGGAGGAAGGAGAGTAAAGACGCTTAAAATAAAAATGTTGTAAGGAACAGCAGCACTTCTGACAACAGAATTCAGCTGCAGACATGTAAATGCCACAGCACAGATGGTGTCACGCTGCCTAGTAAGTCATGCAGGCTTCCAAGACGGCCTAGGGTGCAATTTCCTTAAAATGTTCCTACTCCACTGAGTACTAGGAAATGCAGAGCAGTGGGAATAGCTGGCTAAAGTCAGAAGACAGGACTGCTGAGTCTCATGGTCTCAGGAAATGGTGAGTGAGCCAATTTACAAAAGGGAAGTTGGTTATTTTTCTCAGCAGAGGGCAAGCATACAAACATGATGAAAGTGCAACCATCAACTCAGGCTATGAAGGTCTTGATGAGGAGTAGAGGGTCTACACCGTATCCTCTTTGATACTTTGTAACATCCCTAATCTGAAGAACAATCCAGTTTGCAGGGGAATCTTATTTCCACCCATCCAAGAATACATACCACTTTGAAAGAAATGATAATTGTTACACTACAATTTCAAACAACTCAAGGCTTCTTTTGGGAGTGCAAAATTGGCTGGTACATTTTATTTCTACCCATTAGACTTTGTTTCGGAAAGCAGCAAACAGCAACACTCATTACTTCATCCTGTTTGACTCTACTGAGACAATGGCACTCCAAGAAGTTAGGATTGCTCCCCAGGGAATCTATGCACAACAGAATTCCTGCTGTTGACAGAACTTCCTTGGCATGCAGAGAACTATGGCGTGCATATATCCAGACATCACCACTTTTATGACACCAGTGTACAAGCAAGAAGAGGAAGTGCTTTGGTGATCTTCGGTGATCAAAGCACAGTGCATTGGTGTTTGTACTCTGGTTAATCCTCCCTTTTAGAAGCTGCTGGAGACACCTGCCTGAATCAGGACCTCCACAGCTGGCTCTGATCCAGCACGAAAAGGTGGGAGAATCATGAAATACTTCTTACATTTTAATCCAAACATTTGTCCTTGTTTTAAGAAACTTGATAACAAGTTTGTAAGTTGCTATCTAAAGTTGCAAAGTAATTCTCTTCAAGTAATAATTACTGCTCGGATACATCTACTCAAGGGAGCATTGTCAAATTTAAATTTATTCAAAATAAGTGATGCTGAAAGTGGTAGAGCAGAATCTACTGGCCAAATTCAACAAATCTGGCTGAACTGAAACTGCTGGGGTTTGCCCATCCCTTCTGGGAGCTATAATGCAGAAGATTCAGAAATAGATCCCAAAAGCCCCATCATGCTCTACTCGGGATTTCTCAGCAAGCTGACTCTTTAGCTTTCAGGCTTGCTTGAAATATTTAAACAGCTGATGAAAAGCTGAAAAACAAAGTAGCACGAGAGAGGTTTGCTAAATTTAACAGTTGTCTAAAGTTCTGTAAAAGGAAGAAATCGGAAATAAACCTTCTTTAGTTAACAGAACTTAATTCCCCAGCTGTGTGACTTTACACATATGATATAAAATTTGCTTGCTTGGCCTTGTCACTAAAAATAGCATTCCTTTTTGTAGTCTTATGTGCATGAGATGAGAGAACACCGTGGGACACTGCACACTTCTCTATTAACTAGAAAATCTGCAACAGAAATTCGTGTGCAAAAAGTATTACACTCCATCATTTCTCGACACTCCTCAGAGGGGAAAACTGCCTGGATGCTTTCCTCTTTTCATTTACCTCACATACCAACTACTTTGAATATCTGTCAGTTATCCTGAAAAGCCGTCCTAAACATCAGTTGTTGTAATTTCTGCCTCCAGTTTATAGCGAGACTGTAGGTCACACTCCATGTCCGACTTAAGTTGAGGTTTATGTCCAAAGGGGCTGGGTAGTTTCACTAGATGGACTTACCTATCCCCAGACTAGAGACAACTTCAAGATCTTCATAGCTAGTGGCTTCTAATATTGCTTGTGGTAACTTCAGGGTGAAGGGCAGTAAATCCCTGCAAAAAGAAACACAAAACAAAGAATGAAACCCATAGTTGTTAGGATCTTCAAATTTTACCATTGTTTTCTAGTGACTGGATTTACTCATAACTTCAAGCCCATTGTCATAGGAAGAACTTCCAACCAATAAGGGATCATTATCCTTAAATTGTCCTGGCCTGGGTTGCCTCCATTTCACAATAGATCACCAGCACCTCTGAAGATGCTTCATGCCATTTTGCTGGCTTCAGTTTTTGCTTTTTTTGGTGTGAAAACAGCAGCAATATGTCCAGTCTCAGGGGAGGCCATCCAGTAACTGTTCAAAATACTTTCAGTGAAAAGTGAGATAATGAAGATGGCAATATTGTAATTAGAAAAGCTATTATTTTGGGTGCAAAGGGGATTTGTCCTTTTACTTTCTGTTTACCCCCTCTCTCCACCTCTAAAAGTCAGCATGAGTGTAAGACACAGGCAGATAACAAGATATGGGGGCAAGACACTTCCTGGGGAAAGGACATTCTGGGTGAAATAACAGACAGTGACAAAGTTCTCCTTAGCACTGGGAAAATGAGCATATGCTTCCTTCTCAGACTTCTAACTGCTTTGTTTCCTGAAAGAGACTGCATGGCTGTTGATAAAAGATGCTTTCTCAGAGGCAGTTATTTAAGTTTCACTAAAACACATCCTGACTCCTGAATCATTTCAGGGAAATCTTGAGCTAGCTGAACAGTTTATGTTTGCTTGTTGCTCAGTAATATCTTGTTAAGCCCATTGCTACCTCAATGCCCGCTTTAAGAAGAAAAGACAAGGCAAATTACTGAAAAGTCAGTAATAATCTTCAAAAGGCAGCAAGGAGCGGTGCAGGACCTACTATATATTAAAAAGTTTAACAAGATGTTCTGCAAGCAATAGGAGATTATTTTAGAGAAAGCTGACCTTGGGGGTAAGTAGCCACATACACATACCAAAAATGCATGTGACTGCAACACTGAGGAGGACCAGTCTGTTGACAGATGGATGCAGGGGGCCTATTTTCCCTTTATTAGCAGATAGATTCATGGATAAATATCAAGTTTAAAAGAGGAGAAGGCAGCCTTTTTCTTTTTTGTTTGTTTGTTATTGTTATATGTACAAGTAGCTGTATTTTTTTCTTTTTTTTTCTTTTTAGATAAATATATCTAAAAAATAGGAGACGTGAGGAATTTATCCTAAAAAAAAAAGATCTAGTTATAATCAAGGGGCAGACAGGTTGCAGACAAGTAACTGAGTCAGATGCTTAACTGCAGGTGTTGTTTTTGTGATGTAAGGAGATTTAGCCATCATGCTAGAACAAGCCAAACTTTCTTGAGAGTTTGTCAGCCACAATAAAGTCTTTCCAGTTATTTATGGATAGCTATTTACTAGCACAGGCCTCTCAACTCATCAAGAGGGAGAGATTTTACAGGTTGCCAGGAAATGACAGGTCAGCACCTAAACAGCCGTTTTATTACTTAATTCCTGTCAGAAAGTTTATTCCTGAATTCCCTTATCTTTTGACAGCAAGCTAAGAAGCTATCTGAACCACCTGATCTATATTTGAAGCCCAGAAGCAACATTTACAACAGGAGCTAATATAAAAGCTTTTCTTTTTTTTTTTTTTTTTTTTCCCGAGACTCATTCTTAAACCATGATCATTTCTGCAGCTCACTGTATCATATCATAGATAGACTGTTTGCTGTGTGAGTCACTAATGTGACTGCCTTGTATCCTGATTCTGCTTTCCTTGCTTAAATGGAAATTGCCACATTAAGATTCATCTAAGTTTACTCAGGGGACACCGAGGGTTTACATCCAAACCCAAAGCAGGCCTCTTAAGGCAGGGATGGCATCAGCAGGTTGTGTAGAATCACTGTAGCATGCATGGCACAAGTGCATAAAGACAAGTGTAGGTAACACAGGTTTAAGTACATGGGGGGGATTCATCAGTGGGTGAATAACCTTGCACTGATGAGGATGACCTAACTGTCTTTCTCATCTCTGTGCCAACTGTATTTGGAATTTCTGCACTGAGCAAACACACAAGGTCTGTTTTTGTCACTTTATTATGTTTGTAATTTTAGCTAATGAACATAAATTATTTCAGGATTTTTCTCCTTTGATAGACTCCTCCAGTCAGAAAAGATGACTGTTCAGACAGTGTTCTGAATTTCCAGCAATCAGGAGTCTGCTACCAGCTTTGCTAAGTCACTGCCAGGTATGTGTGGATGCTTAAAGGTGCTTCTTGTAAAGGATGGTTAATCCAGGATGGTTTCACCATGCTCTGGTAGTTCTAATCCTGTGTGGGTGCAGTCCTAGAGCCTTCCTCAGTCAAAGCTTCTTCTGCTCTCAGGGACAGCTGTGGCCCTGCTACACCTGAACAGACACTGTGGGATCTGACCCCATCATTGCAACAAGCATCTGAAATACCAACAAAGCCTGCTCTTCTGGCAAGCATCACCTGAGCTTGGGTAAAACCGTAGGAAACACCTGGGGCTGTGCTGTGACTGGGTTTTGTGGGATACCTATATATTTGAATTGTTTTGACCAAATCATATTATGAGTTTGAACCAAAGCAGGAAGCACAAAATGAGACTCTAGGGTGGTGAAAGCCACAAAGTCTGAAACCCGTCTGCACGAGCTCGTGGGAGACACAGCATCTCAAATCCTTTGGTAGCTTAGCAATTCAAGGTGTAGCATCTGGGACAGTACTATTAAAACTCATACTCCTTATCAGTAAATATTGGGTGTTTCAACCTTTCTTTCCCAGGACTGGCAAAATTTGAATCTTGTTTGAAAACCATGCAGGAATCTTTTTTTAAATGGACATCTCTCTGTAAAGATCTGAACTGGAATCCAGCTTCCTTAACCAAGAAAGTGTGTATCCAACATCTGTGCCCATGTCATTGTGCACTGGCCTCTTTTCTAATTCAGTCACAAAGCTATATATTTTCTCTCCCACCTTTCGCAGACATTACCCTTTGTTTTAAAGAAAAGAAGGAAGAATCTCTGCTCTCATAGCACCTTCTCTTGCTCTTAATACTACTAGTTTAAACCTTCATTTCTTTGGAACAACAGTAACACTACTCTGAAAGCAGAGTAGTCCCTATTCAGGGATCCCTACTCAGAAGCTGTACTCCAAAGGAAAGGGTAAAATCCCTTGTAAACCAGTGGCTCTGCACGTACCTAAACAAGGTGCAATACAGAAAGATTTTGTTTTGGAGCAGCTCCACTCTGGTTATGTTTCCCGCTCTAGGCATCTTTGTTTCAGTCATACAAGTGCCAGCACACTCCAGGGGAGAGGCAGGTCAGAGGGGACAGCAAAGTAGTCCTGCACGGAAGCAGGATTGAGTCCAACTCACCTACTGACACAGTAGAAGGCAACGAGTTTGAAGACATCCTCAAACACCAGGACAGATCCTTCCAGGTATAGAACTGATGAAAAACAAAAGAAGTGGTCAGAAACTGTTTTCTCTAATCTGTATGGTAAAAAAAAAAAAGATAGTTTGGGCTCACATATCTGGTATTCTATGGTTTTCCAGTAAAAGGCTTAAAGAAATAAGTCTCTGAGAGTTCAGTGCAAAGAGATGCTTCAGAGAAACACTAGCAGACGCGTCAGCCTGTCTTTACTGAGCAGCTAGCTCAAGATGTCAGAAGGCTGTAGCAGTAACAGAAACAACAGGAAGAAAACAAAACAAAGCAAGTTACAGCCAAACAGTCCATTACAAGTACGTCAACCCCTAAGTGCAGATCAGCAGTACATATGGAGCTGTCCTTGTGACTCTTCATGCTGGTATCTGTTTTGGTCTGAATAGTCAAAGCACTTCCAAGTAAAAAATAGCAATTACTGTTTCATTGCTGCGTGTGTGGGCTCTGACCTGGTCACACAGGCAGTATGAGCACTACCTAGTCACATCTCCTCTGTCTTTTCCCTCTTTTCATGTTATATAATAACAGCACTTTCCTTTAAGTGGGAAAATACAATCTGTACCACCATGGCAAAGCCCTTTGAGGCAACCTCCTTTGTAACAGCATGTTTAGCCCAAATCTCACATGTTTAGTATAGAACTTCTGGCTGCTAAGCTAGAAAAAAAATCACTGGACTGGTGAGGAACATTTTGCAACCTTGACGGGTACCCAAGGCGAGAGAAAGAGATGGGTCTGCAGGAGGTAACTGCCCATCTTGGTTGTCTAGGAAAGTCTGCTATGTAGCTACAGGCTACATTGCTACAAATCCTATGTGTCTATGCGTGTACAATGTGCAATCCCACACAGAGACTGTTGGATTTAAGGAATTCTGTGGAGGTTTTCCAGGAACGCTTGTTTGCTGGAGGTAGGGAATAGGGAATGCACCCCCGTACCGCTGGTGCCACATGAGCGCCGCCGGGAGTCCTTGGGCAGAAGTGCTGGCCAGACCCGCTCAGTAGTGCCAGCAACCAAAAACAGTCTTTGCAGGGTGTTTTCTAGGCCACAGTTCATTGCTGTGGACACCAAGCTCAGCTATCATGAATCAGTTTCCTTGGTTTGCCATGATTCACAGCCCTATGAAACTTCTCCAGCGCTTTGCCTTGCCTGCCTTGGTATTAGTTCCTCTAACGAGGCAGGGCCTTCAGTGTCGGTAGAAGGGGAACATTTCCCCAGCACTCGCCTCCGCTGGCTCCGTTCATGAGCAGATGAAATAACACTAGTTCTTGTCTTCCCACAAATAGAGAATCCCACTGGAAAGAATTGCTCGAGCGCTGTTTCTTTCTTTGGCTTCATGGTTCATTTCCCAGACAAGGTATTTCCTCTTTTTACTTCCCTCTTTCTCATTGGCTAGAACAATTTGCTATTTTGAGCTGAATATACCAATGTAGGCATTTAAAAAGTTGCAAGCAACGTGTGATTCTCATAAGTCCTACTTGACATCAATATTTTTGGATCAACCCAGACAGCTCAATCTCAGCATGCTCTTTGATATCATACTGCAATGTGGAATTTAAACATAATTTGAGCAAAATGATCCCTTTCTCTTGCAGTTCTCCCAGAACTAGGAAAAAAAAGTCCATTAAGCCTTTCTTTTTTCCACAATAAGAATCATGTTTCAGGTAAGGATTTTCATTAAAGATCTACCAAGTGAAAAAAATTCTAGAATTTAAATTCATCTGTTTTGCAGCTCTGACATAGGAAACAAAAATAAAGACAAAAAACAGTGTTGTTCCAGAAAATTAACCAAAACCCAAGGGTCTCTGAATTCACATGAATCCCCACCAGTTAAATAAAGCCCTTTGGGCAGATGGTGGTTTTTAAGGACTCTCTTCTGTTAAGATCCCACATGTCTTGTTTTGGCATCCCATTTTGCAGATGTAAGCGCTCTCACTGCACCTTTAACTGTTTACAGACATGAGCACTTGCACTTGTCCTAATGATTGTTTCTGTGCCAGGATAACTTCATCATTTGGGAGCTTTAATTTTAATCAAAGAGTTGTATTAGTCCATGCCTCTCGGTGTCCAGAGAAGGATACCAACATAGAAGTGCTTTGTAACCATATAGTTACTCCTCCTCCCAAATAAATGGCATAAAACATCACAAAACACCAGGAATTAAACAGCTAGAGTAGTATAGCTACGCAATCTGTCTGCGCTTAAGGACAATAATTTTCAGCAAGTGGTGTATGGAAATTTGACCTTCTGTGGTCTACTTTAAGAGGTCATAAAACAATCAAGTAGGCTAGAATTCACTGTACAGCTGTGCTGAGGAATTTTGGGTTAGTCTGCAAGTAAGTGAGAATAGAAGAACACTACTTCAGAGAGTTACTCAAAGTACTGGCACTGTCAGCACCAGTTCTCTGCCCACATTTCTTCTAAAGAGAGACAGGGCTGAAGCATCCAAGGGACGGACCCTACCCTGGCCATGCAGCCTGTGGCAGCGCTGCCAGAGCCACTTTGGACGCAGTAGCTTCCTTGGGAGGAACTGTAGGATTTCTTCCTTAACCTGTTTTCTCTCTCTCTGCTGCCTGGCTGCCAGCAGGCATCACTGGTAGCGCTGCTTGTCTGCTTTGCTGTCAGGTTATGGGACAAATACATCTCTTGTGGGAACAGTCGCAATGTGCTTGTGGAGAACATTAAATGTGTTCTGTCGCATGTTTCTGCTTCTTGGAAAGAGGCATAAAAATCGCATTTGTACAGCTAACAGGGGAGCTGTACAAATGTCCCTCCTCCAGGGCCATTGCTCCCTTTAAGGCAACCTGCCCTGAGAACACAGTCAGGAGGAGGTGTTTTTCTCCAGCTGTGGATGTGTTGTGGGTAGCTGAAGACATTTCCCTGACATGAGTGTTGGTGATTAGGAAAGGGACTTGATGCTGACATGTTTAGGAATTCACAACTTTGTAAAAGCTACAAGCAGGCACTTTTCCACAAATATTCTGTAATCCTGAAAATTGCGGAGAAAAAAACTGCCTTCCCTGGCTCATGAAACTACACATGGGGTACCTGAAGAGCAAGGAGAGCTTTATCTCTCACCAGAGGAGGGGCAGGATGACAAAAATATAATAAAAAATGATTGCAAAAATACAGTAGGTTCTGTGAGCCAGACATGTTGCCATTGCCCGCTGTTTTACTTACTACTTGGAAACCCACAGAAAAAAATGTCACCTTCAGGAAATAAAGGACAAAATAGGAAGATCATTGTTCAGTTTTGAGCAGTCTGAAATGAACATATCAGAATTATTTGAAAAGATTTGATGGGTGAGGGAAGTATTAATAATATGTGCTAGTGGTTCACCACTGGCAGTGCTCTGTTTTGTGTCCTTGCATTACTCACCGAGTGAACAAGACACGTCCAGGTTATGAACAGTTATAAATATTTACAAATGTTTCCTCTTTCCTTTTACAATACAAACAGGCTCTGAAGAGTGTCATCTTGAGGCACTGACTGAGATCTGTCTTGCAATTTCTTTTATTCTTTTATTTAGATCTCTCCAAGATCTCCCCATCCAGGTACTGATGTTTTTAAGTCAAACTGTTCCCAGGAGTTCTGCTTTTCTTTCCCTTTTGATTTTTCCCTGCAGAATTGTTTGCATGTGTTTGATCACATGGATGAACCACCCCAGTTTCCATCTTCTTACTGCTTACAAATACTCATGGGACCCAATTACTGCAACTTCTTCTTCTCTAATGGAGCTGTTAGTCCTATTCACTGTTTTTGATATCTGTGTAAACCATTTGAGATATCTGAATTCAAAGATATAAATTCAGTTGCGTTGACATAGGATTAGTGATAATGCAACCATCCTCAGAAGTCCTGCTTGGATGTGCTTGAGATGTACTCTTAGCCTTCTAGATTCTGGAAAACAGTGAGATTTGTTATCATAGGATGACTACAGTTTTTCATTTCTGTGTCCAGATTTGGTGATGATAATGCCACCATTTCTTAACTACGCCTCTCTTTGGTATTTTCCACCTATACCGAAGGTCTGGACATCACAGTAGTCAGGACCTTGCTTGCACTGATCTTTGCCAGTAAATAGCCAGTAAATAGTGTTGCTGTAGGTCTGTCACCTTCAGCTCTTTAGAGCCTATTAATACAGGATTGTTCCAAGGCTGAAGTTTCTGAGTTTCTTATTTCCAGATGCTAATGCCTCTCTACCTGCTAGGGAAGGCCTGAACACAGCTGGTGGCAGGAGGTGTTGCATGGGCCCTGCTAGCAATTTCCCAACTTTAGGAAACAAGCCCTGGCTACTGTAACCCTGGTGCTGAGAATACTGCATTTGCCATGGTACACTGTGCTTTTCCTGCCTATCATGCTTTACTGAGATACACGAGGCCATGTTGCGGTTTTAGGTCTCTGACAATGGGCAAAACTCCTTCTGGCTCTTATTCACGTACTAGTCTGGTGCTGGTATTAAAAGAAGGAGCTTTAGCTATATAGAGGGAAATTTAGACTACACTGGTAGAAGTGCTCATTGTGTCCTGCTGTCTTGCTGCAAGAGGTGTGTTTGAAGTTCCTAGTATCTGTTCCTGACATTATTTCTTGTATTGTTTCTTGATCGCTTCCTCAGTGGTATTATATGACTTTCCAGTGTTGTTTTCTTGTAAAACTTCGTCAGTCTTTATCTGTTGCCTTGTCTCAAGGAGTATTTTTTTTTCTATTTTTTTTTCTGTAATCATCTGCTTCTCCTTCTCCCATCTGATATCTAGCCTGTAGTTTTGGTTTTGGTTATGTAGTTGAATATTCTCTTGCGCAACCCAGGTCTTTTCTGTCTTTCGTCTCTTTCCTAGTGCCTTTTTCATGATGTGGTCAGTTATTTCTGTTGTTTCCCTTATTGAGGACTGAATATGCCTATTTTGGACTTCTGCCAGCATCTTCTGTTGTGCATCCAGCTCATGCTCTCTCACTGGATTTTAATTTTATGGTTTTCTACAGAGTTTAATCTATTTGGCTATGATGAAAAAAATCATTGTTGGTGGCAGTTCTTTGGAAATTGAAACCAATGAATTATGAAAGTGATAAAGGGTTGATGAGCTTGGATTTAAAGCATAAGAAAAATCTGTTTTTATATTGTTTTTGACAAAGTATAACTGTATTGTGTAGAAATAAATTATGAATATGCAATTAAAAACAAAGGTACAGGTCTTTGCAGTCTTATTTCATTGGGGTTGAATGGAAGGCATGCTTTGCAAAGTGTACTGCTTCCCTATGTACATGCCCTAGTCTTAAGAAAAAAATAAACTGTCCCAGATCTAATGGCAACAGGGGTGTTGGCCAGTCTTTTGCAACTTGGCTCATCCACATTCATCCAAGCAGAAGGATTGTGCCTTAGTGCCCACTCAGATTTTATGCCTTTAACTCAGAAGAAGCTCCCTCACTTGCCCTGCCGCATTTCCTCTGACCCGTGGTGCTTGAGCAGAAATGAATCATCACAGTCATTTCACCGTTGTTCCCTCCTTGTTGTGATTAACATTACAGCAGGGATTGAGAGGGTGGCTGTCAAGGACACTTGAACTACAGCTAATGGCGCTATCAAAGGGAAGGTATCACAACTCCTCAGTGCGTCCCTTACATGCATCCATGTGAACAGACCTAGCAGGGCCACAGGCACTGACATTCATTTCATTTTGGAAGTTGAGAGAGGAGCATCATCTAGTGGATGACTGTTAAGTTTCAAAGATACTTGCCCTTTTTGGTGATCATCACTCTTTATTTCCTTTGCAGTGTTCAAATAAAGTTCTTATACCCAACTGAAATCCCAAACCTGGTTTGCATGGTTTCTTCAGCCACAGCCTGAGAAAATCCAGGACTTCTTTCCAGGACCTGATGGCAACATAAGGTTTACCTGGAGTTGTAGATGTAGCCTTGCAGGGCTCTGTATTCTTGTTCCCATGGCGGGGCACAGAGGGAAGCGTGCTGAAAAGTGAGAGGGTTCCCAGGGGCTCCAAGGGAAGTAGGAGACATGTCTGATCAGAGTGGTCCCCTTGTGAGCAGTTGAGTTTTGTGAGATCATTGCTGGAGGTGCAGCATTTCCAGAGGTAATTCAGGATCTACCCATGGATTGCAATGGTAGCACAAAATTTACATTCCCCAGGACAGAGATTTAACTTGTCAGAGGCCATGGCTACAGCTGATGGGACAAACAATATAGATATATGCAAGTTGCTCTCTGAGGGCAAATTTCTCTGGTAAAACTTTGTAAGGTAAACCAGGCCTTTGAACATATAAAAGGCCTCCCCTGTGTACTGTGTAACTGCTATTATTTTACATTCTGGGGCTTTATTCCTTACAAACAATTTGCAGGCTGTATAGATAATTCTGAGAATCAATCCATATGTGAAAAAATGTATGTTATGATTTATACTTTTTTACTAAGTTCCAGTTTTTCCATTTACTTTTCAGTTTGTTTCTCTGATGAGTCTGAGATACTGAAGTAATCATATCAAAAAAGGAAGTTTTCAGAAAACTTTAAGGGAAGCCATTGGGTTCCCCAAACCACACTCTGCGTGAGAGACTTCCAGGAAGAAGGGTAAAAGACCAAACTTTCCACAAGTGGGAGATGAAGGAGACAAACCCCCTCTGAAATGACAGAGGTCAGTAGGGAAGCCAGAGGAAAATGTGATACTTTTACCTCACAGAGTTTCGGTCCCTAACAGCCAGCCAGACCAAATAAGGTTTTCTGATTAAATTATTGAGAGTGATTTGGTCAAAGCCCAAAGCATGAGTTTACTTCCCTCAATTTACTTTGAACAATATCTTATTTACCTCATTTATAAGCCTGTTTATTATTCTTTTTAAGAACTTCAAACACCAAACACTGTCCAAGGGAAAAAATTACTTATAATTTGTTCCAGTTTGGTCACTGACACAAAGCCACTAGTACTATGGGTATCGATTTAGTGTAGCTTTCAAAAATGGCTGTTTTGGGGTAATGTTCAAGGTAGTATGCTGACTAGGGTAAGACAGTATTATCCCAGAATAGCATATATAGTCTCTTGCTCTGATTAAACATACATTTTGCATTATTCCTCCTGGGAGTGAAAGATAAGGCAAAAAAAGCCCAAGTGTGGATTAGATTAATGTGAACAAGACTATAAGGGCTTTTTTTCCAGGAAGTTTCTTCTACAATATTGTCTTCCACAAAAATATAAAAATGTAAATATTTGTATGGAGGTAACTCTGCAGGATGAGAGTTAATTAAAAAAAAAAAAAGAAAAGAAAGAAAAAAATACTAGAAGCAACAGAATGTTTCCAAAACAACGTGCAAACCACAGAGAAACCTGGCAGTGTTACGTCTTGAAAAAGCAGCTGCACAAGGGTTTTATGTTTAAAATAAGCAGTGCATCAAAGTGATGCAGAATTTGGTTCAAACGCACTTGGCGAGACTTTCTGCTTTGCATGTGGCCTCTTGCATTTAGAGGAGTAATGGTGAGCTTGCATAACACATTATAAAATATGTCCTCATACCATGTTTTACAATATACCACAAGCCCTTGGTTGCCATTCTTGCTAAACCAGCACTCTGGTCTTCTACTTTAGAGGAGTCTCTTGAGTGTGAACTCTTTGAAGCCAAGGAAATTTTCAGGGTTAATAGCGATGGGAATAAGATTGATGAACAGTGGAAAGATGTCTGGGTTAGGCATTCTTAGAAGGAGGCTAGAGAGCCTCCAGCTCTAATCAAACCATGGCCTCTGGCCAGAAAATGATAATTTCTCTTGAATTCCTATAAACGCCCAGGCAGAGATGCTCTACTTGCTTAGGCCAATGACATCCGCTACAATAGAAAGCAGCAGAAAAATTGCACACCTGGAGCTGGATGCTGAATTCTGGACACAGCTGTCCAGCCACCTTCGGTACCTAGCAGGGCAGACTTGCTTGACGGTAAGCTTGGATCCCAAGAAGCTGCGTAGGTGAGGTCGGCACTTCTCATTAATGAGAAACATACAAAGAGGGGAAACCAGCCCATGCTGAGTGCTGGGTGATGCAGACAGATCATTATCTGTGTCTGAGCAAGGCTAATCTTCAAATAACTAGGGTAGCTCTACATCTTCTGAGAGGTAGCGCGGGCACACCATTGGCAGCAACAGGAACTGCTCTGAGATAACATTTGTTAGCCTACTTTCCTTAACGGCAAGGCACATACCACACTGAAGAAGAATAAGTTACCACAGGGAAAATATGATAGTAGCCTCTATGCCCTAAGGTGTCCCTATATGCAAATAAACTTAAAATTTGAGGTGCGAGGTTAACTACATCTTCAACCTTTCCAGCCTCTACTGCTAAAATTACACAAACTTTTGCAATTCATGGAATGGCTAATCCTTGAAAGAAAAAGCAGTCTTTGACAAGCTCTCCTACTTAAATGCATGATTCGCTTAAATGAGATGGAATTAGGGAAATAAACCATTTTGGGCAAGAGAAAGGATGAGGTATCTTCTTTCTCCCAAGGGCTTCTGTCACTCTGTTATTAATTTTTCCAGCACGTTTCTGCTTTTTCCAAAGTAGCCAGTCCCAGAGCTGACAACAGTTTCTTATTTTGCCTCAATCGCACACTCCAGCATGCAGCAATTAAGGAAACATCTTTCTAGAGTAAGCTGAAAAAATGGGTTTCTGTGATGGTGCTGCAGCATAGGGTGACCTATCAGAGTATACAGAAAGCATATGGGAGAGCCTGAATAACAACGCTGATGTTGCAATACTGAGTGAGGTGAGGTAAGGTTGCAAAACCAAGTGCACAACAGGCCAAGGACCTCTCTGCAGCCCGGCAAATCAAGTACTAACTCAGGGTTGTGGAAACCTTAAAGATGGGCTTGTTTAGGCTACCTGCTTGAGCCTCAGCAGCTGCTTGTGCCCAAGTGATGATGCCCATGACTGCCCTGGGAAAGGAAGTCGCCCTGCTCTGCAGGGAGAGGATGGAGTATCTCCTCAGCACGGGGCCAGGACTGCTCCGCCTGCAGCACGTTGCTTGTCTTTGATTTGGGTTTTTTTTTGTTTGTTTGCCTTTTTATTTATTTATTTTTTTTACTATTGCCCTGGGCAATTTGCCCTCAGCTTTGAACCAAGCTCCTACACTTCCCTACGGTGCTTACCACCTGCCTGCGGGCTCTTCTTGCACCTCCAGGCAGCTCTGCTGGGCTCCTGCCTCTGCAGGCAGGATCTATATTGTATGTATATTTAATAAAATATACCTTCTATAGTCGACCTGGAGCTGAAGAGGCTTAATGACCTTTCTGGTCAGTGGAGAAGTCCCCAGGGTGGTTTGTGTGGTGGTTGCCATGGCATTCCCCTCTTTGTCTGCTTTATCACTGAATAGCAGCAGCACAGGGGTATCAAAATTAAATAAATAATTTCTTTTCACTCCATAATATCAGGGTTAGTTTCTCATCTATTCAGAGGAAGTCAGAGCTATAAAGGGTCCTACCCTGCTTTCCATGCCTTGGTTAAAATGCTGAGAATTCTTCTTTCTGGTGCTGAAAGCTGCGGGGTTCCCATTGAAGGAGTCCAACTGTTTTGATTGCAGCGACTATTCAAAAAAGAGCTATGGTGCCATCACTGTGGTAACAGAAGTAACTGAATGCACTTGCTATTGGACCCTTCTGCCTGGTCTCTGATAAGCAACCAGTTGACTCCAGAGGCCTGGCTTGGAAGGGAAATAGGACAATGAATTACTTGTTGGCTTTGCCTAAACCAACTGAAAAGTTCCTTTAGCACCAGTGCAAAAACAGACTATAATCCCAGATCAAAACAGTCCAAAACCAGACCAATGTCTTAGCCCACAGCTAGCTCAACTGTTTGACATGCTGAGGAGCATTAAACTTCAGCTATGGGGCATTCCTGGATCTTTTAAAGGGTGTGAAGATATCTCAGATGAGCTAATACAACCAGAAATGTCCACTGATTAAATAGACTGAGCACATTCTCTCCTTTCCTCATACACAAGGCACCTACCAAAGAAAGGAAGGCTATTTCCTTGGAAAGATCACAGGAGGAACACTAACCTAGGAAATATTTAATTTTTAATTATTCTTTTTCACCATCATCTATAAATTTTAGCCATACTGGTCTCAGAACATGAGTCTTAGAGAACAGGAAGTACTTTTTTCTGCTCTGCTGAGGACTCCTTCTGAGAACTGCTCTCTGCCATGAGCATGCCTGAAGACAGGCTCCGTGTCCCTGCTTAGTTCCCCCTCAAGGGATCACAGGAGCATTTAGGCTGGAAGGGTCTTCAGGAGCAATGAAAAATCTCAAAGTGCCACTCAAATAAATGACTTCATCTTAGAAGTCAGTGCCATGAACATTAGCACATATTCAGTTTGTTCAACATATTCAGCACATTAGCACATATTCCATATGTCATAAAGTTCATTCACTTTAGCTATGAAGTGAATGAGTCCATCTTTCTGTCCTCATTTAGTACCACAGATTTCTGTCTTTTCCATCTTCATTCCAATTCAGAAGTGACCAAGAGAAAAGGCAATTAAAATGCATTGTAAAAACGGAGGTGGTGTTTTCCTTTGTTTTCTGTCATCTGAGCCTTAGAGAGCTGCATCTTTTGACTTTTTCTCTGCATTTTTTTTTAGCAATAGAACATTCTCTCTCTTTTTCAAAAAAAAAAAAGAAAAAGAAAAATGCGATCTACTTCATTCCACTTCCTGATTCAAAGAGTCAGGCTGTTAGCAAAAAGACTTGCAAAACCGAGAAGGCTATCATAAAAGTTGCCAACACTTCCACATAAATATTCATACCACAGAAGTCATCTGCACAACTTGCCACTCCCATTAAAAAAGCTAAATAGTGAGTGGGACACAGAGCTATCAGCAGGGACTGAGCTATCATCACATTTTTCTCATGAGCTCATTCAAGTAGCACTTTAGTGCATCACATATGTTAAAGTCTGCCTGACCATGCCATGCTATGACAGAAACAAGAACTTTCATCTTCAGAGTGGATTATTCATCCTCAGCATCATATATTAATAGAGAAGTAACAAAAACAAAGGAAGGAATTCTGCTTTTATTGTCATGGAGCGCTTAAGATTTTACTCCATGTCCCAAGCAAAAAACAGGAGACAAACTGTCAGCTAAAGCCTGAATAAACTCAGAGCTTTCTTACAGGACTGTCCCCTGTGAAGCACCGTGCTTGACAACAGAGTCCTACTATCAAACAGGCATGAAATACAATAATAGTGATAAAGATGTTTTTAAAACACAAGCAGCTAAGCCAGAAAGTGGATGAGGGAAAAAGAAGAAAATAATGAATCACTTGGAGGGCAATGTGACAAGCAGGGCTGATAATGATGGCACTGAAACCCTGGAACTGGAAGCAGAAAGTTAACAAATGCAGGGGGAAAGAAGCTAATACAGATTTCAAGGGCGATAAATTTTTGCAGCCAAGGGTCACCACAGCAACAGCTTCAACACCTGCTTCTTCTACCTGTGGTCCCAGAGGAAAATGTGCCGCAGTAAAGTTTTTTTTAAGGGAAGGCTCAGTGAGCAATTTTCAGTAGTTGGTGTCAATATGGATAAAGACTGAAAAAAAATAGCTGTTTAAATTTAACTTTAAATATCGAGGTTCCAACCTTGCATCACTTCTACCCCTGGGTAGCTTTGAAGTCATGTACCAGGATTACAGGAGCAGACGGAGGAACCAAAATGGGTAATTCTTTGCTAAGTTGTGCTTACTACAGTTTATTATGTTTGATTACCTGAGTCTCCAGAATCCCTCTCTATGGAGGACCACACGGGAAATTCAGGGGAAGTAGCACAGGATCAGCTCTGGTGAGGCCGCACCTGTAGTACCATGTCCAATTCTGGGCTCCCCAATACAAGAGAGATACGGATCTGCTGGAAAGAGTCCAGTGTAGGGCTACAAGATGATTAGGGGAGCACCTATTTCCCTGTGAGAAAAGGCCAACAGAGCTGGACAAGTTTAGCCTGGAGAAGAGAAGACTGAAAGGGAATCTTTTGAGTGTACACAAATATCATAAGGGAGAGTGTCAGGAGGATGGGGTCAGCAACAGGACAAGAGGCAACTGGTACAAACAGAAGCACAGGAAGTTCTGCCTGAATTTGGGGAAAACTTCTTGACCGTGGGGATGACTGAGCACTGGAACAGGTTGCCCAGAAAGGCTGTGGAGTCTCATTTTCTGAAATACTTAAAACCTGCCTGAACACAATCCTGTGCAATATGCTCTAGTGACCCTGCTTGTGCAGGGGTCTTTGAGTAGATGATCTCCAGCGATCCCTTCCAACACCAACCATTCTGTGATCCTGGTGATTCAAAGAGGTTGCATAAGAAAATAAGTTAGAGGGGCCCCCATGGAGCCAGTCGGAGCTACTCCGCTCTGTGCTGGAGCCTGTGGTTAGGCTACCACAGAGAGGTAGTGTAATTTTTACATGGTGTTATCTCACTTTACCATCCAGCAATCAATATTCAGTACTGGTTGATTTGGCAAATTAGTTCTATAGTTATTTCTATAAAAATAATAGCATGATGTTTACTCTGTTCAGTTGTAATTATTGCTCCTGTTTACCCTTCAATCTGTGTATTTGTTGAAGAATCACATCCTCTTTTTCTTGGTATAGAAGAGGGGAAAAACGATTACTACTTACTGCACACCAAAGCATATGTGCAGCAGTCCAGAGATATGTATGGTGAGCTCACGTATTTCATGAAATCAAATTAATTTCAACTATTATTGATAAGATTTCCAAGGAAAATGAAGAGTTAAGCTTAATATATGATATTAGAACATTCTTCAATTAAAGGACCTTACTTTTGTGACACAAGTATTTGTGACTGTTGGTGTTTATAGGACTAGTAAATATTACTATCACTGTCTACACCAATTGATCTATCACTGTCAGCTGCTTCCACTGAACTCTCAATATATTTTAGTTCAACATCTCATTAACATATTCATGCACGTTTACACCAGATTTGTTTCTTTTTTAGTACTGCTGCAATATCACGGATGGCAGTAGAGTATTTTCTGTACAGATAAAGGGAAAGGAGAATCAGGATCTGAGGTTAGGACTTGTTATTTGAGAAGAGAATTTGAACAAATGAAATTACAGGCTAAAACTTAGCTAAGGAAGTAGTGTTCAGATCTTGAGTGATTTGAGGTTACAGCTCAGGTTTGAAAATAGGCAGAAGTAACGGCATGCTATTAGAATCGAGAGTACCCAAAGTAGTTTAAACTTTAGGAGAGCTTGAGAGATATCCTCTAAGACTTACATCTCTAAATGGAGGAAATCTTGTAACATGCCCTCTTTCTGGAAGATTTGCAGTGTTGTGGTGAATCTGAGTGGGAGGTATGCAATTCTTCAGGTGGAGAAGCAAAATCAAGAATGCACAAGGAAGAAACAGAAGGTAATTTTTAAAATTCAACCTCTTTTTTTACTGTTTCATGACTTGAAGGCCTACTTCATGAAACACATTAAAACTCCCATGGAAAAAAAAAAAAAGAAGAGTTTTAATTTCTTGATTTTTTTTTTTACCTAGTAAGTTCTTTGAGAAGTTAAAAAAAATCACGGTTAAATCGTCTCAGAAATTATACTTCCCTAAACGTTACATCAAATGTCAACAAGGCAAATCAGAGATGGGGAAAAGAAAGAGAAAAACAATGATCCACTCTTATTCAGTGGAGCTAGAGAACTTCCTCTTTTATGCTTCAGTGAATGGACATTCCTATATGGATCTCAGAGGTTGGACAGTAACCCAAAATAACATCATTAGGATACTGTGGAAAACTTCCTCACATACCCTTGGATAAGCAGCATGAGATGAGGCTTTTTATAAAAAGTTGAGGAGTAAAACTTGATGCATATGGTAAAAGAAAGAGATGGACCCAGAACCGTCATGCCACTGAGCCTGTGGCTCTTAAAGGATATGGCTTAAAGGATATGTGCTTCTTCATGTCACCTGTGAAGCTGTGACTGCACTTGGTCTCCATGAGGAGAGCAAGGAATAACTGGCAAGGTGCTCCAAAATAGAAAGCTGGGATGGGTTGTGATTTGAATTTTAACTGGGAGGGAGGATTTCTGTAAAATCAGAACTGTACATATGTCAAAGCAAATTCAGCTTTCAACTTGCACCTGAAAACATCCTGCTGAGAACAATCAAATCTATGGAGTTACAGATGCAACAGAGAGAAAAATCTGTTCCTGCTTTTTCGTACTCTTTAGAAGGAGTCAGCCGTCAAAAAGGGACTCCAGGGGGCTGGTAATACAGATCCTTGCTTACGTGCCAAGTGAGGAAGGAAGTCTTAGGAATAGACCAGCAAACCAAAACGTCTTGTTCCCAGCACAGCTAGGGACAGGCGTTCAGAGGGTCCAACAGCACAGGAATTACAACTAATCCTTTCAAAAACCAGAGGGGGACAAGCACTGCTGCATTTAGGAGGTAGCAACCAAGAGAATTCACTTCCCAGTTTGTGATCTTCAGTGGGAGCCTGAAGCCTCCTTTCTGTAGGATCAGAAAAACTGAGAAGGGACTTTTTGAGATTAAAGACTGGATGTGATGCTCAAGAAAACCCTGGCAGGCTACCACAGTCTTCATGCCATATAGCTGGCATATTTTACACACCTTCAGGAGGAATAACACTGCATTTTCAGTAAACATGCATTCTCTGGCAACATAACATCTTTGATCTACAGTTACCCAGCACATGTATTCAGAAGTATCCTAAATTTAGACTTACATTATACCAGTGGAGTGTGAAGCAGACTTTAATAAGCTAACGCAATCCAAATTTACCATAGTATTTAAAAAAGAAACTCAGATTTTAGTTTACAATCTCTTAATGTGTTCTGACAACATATAATTTTCTTTCCTAAGAAAGTTTAGAAAGGAGTTAGAATTATACAGAGAAAATAAATCAAAGTTAATCTTGCAGATTTCTCGGACACATCAAAATTTTACTATCTCACCTGCAACAGGTACAGTCCTTTGGCTTTACTAACAAGAATTCACTCAGTATCATCTAAATTCAAAAGCCAGGCTACTTACCCTAAATGAGAAAGCAAGCAAAAGCATGACCCACTGTGTTACTGTTAAACACAGCAGTGTGGAGAACTGAGACGCTATCTACAGCTCAACAGTGCCAGGACTCAAGCTAAAAATAATGTGAATGTCCATGATAGGAATGTACCATCTTCATGGCTGCAGGAACCTCTTCACATAAGGTGGCATTTCTCTCTCTTTTTTTTTGCTTAACAGAACCTATTTTTTAATTATTCTGCCCCACTTATTTTGCAGCTGGTCTAAATATGCTGTAAATTGATTTAATTTCTGTTCCTATTAGAAAGCCACACCTCTGGACACATGCTTTGTGTTAAGTTCATGAAGAGAAATAGCAAGCAAATTAGTTTGAGAAATGTGCCACAAAACCTTTCTAGTTAGGCTAACTCATATCAAAATTTTTGTACCATATTTTACTTTGCCTGTATTCTAAAGAATCAGATTTTATGCACAAGATAAAGCAGCAAATTTCTATAAATGATATTTTTAGGTGGGCAGAAATCAAATTCTCAACTTTTATCCCCAAAGAAAAACTCAATTAGTCAAAAAGTATTTTTTGCTGTACTGTGCAACACCTAAACTGTAGGCCAACTTAAAATAAAGAAGAAGATTTTTTTTCCTTAATCTTAACATATAAATTCTTTCTTAATCTTAACACATAAAGTTGTGGCAAAAAGTTTGCACTGCATATCTGCAAATGACAAGGTGCAGAACCGTGGGGGAACTGAGGTAAAGCAGCTGCAGGAAATATTAACCAAGCTACACTGGAAAATCAAGATCTGCTGCCAGTCATTAGAGGAACAGTCTCATTTCAAGCAAGATTACATAAGTACTTGGTGATCAAAAAAAGAAGTCTAATTAGAACAAGAGAAAAAAGCTTGTAGAGAACTTACTCGATTTTTCTTCTTTAATATTATACTCCAGCACATCAGGAGCCTCATTTTGGGCTGGCAGGCGGACTGCAAGGACCATGTTCTTCACATTACTTTCTTTCCTAACCAAAAATATCTGAAAAAAAAAAAAGAAAAAAAGAACCAGGTGCTTAGCTAAATAACATGAGCTTCTGAGTTTATTTTATGTCACTGGCAGTGAAGTTCTTTATCAGTTCACTCCACTTTTATATTATCTTATTTTAGCTTCATTCCACTCGGTCAAATAATGACTAAAGGGACTTTCTCCTTGGGTGAAATTCAGACTAGTCAAGGAACCAATAAAATTTCTGTGCATCACTGATGTCGCACTCAATCTTAAGGCAAACCATGTCACTAACTGAGCAGTATGAAGTCGTACTCACAGTTTGTTGAATGAGATGCCCTAAATCAAGCAGAATTCACCCTAGAATGTCTCAATTGGGCCTTGAAAACAAGTGACTCACTTGTACGTGTAGAGGAAAAGGACTGAAATAAGAGTTAAAAGTAAAGTGAAAGGCTTTGATGGACAGCATGTCTCATAGCAGAGTAATATCATAGGATCATAGGACAATCAATTTGGAAGGGGCCTCAGGAAGTCTCAGGTCCAACCTCCTGCTCAAACAAGGTCAGCCATGGGATCAGACCAGGTTGCTCAGGGCTTTGTCTAGTTGGATCTTGAAAGCCTCTGAGGATGGAGATGGCATAACTTCTCCAGGCAACGTGTCCCACTGCCTGACTGTCCTCACAGGGAGGTGTTTTTCCACAATATCCAAACCCTCTAATTTCAAATGTATGCCCATTTCTTCTTGCCTTCCAACCATGCACTTCTGCAAAGAGCCCAGCTCTGTCTCCTCAAAGACTTTCCTACAGGTACCTCAGTGGGGAGGCTGCTGGGAGATTTCTCCAAAGAAGTCTCTCCTCTCAGCTGAATAAGCCCTGATCTCTCAGTCTCTCCTCAAAGGACAACTGATCCAGGCTCCAAGCACCTTGGTAGGCTATGCTGAACTTGCTTCAGGCAAGTTGTAGTGGGGAGCCAGTACAACTGTACTGGGGAGCCCAGAACTGGCCATAAAATCTCAGTGTGGTCTGATTTAACAAGTGCTGAGCAGTGGGGAATAACCACTTCTCTCAGTCTCCTGCCCATGCCCCTGCTCATACTGCCTTGGGTGTTGTTGGCCCTTGTTCCTCCTCGGGCACATGGCTGGTCCGCTCTCAGTTCACTGCCTATAGGCTCCCCAGGGCCTTTTCAGTACCAAGCATGTAACACTGCCAGGGCCTTGTTCTGCCCAGGGGCAGGATTTTGCAGTTGTCCTTGTTGAATTTCATAAGGCTATTATCAGCTTCATTCCTCCACCATGTCTTGGTCGCTCTAGATGTCAGTCTTGCCCTCGAGTGTATTGACTGGTCCCAGAATCACAGATTGGTTCAACCTGGAAAGAATCTCTGGAGATCATGCCGAATCCCCCTTACTCAAAGCACAGTCACCTAGAGCAGTTTGCTCAGATCTGTGTCCAGTTGGGTTTTAGATGTCTCCAGGAGTAGAATCTCCACCTTGGTAACCTGTTCCAGGGTATAACTGCCCTTCTTTACAGTATTTTTTCTCATGATTAAATGGAACTTCTTGTATTTCAGTTTGTATCCAATGCCTCTTGTCTTTTCACTTGGTACCACAAAGAAGAGTTTGTTGGAAATGGTGATTGTCACTAGTGGAGCCAGTACAAAAGAAAAAATAAGAGAGGGGGAGAGAGAGAGAGAAAAGAAAAGTAAGAAGAAAAGAAAGAAAAGAAAAAAAAAAAAGAAAAAAAAAAGAGATATCATCATTCCTTGTATTACATGAGCTGCTAGGAGTGTTTCTAATTACAGTTCATTGTCAGGGATATTTTTAGCTTGTACCTTGAAGCTGCAGATAAAAAGACAAAGTAATCTTTACACCTATATCTTCTTTGATAGCAGCTTTGGCAGCAGATAATCAAGGTATTTTTATAAAAAATGAATTAAAAAATTGGGCTAATTCTAGAGTCTGGATATTAATACTAGAAAGGAGATGTATGAGTCAATAAAAAGTTTTCTCAATTATTATGCAGTGGAAATCTACCAAGAAAGCTTTAATCTCTCAGACAGAGGAAATAAAAGATTCTGCCTAGAAGCCAGGTTCTTTCTCTGCATGACACCCAAGCATAAGAGCATCTTGTGTTACTTTGAAGCCTCTATGCTAAACACAGCTTTGGGGCAATCTTGCAATCTGACACAGTGCCATGGCCTTGACCTCAGCCATTAGTAGGAAACTAAACCCCCATGGGCTCAGATTCACTGAAAATGTGAAGAGAAATCAAATGGGATATAAGTGCATGGCAAATAGGTGCATGCCCTATTTCTTATATAGAGCAGCTCTGACTTTCTATGTAAGAGAAGGGATCTGCAGGCAGGAAAAAGCCCTACAAGTTCTCTCTGCCTCAGATCCTACTGCCTGCATAACAGAACAGTTCCTGTAACCTACCCTGAGAGCCCACTGCGACCCTTGGGCATTAGGCACATCTATTTTACATTGCATTCGTCAAGTGTTTCATTAGAAATTAAATTCAAACAAGGAGAGAAGTGAAAGCTGGAAATGAGTCACTTCTGTTTTCTGATGAGCAAGACTGGTTTCCATGGCTCCAAAGGCTAAAATCGGACCATTGCTATTAAGATGAGAGGGAGACAGGTTTTCTGAGTTGCACCTTACCATGCTGCCTGGGTCAGGACTGGTAGACAAATGAGTCTCTGCTTTTATAACTAGGGAAGGGAGAGTCCTGAGCTGGTTCAGCTTTACATGAGTTCTAGAAAGCGTGACGACAGGCAAAGCAGAGCCAAGCACAGTGCTTAGCACGTCAGAAAGTGCTTCCTGCCCCTGCCGTGGGATACCTCTGACATTCAAGCTCTTCCTCTGCAGCTGAAGATTGAGCCTGAGAAAGGCATGAGCAGGAGGAACAGAGACACAGTTTATTGCCAAAGCTGCTCAGAGATGCAGATCAGCCCTGCCAGCAAGGACTGGCAAACAGCAGAGCAGGCTCAGGACCATACACAGCTATTTTGAGGACAGTCACTCAGGTCTCCCTTTATAGTCAGCACATAGAAATAGAGACTTCTTGAGCATAATTTGGCAAAATGCTCTTATTTGAGAAGTTTGGTTTGGGGCAAGGTAAAACGTGTTGCACTACCACGCTGCCGCTCCACCAGCAGTGGAGGAGGTCCAGCTGCCTCAAGTCAGAGCAGATGTCTGTATAGAAGGCAATTCAGCAAGATGGGGGAATCCCACGGGAGGCTGTCATTCAGTTTATGCTGGATATTAGCCCTGCCACAGATTTTTTTCATGACTCAGCATAGGGGTAAGTCCCCAGCTGCTCAGGGAAGGAGGTGCTCTGACATCACCTTGGTTCATTTGCCCTCCCAAAACCCTACCAGGACAGCTACCCTTTATCATACCTTATCACTAGCACCCCAAGAATGGGGCACTCTCTTTCCTATAGAGCAGTCCTGATATAAGCAAGCTCTGAACTTTGCACAAGCTTGCCTTTTTCTAGCACAGTCTGTGAGGACTAGCTACCAACTATTCCCAGATTTTCACAGCTTTTTCTTCAGGAATTGGCTTTATTACTCCAGATTAGAATAGTCAACACATGAACCTTGCCAATACTACTCTTCAGCCTAGCCTAACAGCAAGAACATTCTCTATGTTTTGCTCATCTGTGATGCTCTAATCCACTTGTCCACTTGAAGCTCTCCTACCCTACTGATTGCTTCAAAGCAATGCAAAGCAATGCAATGCAAGGAAAGCTCTGCACATTCCCCTGTAAATCCCTGAAGATGGGCTACATGTGAACATTCAGGGTCCCCATGTGCTCTCTCTACAGTTAATCCTTGTGCCTAGATAAGATACATTAGATAAGATAACTTAGTGAGGAATAACTGAACTCTTGTGCCAGGCCATTAGCGCTAAAAATCTCCACACCTTAGGGAATAGTATGGCCTTCTTTAATTCACACATCCTTGACTAGGAAACAGTCCCTTTTGCAGCTTAAGCTTCACCCTCTCCCCTTTTTTTTTGGACTGTTCCGTTCTAAGATTTCTTGCTTCAAATAAAACGTGTGCAGAACTATAGGGACATACTGCAGGAGGGTATGTGACAAGGTGCATGCAAAGATCTGAAAGCCCAGAAAGAAACAGGCAGCGGAAACATAGAGTCTACTAAATATTCTGATTCCGCATGAAGAAAAGCAGTGCATCTCCACTGAGGGCAGGAAGTGCTCGTCTGAACCAAAAGCGCTTTGGACTTACCCCTGCTGCTTCTTTGCCAAGTATGGCCCCAGCCCGTTCTCGGCTCATGTTCAGCTGAAGCCAGACAGGGCAGGTTTTGATGAGTTTATCAAGGATGCTGATTCCTGGAACGGGGAGGCAGTTCCGCAGGGCAGTGCTCGAGCAGAGCTGTGTCTCTTTTCCCTCTTCGCCAGAGTCCTTGATTGCGCTGAAACACAAGAGAGTCTGCTATAAGCAGGGGTATGGACAGATAACTATGGCGGTAAAATGCAAACCTAGAGCCGTGCACAGAGGCACTTGCACACCAGGGGAGCTCCACGTGTGGCATCAGACCAAGGATGACTTTCCGCAGAGGCCCCGGGAGATGCATAAGCCCTTTGCTAAGGGATACAGGATCACGCTGCTGATGCACACCTGGGTTTTAGACTGCAAGATGGCAAGTGTTTCACACTGAGCTTTGTCAGTTTGGGCTCGTTCTACCAACCCTTCCTGTGCAAGGGCATCTAGAAAGGGAGGTGGATGCACAGAGGCAGCCAGCAGGACTAGCAGAGTCCTGGGGCTCCCATCTTCCAGCCAAAGGATAAGCGCAGCCGTTTGTGGCCGCAAAGGGTGGCACTGGAGGGTGCCATGTGGTGGGAGAACCGGGCCCAGCAGCTGGGAATACAGGCACGCTGAGCCACAGAGGCTGTCTAAAGTCACAAGGGCCGTGCAGCCTGCAGCTCATCCCGCCTCCGTGCTGCCGCCAGCATTGCCCTGCTCACGCAGGAGCTGTGCGGAGGTGCAAGGGCCGTCCCTTGCCCTGCTCCTGGAAGAGACCTGCCTGTAGGAGTCGGAGGCTTCTCTTGTGCTCGGATTTTTGGCAACCACCTTCTGCACCCCCTGCTTGGGTCTCCTTGGTTAGCCTGCAAAAAGCAGACTAAAACTTCTGTACCCACCATGTAAGAACAACCCTGAGTCCTCCTAGCTCCACTCATGATTCTGTGCTGATAGGAGCTGGCTGCTGCAAAGCACAACGCTCCACACTCTGCCCAGCACCCAGGCAAGTGGGGCTGATGAGGAGGGTTAATTAATACCAGTGCCATGAAGGATGCAAGGAGGAGGTGTGCTTAGGATGCCTTCAACAGTAATGTATCCACTGTAGCAGAGGGAATTTCACTTGCTAATTCGCAACAGAAGAATAATCTGAGGTCCAAGCCCCCATAGGTTGCTTAGCGTGACCTAGGCCATCCTGCAGGACAGGCCCTGATGGACACAAAAAGTGTGTCCCAGGGGAGAACCGGGGAAGTTCATGGATAAACACTAGAGGGAGCTTCAGGAGGGAGAAGAGGTCTTGATTTTCCTGTCTTTCCTGCAAGATTTGCCATTTGGGCCAGTTCTGCACACATAATTAGAAGCTCCAGAAAAGGCTGCATGGGAGCTGCCAAGTGACAAGGGAGGAGCTGTCCTGTGACACCACGTGCTCGTGACACCCCACTGCACCTCATTCTTCTGAGCATGTTCTTAGCTGTGCAGCAGAGGTAAGAATATTGGAATTAGGCTGTTGGGAGTATGAAAGACCTGGGACGTGCTCCCTTTTTAATCCCTGTCTTGATCAGAGAAAGAAAGAGCTAATACTATTTATTTTTAGTCCCTGCAGTCCAATAGCAGACTGGAATGAAACGTCGGTTTCTGGCCGTGGCTCTGATTCAAGCAAGTATTTATATATTGCAGCCAGTGGAACTATTTGTGCTGAAAGGTTAGTGCTTAAGTGCTCTATTGGATCAGGCTGTAGAGACAGGGGACTGTCTTGTGATCCATTTGATCAACTGCTTTCAAAAAATATGTTAAAAGTGAAGAAAATATAGAACATATAAGAAATAATACATTTTTATGTAGCAGTTTTGCCGTTTAGATGTCCAAGCTGAAATGAATAGGACTCTTGCTTTTGACTTGGTGTTAAGTCTTTTAAGTTTTTTTTTATATACTTTTTTTTAAAGATACAGATCTTCAAGCATCTACATTTCAAATAAGCTCAGATTTAAACTTCTGAGAGAGTCCATTCAAAGGCCTAATCTAACAGAGCATACTTATCCCAAAAGTTAGATTTTACAAAACGAGCCTTTTAAATCCCCAAATCAACAGTAAGATTTTATTTTTAGCAGAATCTTTCCTTTTGCAATTCCTATAGATAATCCTTTGTAGATAAATACACATTCCTCTGCAATCCCACTTTCTGGTTAAGAATATTTGTCCATAGAAACCTGATTCCGATCAATCCATTTTCCTTGTCCTAACCAAGACAGTAACAGTGGGAGGTTGTGCTGAAAAAGGCAAGGAGAAATCGGTGAAACACCTTCTTTTCAGATGGGATAAAAGCCTAATTTGTCTCATTGCTGAGGAACTACCTTTTAGATACACTAGCATGAGATTTTTAATCAGTATAATCTGAACAAAAATATAAAGTAAAATGGAGTGGAGGATAAATTTTGGAAGTTAATACTATTCATCTTCCTATCTTTCTTTCCAATAAAAACAAAATAAATGCCTAGCAATCATATGAATGGAAAGCGTTTGCTAGATGGCAACATTTCACACATTGAGAAAGACGTAATGAGCTGAAAGGTGATTATAACAAAAGGTATTTATAACAAGGTATTTATAACAAAATGTTCCATAATACTGTTAGCAAAAATCTACCTTCCCCAAAATTAGTCACATAAGCCTGAATCTGATTTTGCCAGTGATGTGTGAGGCCTGGATCCAAAGGAGGTCAGTGGTGCCAACATCTCGCTGGGCACCGGGCTGCAGAGCCAGCCTCACCTGCCCCACTGACACTGAACTTTGTCACCCATTAATTACCTAATGGGGAGAAAAAAGGGCCGGCAAAACAAAGATGCTCAGGAATCCCATCATCTGGGGGAAATGTATCAGCAAGGCTGAGGAAAGAAAGCAAAGTTGCTTGGACCCAGAGGTGAATGTCGGACCCAGCATGACATGGGCACGGCAGACTTGACACAGCAGTGACAAGAACAACGAACTGGCGAGAAAAATAATAAAAGAAATCTGAATTTGCAAAGCATGTGGCTACATGTAGGACACATCTAAGTTTTGAAGGCTGGATGCAAAACGGAAAATTGTTCCAAATTTAGAGATAAAATAGTTGAAAAGTCTGAAAATATTTGTTTTAATGGAAAAAATGTCATGATTTGAGTGTGTGGTTTTTTTCAGTACAGATACTAAGGGCTGTGGGTGGGCTTTTTGGGCAGAACAAGAACTCAGCAGCCTCAGGGCTGAGAGCCCTGGCGTGGGGCATCCCTGCCATACCAGCCAGCCCTGCCAAAGAGGAACTAAGCAGTCTATATGTGTACAGGTGGAGGAAGAGACAGACCAGAAGAAGGAGAGATTGTGTTCAAATGGAGAGACAAGAATTATTAATGAAAGCATAGGAAAATAGGGGAATTTTAGGCTAGATGCTTCCTTACAGCAAGTTATAGCTGATGAACGATTAGTTCCCAGGAGAAGAGGGAGAAAACTGCATTGCTCAAATCCCTTAAAATGTCATGTTTAGAGTAGTAAAAAACACTTTTTTTGGTCAAATCCTGTGCTGGAAAAGAAATGGGAGTGAGTGACCTCACAGGCCTTTCCCATCTGTAATGCTGCAGCCCATGACACACCAGTTGACGCAGGCTACAGTGCCCATACTTGACTTCTTTCCTGGGTACAGCTGTCACAGAGATCCAGATGCCAGGCTTTGCGAGTGCTTAATCCAGCAATTTAATCTGGCTCCATAGCAAATTCTGCTGTTTGCTGCGCAGAGAGGAGGGAGCCCAGGCAGCCCCCAGGTTTTTGCTGCACTGCTAATTGCAGGGGTTTAACGGGGCCTTAGCAGCGAGCAGCCAGCCTTGGCTCTTTTGCTTGCTCAGAATTCATGCACTGGATGATTTTTTAAGCCCACAGTTTTCAGAAATGACATGCTGTCTGGCCAAATCTTTCCTCCTTCTCACACAGGCCTACAAAGCCCTTTGACTAATAAAGGCTCATTTTTGCTATGTGTGATGTAAAGACAGCCCTAAAGCTGCCTGCTCCTCATTTTTGTATTAAGTTCTTACTGCAAAGCAGGATTAAATCTTGCAGCCACTCTGCTAAATTGAACTCAGTTGGGACACAGGGTGCCTGCACGTTGCATACTGATTGGCACAGGAGATCAATTAGTTGCTCAGTGATTAAATTTACACATCTGCACCAATTTGGCAGAAGACACCAGGTGCTTGTTTGGAAGTAATGGTAACGACAATGGTAATTTGAATTATTGCACAGTAATTGCACACTGAAATGATACAACCACCAAGTTTCATTTCTTCACCAAAAAAAAAAAAAAAGTCACACCTGCCAGCTGAATATCCCAGGAAACGTGAGCACTGCAAGGGGCTGAAATCCACTAAACATCATGCAAGCTTAGCCATACCTTGGCAATGGGTTTTAGGACACACCCACAGGTACCAGAGCCTTCCTGGCTACACGTTACACAAGTTTGGCCACTCTGGACTTTCCAGAAGCAGCTGAGACACATGGAAAGTGTGTGCAAGAGCAGAGGGGGCTGCCAGAGGAGCTAGGTGAGAGTTTCCACCCGGGTTAACCCCAAAGCTGTCTGATGAGCAGCTCCAGTTCCTGCAAGCAGCCACCAGCAGGGCTTTTTCCACCATCCTCTTTGCTCCTGCACATTTGCAGATCTTGTCTGTCACCCAGACGGATCTGAGAACGTGCATCAGGCACCTGCTGGTAAAGACTGAGGGCCTTAGCTTTGTGTAAATTACCATGTGTAAAAATTAGCATTTTTAAAATTATTATTATTACACTTAATGTTTGCGTTTCTCTTCTGGGCTCTTTAAAGAAATTAAGAGAGAGCAAGAGCAAGGGTTTGCTGTGCTGTCCATAAGTAAAAACACTGTGAGATACTTACATTTGTAGCTGAGTGGTAGCACAAGTCTTAAAGTATTTGCTAACTGACTTGTTACTGAGGGAGAAAGAGGGACAAGTGGCCCTATGTTCCCTAAAGAGCAACTCCGCACCACAGCCACCCTGTGGGTACCTGACGGAAATGTCCACAGCTCAGGACAAGCCACCGTGTGTGGAAGGAATCTCACATACATGGAAACCTTTCAAGCACAGCCACACAGTTTACAAAGACTGTGAGACTGCCAATGCAAATCATTGTATCCCATTTTTTATACTGAACTTCATGCTGATCAAAAGAGCACAAAACTCTGAACCTAGCACCCTGCAGAAGGAATTATCAAGATTACAGGGGTAACAGCAGAAGTGACAGTAATAGACCCACATTCCGTATATCACTACCTGAGCTTTCAGGGTTTAGTATCACTTTCAATTAGATAGGATGATCAAAAATATTTGTTCTGCCACTTGTAAATTCATGTGCCGTTACTTTCGGTTTGCCTTGAGGGAAGTTATGCACTGCCTAATCTACAGTAAAATGCAAAATGAAGCTTTATGTAAGCTTACATCAAGCTTCGTTTTGCTTCCATCTTACATGTGGTCATTCCTCTTCAGTCCCATAAACCAGCTTGATTTCGTCACTGTGGTCAGTTCTGATCAAGTAACCCAAAATGGAGAAGAGGGATTCATTTAATTTCTACACCTGGCTTGGGTTATCATGCTCAATTCTCATTTCTTCCTTCAAACAGCTGGTGGAACTGAAGCACTGCACCCAATCCAGCTGCAGGAAGAGCCTGAGGGTCTATAAACTTGAGTTATTTCATCATAAAACAGAGGAAGGCTGCAAAGAAACACACTGAAAAACCCATAGCTAAGGTTGTCACCAATGTTAACACCAATGTTATCAGTCCTTCACAGTAAATTCAGACTTTAATAAATGTATTTAAATAAATGTAAATGTAAATAAATGTATTTTTTCCTATTAGACACAAGAGATTTGACAAAAAACAAACCAACAAAAAGGAAAACAGGACAATGAAATACCCAAAAAGCAGAGAGGGAAGAAAATCCCTGGGGTCTTCAGAGATCACACTCAGCCAATTGCTACCCTTTGCTTTGAAAGAAAATAAATATTTTCTTGAGGTCTGATGAAATGAAAGAGAAAAGATCTATGAAGTTAAGGAGGCCAGAGGATGTTCCTGCATCTTCTGAGATGAACAGAAAAGAACTGAATGTAAATTGGATAACAGAGATAACATGACAGCCTAATTCAGTGTGTCCCATAATGCAGACCTGCCTGTTCAGTAGTCCTACCTACCTTGCAGAGTATTTACATTATTGGTCTAACTTGGTGATGTACATGCAAGTCAGGAAGCAGTCTAATGCTTCTCGCAGTGTGGTCTGCGGACAGCCTGTGGTTGGCTGAGCGCTTCCTCCGGCTCACTACTTTCCTTGCCTCTGCTTCAGTGCTCATGTCCACTCGCAGTCTGCTTGGTCTTCGGTCTGCAAGGACCAGGACTTTCAGTTCAGCCTGGATTGCATCGTGCTGTTCCAGCTACCAAAAGGTGAATGGATAACGCAGATAAAGGGGCTCTTAAATTCTCTCTTTTCTTCCACTCTTACTTACAACCTGTAGCTCAGTAAACATCTCCGTTCCCTATTCTGCTCACTTTCCGATACGTATACCCTCAACTTCAGCAATGAAGTTTTGCACAATGCCACTGAGTGCTCGTTCCTGCAAAATTTCAGCATGTGCCAGTGTTGTGCCCCCTCTGCCCCGCTCTGCAGATGCCAGCAGGGGCGCAGACCGCAGCTCACCTGCCTTTCCCCAGCTGCACCCTCGTCGGCGCCTGCCAAAGCCATCGCCCCGCGGGGAGCTGGGCTGGTGGGCACAGGGGGCTCTGGTGCAGAGCTGCTCACCTGCTGATAAACTACACACCAGCCTACCAGGCTCTCTGCTCACAGAGGCTGGCAGAAGAAATCACAAAAGCGAGAAAGTGCCATTATATTCCTAGGGGGTAACTGTGTAACAAGCACTTGCATAGGTAGAAGAACAATAACGGAAGCAGTAATAAGTGGTTTTCTGCTCACGTATGACAGCAGGTTGCTCTTTTACAGAGGATGGGACTCAGTTTGAAGATCTGATATGTCAACATTATATCAAAGCAACCCTCCAAGCTTGCACTGCTGCCTGCAGGGCATGCGAGGGTAGCGGGACTGGTTTGGGATATGGTAGCGGGGCCACAAGAGCGGGAGATGGAGGGCTCATGTGTGCTGCTTCCCGTGAGCCGCGCGGGCCTGGTGGCCGTGTTACGTGGCCGGGTTTCTGCTGCAGCCACCCAGACAGAGCTCCCATCGCAGAAAAGGCCCGAGCTCAGGCATTAGAGCCCAGTCGCAGCTGCATCTAGAAGAGCTGCTTTGCCTCTTTATTTAAACAAGCTAAGAAAATGCAAGGTTACCAGTACTGCTGCTAGTGCCCAGGGCAGCACCACTAACACACAAACCTTCTCATACTCACAACCACGACATGGCAGGAACAAGATAAAAATGAACATCAAAAATGCACTGAAGGAAGAGCTATTCTTTCAACCCACATATTCTCCCCAGTCCAGCTGTTTCCTGCATTCAATAATGCAGAAGTTAGTACAGACACTATATGGTTTATAGCCTCACAGTGCACTTGGGCTGTTATACTGGTGAAACCTGACTTGGCTCAAGCTGACCTCTCAAATGACACTGCTGTCTTTATTTAACCTTTCACATATCTATTGTACATTCTGCAATTTGTCTCAAAATATCTTATCAGCTGTCTTTCTTGTTTTACTCAGTCAAAACACATTCCGACCTTAAAAAATTAGCACATTGCAAGGTTTATTATCCCACTGTGTTTTTAATAACAGACAGTCCCTGCGTTAAAGATAAGTCCCTCTCCCCCCTTTTCCTAATCAGAGTTTTTAGGTCATTTGACCCTTGCCTGTTTCAAACTCAAATTATTCTCTATTAGGAATTTCAACATATCTCTCAAACTACAGATTTTTCTTTGTGTGCAGGCACTGAAGGACAGTTTATACTTCTGCAAGGCCCTCTTTACTGCAGAGAAGAGAGTTTCCGAAGCTCAGGACCAGCCAGAGATGATTTCTGGTGAGGTCAACGAAACCTCACAAAGTCTTCCTTGACGAAAAGCTGCAAAAACACATGCTGGATAATTCTACTTGAACCTTTTCAGAGAGTGCAGGAACCAGAGAGAAACATGTGAAAGAAGATAAACAGTTTTTGATGCTGTAAGAACAAAGGAAAGTCCCCCAACTTCCTCCTCCTGTAGTGTTAATGTGCTGGAAGGGCCCAGGAGAGACACCAGCCAGACAGACGATGGATGAGTTTATTCCGTGCCTTTCAAAAACAGGTAAAATGTTCGACACCCAGAGTACTCCTGTTTCGATGGCAGGGCCCAGGCTACTGACAGAGGTTTCACCTTAACCTTTCGCAGCGTATCTGGCCAGGAAGGAAGGCAGAAATGGAAACCCTGGGAACTCTATTTCCATATTGTATTCACTTAACAAAGCAGGGAAAGGAAAATGGAAATGGAAAATAAAGGGGGGGGGGAGCAATTCCCAAATTCATACTTTATTAAGAATATATTTTGATTTTTTTAAATCCTTGTTTTAAACCCTATATGCATTTGAATTATTAAAAATTGATTGAAAGTCATCAAAGCCAAAACTCTGGACAAAATACGAAGAGAAATGTTTGACTAGCTATAAAAAGCACTGGGTTTCCTCATCTTGTGAGAGAATTTAGTGTAGCCAGATATGAGGTGCTAACCACACAGACTTGTATAGAGCTGAGCAATCTACCTCTCTTTTAGAAAGACCTGTGGACATCTATCTTAACCACGATTTGCAACTAGATATGCTGCCTTTGCCTTTGGGAGTAAATCCATCAAGCTTTTATCCTGTGATACCTTGAGAAGAAGAGCTAAATCCTTAAGAGGTGCAAGGCTAGTGCCTTTAAGGCACCTCACTACAAATGAATCTTCATTCACTCACTGCTCTGCGGACTAAAATTAAATAATAATTGTATTTTGGATAAGACTTCTTTCCAGTGCTAATGTGAATGCTTTTCAATGCATGGTGCTGCTAGAAAAAAAAAATCTAAATTTATGAATCTACACTTTTTCTGTCATTATTTACTCTAGCAGTTTCAGACTCCACAAATGTAATTTTACTTAGACATTGGAGAAATCATTTATTTCCTCCTTTATGGTCTTATCGGTCCCTGCCTGCATTAACGCTAAGAGGTGGGATGACACTTGCATTGCTGGGGGAAGAAGAGGAAGAAGAAAACGGCTCGTTGGGGTACGAGTATGGAAAGGTGGTGAAAAGCCACTGATGGCTAAGATGGTCATGGCACTATGAAGCACTGCCTGGATGCAGACCTGGGGACACCCTGAGGACAAAGGAGTGGATAGAGGAGCATATGTCAGAAGCTGCAGAGCTGTCTCTGTGGTGGTGAAGTGAAGTAAACTTGTCAGGTCCCTATAGCCTCAGCTAAATGGTTGCTTGGACATCACTTGTTCATTTACCACTGTTTAAGGTTGCTCAGCCTTCAGTTCTACCAAGTAAATAAACAGTGACTCAAAGGCAATGGCTTCACAGCATTTTAAGACAATCTATGCCATCATTGTGATGGCCACATCTTCCCCAAGACATGGGCCCTGTCCCCTTCCTCCCCTCCAGGCTGCTATTGCTTGTCGGGCTCTGGGTTGAAGAAGGGCTTGTGCTGGGTGTAGCTCCCTGCTTGACACTTGGGCACTGTATGTGCAAAAGGCACGTGAGCTTTGGGATGAAGGGTGCCCAGCTTGCAAAAACCCTGGATTCGCCCCAATGGCACCAGTAGCCCTGAGTTACTCCCTGAAGCTGCCTCTTCTACTCCAGTACATGAAGAGTTCCTCAAGGGTGCACAAGTACCTAACTGTGGCACATCAGTTTGGTGCCTATGGTTAGGCAGGGTGACCCCAGGCTAGACTTTGAGAGCTCGCACTAACAGCAAGGACAGATGCCAGAATCCCGAACCAAGGGACTAGCACCTCCCAACAACCCCTGGTTTCAGTGTGCCCCTCAGACTGCTTCTACCACTGTTTCCAGACCCAGAGGACCCATTCCCACTGGAACATAACACAGTGGATATACGTGACTTTTTTGTTCAACTGTAAAGTTCACCAGTGACACTCAGCCTACAACTTGCCTGACAGAGAAAGAGTTAGGACTGCATTCCTGGGGGTTCAGTATGGAATTACACCAAAATGAAAACATATGAACAGCCTTGCCATGACAAATTCAGCTGGTGTCCTCTGCCCTTTCTCTGCAGACAAGTCCTCTGTCCCACCTCGGCATGCGTGTGTCAGCCCTCCAGAAGTACTCATCAAGTTGGTTTGATTGCTTGCTTATGGGAAGAAGCCACAGAAATGAACCTATGCAGACCTTCAGAACCCTTAACTTGAGAACCTTTATCATCGGATCATATCATCAGATATTTTGACTTGCTGGTCTATTTTCAAAGCATCCAGACATTAACCAGTATTCTTAGCATCCTAGGGAGTGCATAGTCCTTAGTGCTTGTGATTCTGGCCATTTCACACACACACACACACAGACACACACACACACACACACACACACACAGAGACACACACACACACACACAAAAAGAGGAAATACACCAAAAGCACTTCTGAACAGGCGCTTGGAGCATGAGGCCATCGGTAACATGAGAGATGTCTTTACTAGATGTCTGTACACAAGCATGTCTGCATGCATGGAAGCACATTCACGTGCTGAGATATTTTTAGCCTAACATACAACATTTTGCCAGCTGAAGGTTGGGAGTGCCCTGTCATTCACTTTCATTGGAGCTCATATTGCAATGGCCCCATGTTACACATTTCTCATCCAGACAGAAAGGAGTGATCCAGAGCTAATCTCTTATCTGACTGCTGATTGTCTAGAAAAGTTCTGAGCTTTGCATGGTTTCTATTTTGGGAGCTTTTGGGAAGAAGGCACAAGGCGGGGCAGGTATCATGGGTGAAAGATTCCTTGGTGAGAACTCAAGGCAAAAGAGAGAGAGAGAGAGAGGAGAGAGAGAAAAAACATTTATTGGCCATTTATTGGTCCCAGGCTGGCATTTAGCCAAACATGTGGGACAACTTTCCCTTGCCTGGAAGTCTGCTAGCAGTTTGTAGGACAGTGTAGCAGGTAGTCAGCAGAGCTGTCACCCTCTAGACTCTGCTATTCATTGGGCTCTCTCTGTTTCCTTGGTGAAGTTTCCTAAGCATCACAAAACTTAACCTAGTTCACAAGGGGCTATGAACGCTTCTAGTCTGCCCAGTGGCGATTTTCATAAGACCGAGTCTTGTGAAGGCTGACTTTCTCTGGAGCAACAAGAAGGGGTGTATCTGGACTGTGTGGATTCTCTACCTTTGGCAAAATCTTTCCCAATATCTGCAAGGTTGTATATATTGGGTTGATCTGAACAAAACTCATGAAATTACCTCAAAATTCGTTAGTCTTGTGAAAGCAGATAGGAAGTACTAATTAACATGGTCAGGAGGTAACTTCAAGCAGGTCTTTCAACTGTACCAGAAACACTTTTGTCCCACAGAGCCTGATGGACCTGACCTGGGCCAGCATCGCAGCTCTGCCTTGGGAATCAACTCTCAGGGTGCAGGTTCATGTTCTTCCATGTTCCTCCTAGTCCAGAGCAACGGAATGCTGCTGAAAGGGAAGTCCCAACATACACACACTCCTAATTCGTCACTTTTGCTGCTCGTTTTGCTTCAGATCTGGTGAATGGGTAGCGACCAAGGATGCTGGTTCAGCTCCCTAATCCAGAAGAAAACTCAGCCACCAAAACAAAAAGGGCTTTTGGATCTGTTCCCAGGCTCACCACTAACTTGCATGCTGGTCTGGAGCAAGGTCAGGGGCTAAAAGCTTAACAAGGATCCTGAGGACTGTCCTACAGAGCAAATGACTATAACTAAATCATCAAAATGAGCTGGTGCCTCAGTTTCCCTCCATACAGTACTGGTAGTAGAGGTCTGTCATGTTGCTGGGAGGATTAATATTTTTGAAACACTTAGAGATCCTCTCATTGCACATACAAAGGCCTAGTATTAATCCCAGAATGTTGTTACGATTAGTGAAACACTAGGTATGTTCCTTTAAAAGGGAGCAGTAATGTAGCAAACAGCAAATCCAAATGCTTATTCTAATTTCAAATACCAGAGCAAATTAATAATTTGGAGAAAGTTTCACCATTCCTTTAAGAATACTAAATTTGAATGCAATACATCTCCTTAGACATCCACACAGGAACACCCTGCACACCATATGATATTTCTATAGTGCTGGCAGGGAGGAGGGACTTTGATAGCTGGAGGACAGAAATGTTTCTACCAGATTTTCTAGTCAAGCCAGTGTTGGGTATTTCTCCCTACGGCTATGGAAGTGGAACCGCAGTCTGAGTCGAGCATATCTGGCCAAGGTGGCCAAGGATTCCAACAAATTCCCTGATAATGAAATCTGCCTTGGAGGGAAGCTGCTTGTCTGAGCCCTGACTTCTCCAGTTTCTGCAGTGAGAGGTGTCCTGGACAGGAAAAATGTCTGGGAGAGGCAGGCAGAGTCTGGATTCAGTGAAAAGGAGGAATCCCACAGGTCCTTCCTAGGAACGAACACTGCTGCCCATTACAGAGGCAACAGGAGCAGCTCCTTCAGTCCCAGTGATCCCTCCCACGGGCCCAGTCTACCAGAGGGAGACAGTACTTGAACCTGATGTCAATCCAGATCACAGGACACCTTTAGCACAGACTGGCATGGTCAAAGCAAAAATCCTTTGCCCAGACATAACTATATTCCCTGTTTAGCCGAACGGCGATAGTTAAGTTTGAGGAAGGGACACAGATATGTGGAGATATAGTTATATATATATACACATATCCATCCATTTGAAAAGAGTGGCCTTGTCTAGCACTCCCTGGCTCGCATGCAACTAATAGAATATCTATTTAGGAAAATGTGACTAGCATAACCAGCTATGCAGTGCTCACATCTGCTAATCCTTTGCTGCTCAAGCAATCATTTTCACTTGCAAAGAGACTTGTACTATTTTGGGTGCAGTTAAAGAGGAGCTAAGCGCTCCAAACCTCTCCCTGCTGAAACCTCAAGGGAAGCATTGCCTTAATTTCTCCACTTCAGCAATTTGACACAGCAATCCCCTTTCTGGATTGGGGTGAGATGACTTTAGTTGACCCAGAGAGGTATGAGATGGATGGAGGAAAGGCTTGTGGCTGCAGCAGCTACCAGATCAGGTGATGCTTTTAGCTTTATTATGTTTGCACAGTGGTGCTGTTTGCTTGACCACAGCCACCTGCAGTGCTGTTTTAGCGTGCTCTTTCACGCACTCACTCATACAACTTCACAGCAGAAAGCACCAGCTCACAGCTTGCCTGCCCTCATCCCAGTGCTGCATGTCCAGTACAGAACTCACAGTAATACACGGCTCAGGTACTGCAGTTACAGCCCTTCCCTTTGCTCTTCATAAATTTGTGGGCAGCTCCTATCGATTTCCCTCTTGTGAGTGCTGGGCTATGTCCCTGCAGCTCACGGCTAGTAACTCTAGCCATTTTACGAAGCTTTTGAAAAAGCCCTACCACTCCAATAATGCAGTTGCTAACTCAGGCCTTCCCCCTTCAGCTCAGATATGAAATCACTACGGCAAAAAAATCACTTCTCTACATACAACACTCCTGAAGTTTACAGAAATGTAGCTGAGGAAAAAAAAACAAAAAACAAAAAAAACCCTGCCATTGCAGCAAATCACTTACCGTGCTTATGTAGAAACAGAAGTACTTGGCCAGCAGAATTTTTGCCATATGGTTTGCAATCCTGAGAAACTGACGTAAAAACCTGCTTCAAAATCAGATCAATGGCTTTCAAGACCATCTCCTTCTAAACTTTAGTATTACCTTGCCTCTGACACTTTAAAAGCTCTTCACCAACTCCAGTTAATCAATTCTCACATTGCTGCAGTGATACAGTGCTGCTAACCAGCTCGTATTTGTATTTGGAACAACTAAGCTCAGGAATCAAGAAGGACAAGGCCTTGTCGTTTTGTACCATTTCTGGAACTAAGCACTGTTGACTTAGGGATCTACTTATTTACTTATTCCTACTTCAATAGCACCCCCGTTTCTCCATAAGGGCCAAAGGGGATGGCTGGATAGGGCCCTTCTCACAAGCAGGATCAGTAGTCCAGAAGCACTAGTGTGGCAAATGGATGTGGCTTCAGGGTCTTTGAGGTGGGGCCTTTTGATGCCTTGGGAGTCAGCTCTGGTGGACTCTACCAGCAAGGCAAGCTCCTGTGGATGTGGGAAGTGGCTGGCAGAGGAGATGGGTGGATCTGGTTCTTGGTCACCAGGAAAGTGACTCTGCAGGGACTCAAAGCAGCTGCGAGAAGTTGCAGGAACTCTTCTGGAGAAAGGGAGGGGATGGGACAGAAGCTGAACTGAACTAAGTAAGTGATTTAGTCTAGATCCTGCAAGATGGATTGTGATCTTGCTGCTGCTCTCATTGTCAGGCCCGGCCATCACAGCACATCCCGGCCTCTTTGACTGCAGCACAGCTCTACAATGACGATGACGATATGGTGAGACTCCTCCACGGTCTTTCAGAGAACATGTGCTAAACGTGTTTTCCCCTTATTTTTGCTAACTCTAAATTTCATGATGACTTCTTAAATGTCTGCATTTATTGTCATTCATGTGTAAGGGTTTGCAAAGGACAACTTAAACAAACACAAGCACACACACACGCAGTCCCTTCTCTACATGGAGTGGGTCTCTCTGTAAAACAGTTGGGAAAGTGTGATAATCTTCAGGGACATCATAAGGCTTTTGATGACCAGACATACCTTCTGCTCACAAATCCATCTGCACCAGGATTTGGTCCGTCATTCCCAACAGCAGCCTTTTTTTTTGATCATTAGCCTTCCAAAGAACTGTTTTTTTTCTATTCCCAGATGCAAAGGCCTCCTCCCTTCTAAAATTATAATGGCTAAGGGCTGAAATGGGCAATATTTTGTCCTAGTTTTACTAACAGACACCTCTGAGCTCTTTAGCAGTCCAAGCAGGCTAGCATTTACAGGTCTGTGAAGTGAAATTTGCTGCAGTCTCCAAAGGATGTCTTTTAGGTATTGTGTCTTAATACTTCTATTTCAGGCTATTTTAGAGATCCTTCTGGATCTCACAAGCTTGTATTGCTGATCTCAGAGAAGCCATTTATATTTGCTGATGGATGAGTACACATATTTGCTCACATCCTGCTACCATTTGGAAAAATGCTATAAAATAGATCTTCCCTGGGATACACAAGACTGTTTACACAATGGCTTGGTAAGGGATGTACATTTATAAGCAACGAAGCCCTCCCAAATATGTGTCAAACAAGCTTCAGAGCCAGCCGGCAGGGCCCCCTGTTCTGTGTGCATGGTGCTGCACACAGACTCTCACACATGCACACACACATGTATGTTTTTCAGTCACTGTTCTGTCTAGGTTGGAAAGACAAAAATATAAAACAGCATGTAGCAATTCAGGACAGGAAGTGAAAAGCTATGTTTAGATGAAACAGTAATGGAGAGGAGGAGAATATTGCTAATCTGAGGAGGATGTGCTTGTGTTTGTGCCCCCATTCCTGTGAACGTGGGTTCGGGGCTGTCTGCAATGACGAAGAGTTCCCCACTCACGGGCAGGATTTTCCACCAGCAATCACAGGGACAGCTGCCCTCTGTGCTGCCACCTCCATCACACAGGGGTTCAAAGCAAGGGGTGAGGTCTTAAATTACCCGGGAGCACCGTCAAGATCACAAGATGAGGCAGTGTCATTGCAAAATAATTTTCTATAGAATGAATTTCAGGAGATATTCCAGGCCCTGTCTCTGGAAAGATCAACTACAGGTCTCCTCGGATGGCACCTCCTTCTTTGTCTTTTTATAGTAATATTCCATTCCTGGTGCACTGCACCTTTGGCACAGGTATTTCATTCCTGAGAATGCCGAACCCTGGTCCTGGAAGGTTTTCCTTCTTGGCAGCAGGGCATGACAGACAGCACATTTGATGACACTAATTTGTCTCCATCTGCCTTAGCAGTTCCTTCCCCAATTTATCTCCTGCACCTCACATTGTCTGCATGGAAATTTTCTTTGAGCAGCACTTTGCATCAAGTCAAACAGCTGCTGAAGCCATGGGATTCATTTCACTAATTCCAATAAGTTTAGACTAAGTTATTTTTAAAGGAGGACTCCTGAGGAGAGTGGGGATTGTCTAATGGTTTTCTCCATTCAAACTCATAAATGCTGGTATTAGATTTATTTACACCACTGAAGAGACAGAGGTGTAATCAGGGCACAAGGCTCAACTGATAACAAAACTTGTGAAGGCAACAAAATCTAAAAGCTCCCTTTGCAGCAGAAATGGTAGGTTTGAGAGTAGTACATTTACCAGAGCAGTTCTTGATCTACAAAGGAGATGAGATTAAACAGTAAAAATAGACCCCTCTGAAGCTAAAATCCATGAATCTGTAAGAGTTATTCATTTTTAGACCCTCCAGTTCTTGGTCTTTTTACTTAGACATTTATAATCATGACAGGAAACCAGTGTCAATTGTGAGGGTGTTTTTTGTACCAAAAGAATTTGTCACTAAAACATGCACTGAAATCCTCACTTCATTAAAGTAGCCTGATGTCCCAGAAGTGAGAACCACAGTAACGCATCTCCTCTGCCTGAACCAGCCATTATCCCAAATGCCTATTTAATATTTGCGTATTGCAGATTATGACTTTGTCTCAGCTCTGTCTGCTCTCCTCATTATCTCCTCCATACATTTGCCAGATGTTGGAACAAAGGCATATACCTTTTCATGAAACCATGGTCATCAGGCTCAATCAGCTCACATTTCTCCAGATGTTTTGTGATCTCATCACTTATTAACGTCCCTAGGAGCTATGCTCACGCCGGGTCAGGCTTACTGGTTATAATTTCCTTGTTGCTCCCTAGCCCATTTTGGAAGAATTTGATTAGATTGATTTCCATCCAGCTCCTAGTCACCCTTCTCCCCACACTTCTTACTGAGGAGCAGGTTTCTCTCCAGCGTATTTATGCCATTTCAGAAGCATAAGTTAGCAAATCCTCCTTATTGCTATATGCACCTGAGACCCTGTAGTCACTACTACTAGGTATGGATACTTTTCAAGTTGCCAGGTTATTTTATGATAATTTGCACTCTCATAGTCCCTGTATGCCTCAGTAATCTTTTACGTGTTTAACTAACAACCTGAAGACTCAGGTTGATGAAGGTGCAATCTGGGCGATTCCTCATGTGAATGTTGTGCACAGAATTTTAAAGCCATGTCCAAGTTCTCCACCAGCAACCTGCCCCCTATTATGTTCTTTCGCCTTTGAAAGTTAGCAATTTTATCTACAAACACTTTGTGAAATTGCGGCCTAATTCAATGTGATTATAAGAGGAACTAAGCTAAGCATCATTTAGCCATGTTTCTAATTCCGTAGTGTGTTGGATACCACAAGCTATGTATCCTGAAGTACCATTTTGAGGATCTTAGCAATACTGAATCATGTAAACAGGGATGTTAAAACAGATTTTTTTAAAAAATATGTAAGCTTATGAGTGGGAAATAGATTGAAAATACAGACAAGTAGTTAATGAAATAAAAGAGAAGTCAGATCCAATCTGTTCTCTTACATTGTTCAGCTGCTCATAGATTTCTGAAGAACACACATCGTGAACACTCACACTTCAGTATTCCTGAAACCACTTGTTTTACAGCCCAAATCTAGGGTCTGTGGCTTGTTTACTCTCCCCTGCAACTCTAAACTGAAAGCAAATCTTTCCAGCATGTGGCTTCTCTCAGCCAGGCTGAGAAAGAGATAAACAGTGCATATCTTTCAGTTTCTCAGGGCTTGGTATCTTCACTATCACAAAAGCAGGGAATATCTACAAAGTTCAAAATTCCATGGATTACCGTCTACTAAATTCCTTCTACCAGGATTGGATTCTTTCATTTATCTCCCATGGGTGTGCAGTCTTTGTTCCTCAGTGCTTAACCTTAAGCTGAACTGAGTAATTGTATCTTGGCACAGAGATGACATTGTTCCTTGCTACTGAGTGTTTGCTCAGTAGCCCTGAAGAAGGCAAAAACAATAACAGAGATAATGCAGGGTTTTCCCTCTATCTCCCTCATTCCACGTGTGCCTTTGGGAGCAGTGCTATGGAGAAACTACAGCTTGTGTGACTGTCAGCAGCCCTTTTGCTCTCCTTTTGGCTGTGGGTGCTGTAAGTCAAGGAGGACCAGACTGAAAATGCAAATATCCAGTGTGTATCCACCTATACAGCTTCTTCTACCACACCCATCAACAGCACATCTAAGAGCTCTATTCATGGGAAACAAGCTGTCGAAGTGTGACAGATAGATAAAAAGCATGCACAATGCCCAGCATTATATGTTTTTCCACAGGGGATGACCAAAGGTTTCAGCAGTTATGTCATTTTCCCTTGATTGTTTTCAGCAGGAAACAGAAACGCTCGGCTTCAGCATGGGCTCTGCGATACAGCTGAGCCTTGGGTGGGTTCCAGCCTGACCCCAGCGTCCCAGCAGCTGCTCTCCTCCAAATCAAAACCCCATTTTCTCTCCTGCTACCTTCTGGGGTGACTTTATCCTGTATGGAGCAGTGTCCATTGGCCAGCAGCTAGAAAAGCCTTTTCCTAACTGACACCTCAAGTCTCCTAGGGGTCTGCGGACAGTTCCTTGGCTTGCTGGAGCTGCAGTGACTGTCACCTCATAGCATCAAGCCCTCACCCACTTCTCAGCATTGCAGTGGAAAAAAAAGCAATTCTCCCAGAAAATACTTGTCACGTTTCCAAATGCACATAACTCCCTTAGCCTGTCGTTCGCCTTAAACTGCAGCTTGCAGTTCATCATTCTTCTTCCCTAAATAGCCACAATTCAAGCTAAATAAAAGTAGTGCCGTTTGTTTTCGGCTGGAATGTGTTAACTAAAGGAAATACTGTACATTGCAACACAACTGTGCTGCTACATTGTAATTATGTAGCTGATAACTCCCCAGCCAGCTTGCAAATAAAGCTGAGAGCTCTTTGTTAAGTAGAGAAAGGGAAGCAACATCGTTATGAAAAATGAGCATTCACTAAAATTTCAGGACTTACCCTGAGTCATCCCTGGCTCCCTGGTCTCCTGCTGATGTTTTCATCATTACAGCAAACTTTGAGGCACGTCTTGTTTCACAGTGGCTTTAGAGTTCCTTGCTGCAGAAAGCAGTCCCGTCCCATCGCGGAGCAGAAGTCACGCATCCTTAGCTTCTGACCTGAAGAAGTCAGTATTTCAGGGGCAGCAGGGGGAGGATGTTTAAAACCAGCTTCAGGCTCAGCAGTATCGGAGGGCAGCGGACTAAACAAGCGCTGAAATGAAAGCAAACTACCAAGGTCTGATTTTAGCCTCTCTCATTTCTACTTCCTGTATTTATATGAACGAGGGATTTCAGGAAGAGGCAGTCTTTGGTGGTCAAGGGTGTGTGTGTGCCTGCATGTTTTATAAAGCCATATTTAGTAGCGAAGGCAGGTTAATGTTGTTAGAAAGAAGAGTCTGAGACTATCAGCTCCTGGTTTGTTTCTCTAACTTAAGTAAACTCGGCGGGAAATGGCTTTGCAAGCCACAGGTATATCAGGAGGCAACAGGGGATGGTGAACTTTGTAATGGATTTTATAAGGCAGCAAGGCAGCAAGTCTCCGTCTGCAAATTCCTGAAGCATGTGTATTTCTATTGCTTGAGTAACTGGAACCAGATGGAGCTTGGAAACCTCTGTATTTACACAGGACCTGAGAAAAGGAAATGTCTAACTGCCTGGTAGTGCACAGCTTTGCAAAAATTTCCCAGTTAGTGCAAAAGCTAATGACAAGATTATAGGACTGCTAGTAAAAAAAACAGCTATCCATGCCAGAAAGTTTCACTCCCCTGTTTGACCTGGAGTTACATAAGTAGTTGAGCAGTGTTTACCCTACTGCAACCTGACTGAATATAGAGCAGCTGTGGATGCTGGGGACTGACAGACGCGCTGTCAGGTGGAGCTGGTGGCACTCCTGTTCGACAGCCCCATTACTCAGGAAATACTTGATGTTAGCAGAATGCATGATGGAAAAAAATAAGGTGGAAATACGGAGCAGAGGCTAAGAAAAGAAGTTGCATGGAGCAGAGGGGGAGATGAAGGCAACCTTTTGCCCCTTTTATCATTGGAAGGAATTTCCTAGCTTTCCGGGATATCGGCCAGAAAGTAGACTGTGCTATAAAGCCTGCAGTAGAAATGGAAAAGCCAGTGTACTGGCATGTGGGGAAATCAGATCTCAATGCAGGACACAGAGCCAGTTCTGCTGGCACTGGCTGAGGAGCTCAGGCTTTGTCTGAACCTCAGGGCAGAGGGACAGAGCGTGTTCATCAAGCTCGTAAGCTGGCGTTAGAAAATTTCTCTTAAAAAGCTTTTAGAAGGAGTTATTTTAGAAATTCAAGTAGGCTTGACTCAAAGGCTGCATAATGGAAAATTCATTATCTCTGCAGATAGGCTTATCAATATTACTAAAATTCACACCTGATTTTTTTTCCTTATCTAATTTAAATTCTTGTCTACTGGATCTCACTATGCTCTTTTCTACTAAATTAGGGAGCTCTTTATTCTAACTCATGTAGGCACTTTGAGACAACGATGAAGTCATCTCAGTGCTCTTGGACAAACCAGCTGGCTGCGATTTGCTCCTCTCTCAGTGCAGACTTGTCTGAATCCTCCTGCTGACTCGGGAGAAGAGCTGCATCCATGCACAGAGGTCCAAGGAAAAATGCGCTCTGAGTTTGTTCACCAACTGGACACCTTTGAAATGTACCTTCCATGCTGGAATAACAACAAACTCCTGAATGGATCACACAAATTCAACTGTGCCCCAGGCTTTCAGTTCCTTCCACTACAGCCTAATGGAAAGTAACTTTACTGAGAGGCAAAACAGCAGAAAGATGTGAAGTACTGCCCTGCCCACATGGGAAGGATCTGTGCTCACACAGATATGCAGTGATCCTTGGCAGATTAAGATTTTATGCACACAGAATATCAGTTTTCACCAAGCGTTAGGCATTTCCAAAAAAAAAAAAAAAAAAAAAAGAAAGTTTTTAGAGAAGAAGAAACATACAGCATCAAAAAAATCCAGTATTATGGTACTACTTCAATTTCACTTGGAAGAAACCCCTTTGTTGTTGTTCTGCATTAAATTTTTCACCTATTTTCAATTTAAAGAGCATACATTATTTCAAAAATGAAAAGTTTTGAAATCAGTTTTGTTAACAATAATGACTAAAAATTCATGATCGTCTCAGTGTTTTTATGAAAACATTTAGTATTTCTGCAAAATGGTTAAATCTTTCTGGAAAATATTTAAAACATGAAAATAAAGACAAATTTTAACAAAGATACTTTGCCAGAGCTTTTCTGGGTGTTTTTTAAGCCAGGGATCTGACAGGATTGGAATGTGACACTGTGTTCTACTATCAGGCTATGGAAGTAAACAGATTTTAGAAAAGCTAAATGACAAAGTAATATCCAAATACTGCAAAATGCTGGTTCTCTGGGACAGATCCAACCCAATCAGGTTTTAGATAACTAATTGAATTTGCAACCAATTTGGGGCTATGCAGATGTGGTGCATTTTACGAGCTCATTTCTAGCCTAAAATTTGCTTCAATTTTCATGCACACGTGTATGTATGGAGACAGAGAATTTTTGTCTTTCCTAGGACTGATTCTCCCTTTTCAGCTTAAACCACAGCATTTTACAAACCTTTTTTTAATTATTTTATATATATATATATATTGTATTTTTATGCAGCTGAGTTGGAAAGGTTTAAAAATGGCTTTATGGGGAAGCCCTTAAGTACAAGAAGCACTTTTGTCTATAATAAGGTGCTTTTAACATACGTAGATTATACAACAGTTCTGCCTTTCATATAGTAGGAAGCAACAGCATCTGTAATATGGTATAAGATAAAAGCCTGTAGGAATTGTCATGCCTATTGTGTCACTAATCCATGGATTATGGGCCTTTTACAGAGCCTATTACATAATAGATCCCGACGGGTCATCATGCCAAACCTATGGGGTATTAAAAGAACAAGCACTGTCTACATTCAGATTATTTAAAAAAAATGATTCTGTATGTATAAAAGAATCCTTTTCTTTCCACAGCTTAAAAAAATTACCTAGCATGTGCCAAAAAGACTGAATCTCTCCACAGAAGCCAAAGAATGCAGTATAGTCTTTATGTCTGCTTTACAGGGTAAGAAAAACAAGGTCAAGCTTAGAATTAATTAGTACCTCCTTGCTGACTGGGATTATTGATGGGGGAAGACACTTACCTTATGACATGGATGCTTTTGAAATTGTGAATAAACTAGCACATGAGACTAAGCAAAGCCCAAACTCTTAGTTCTCCCCCCTTTTTTTTTTCCCTCCCACAAAGAATAGCATTTAAAAGCTTTTCTGCAATGCAGAACAGCCTGCACCAGGGCTGTGCCCGTATACACGAAGATGGATTAGAGGGATGTTGCAAATGGAGGCTCCAGAGTTGAGAGAGGACAGTCTTCCCCTCCGCAGCAACTCCAGTGCCTTTGCCCCCGGGGAAGGAGAGCAGCCCTGCAGGCCCTTCTTTCCATGCCCTTTAGCCTGCATCAGCATGAACTCAGTGAGCTCGGTGCAAACCTGCTGGATGTCACTATGCCATGGGACAAGGCAGCCAGAAAACTGACCACGGTGTCCCCGAGACGGCCGTTAATGCCCTCTGGCCCCGTGCCTTAGTTCAGCAGGCTGTGCTTTCAGGAAACCAAACCTCTCTAGTCTCCAAAGAGCACATCAGGGTTACGGAATCGCTGGGAATCAAACTCTTGCACACTTACCTCAAGCACCGGCGCGACGCAGCTGAAACCTCTGTGCAAAGACGGACGCGCAGGCCTTTCGTCACCCAGGTCAGCAGGGTCCCCAGGCCACCAAGAGACTGCTGGTGTGTATTCTAGCAGGGTCCTGGAATTTTAGATTTTCAACAACACATATGAGAATATTTCACATGCTCTCATCATCAAAAGAAAAATACAGCAAACACTGTAGTTTTTCTTATATGTTTTATTGATAGTGTACATATTTTGATATATAGTGCATTACAATACTGACTTCTAGATTTTTTATAAATGTTTAGTTCATTTTAACTATTTTTAAAATTTTCACAATAAAAATAATCAAATAACATGCCAACATTTTAAAACAAATTATCACATTAAATCCATGTGGATTTCATGACATATGTATCTGTACAAAGGATCCCATATCACAGAGCATTCACAGTGCATAAGGTCACAGTCATTGAAAAAATAAATAACATGATAAATAGACTTCTGTTATTTACAGTTTACAAACTCATCCCTTTCCATTTTCAAAGTAAGCAGTTCTAGAAAGTTTTAATAATATTATAAGGAGGTACTGCCCTTTTCAAGGGTGCATTGCAAACACCTGCAGGTGTGAAACAAAGGAAACTTTAAAAGGTTCAGAAGTTATTTTGGTGATCATAAATGATTTCAGATACTTGCTTGCACCAGAGGAGACAGTGGGAGCCAAATTCTACTCTCAGTGCCATGGACATAAATTTGTGCCGGTGAGCAGGGCATTGATGAGCTCTGGCACCACCACCAAGAACACGAAGACAAGAACTTGGTCATAACTTTGCTGCAGAGATTCAGCCTTTTGGAGCATGGACACTACTGGGTTAGCAGATTTACAAGTGTTTTTTGCATATGCAAACAGTATTTGCATAAAGGCCATAATCTTGCTGCAAAAGTTCTCTGGAAAGAAAATTCAATGGGTATTAGTCTTTCCAGAGAATTTGCCTATCCAGTTCTGATGTATTCTGAGACCTTCAGATTTTGTCACAGTTCCCTATTGCTCTACATCAACCTTCCCATGTGGCTTTCAAGCTTATCAGGATCACCTCAATGACAAGAGAGCGATGATTACTTAGGTTTTGGGGGGCAAGAAAAACAGAAAAAAAATGGGATTAATTTCACACTGGCAATTGCCTTTAACAAATGACATTAATTTTCTATAATCACTCATTTCTTTCAGACAGTGCCTTGTATATCGTAGGTATGGTAGCAAGCAGAACGTGTGATACACAAATCGCCACAATCGTATCTCAGCCTGAGGAGAAGGAGCTACCTGTATCTCAGACGCCAGGACAAGGGTGAGTGGGATCTCACAGCCTTCTCTGGGTAAAAAACATCAGAATCCCACACAAAAGTGCTCTGTATTCTGCTACTGTGTGGAAATGGGAAATCATGTTATTCACAGGAAGATCCTAGGAAAGGAACTGGAATGCACCTGTCATTTGAATGACAACATTCTTGTCTTCAGCAAAACATTGTTCATGTGCATACCATTTTCAAAAGAGTTCATATGAATTCTAAAGCTGCAAGTGGGGTTAGTAAAGAATTGCTGGGTCTAAATGCTATCATTAATCTATAACCATCAAATACATCTCACCACCCAAAACACTTTGAAAAATCTGTTGTCCAGACCCCAAAAAAATAAAAAGGAAAATGTGCAGTAAGTGCAAGAGTGCAGAGATTTTGAGTGCTTAAACACAAATAACTGAAGGATCTGAAGCTTGTAGCAACAGAACATTGTGCCCAAAGGTGCTGCATTTAATTAGCAAGATTCTTTGGTTTCACCTATCAATATTATTTTAGTGTCTGTTTCATGTTACATTAGGAAGTCTGATCTTTCCTTGGCATGAATAATCAGGCAGTATTTATACAACCTAAATCACTGAAAAAAACATCTAACACAAGTAAATGGCATTACAATTGCAAGACAACCAAGAATGGAAGACAGAGAAACTCATGAGAGAATTCTGCAACTAGATCAAACACATAGTAGAAACAAGTGTGTGTAATTAAAGCACAGTCACAAAGGGATTCAGAGACAGAAGAGAATCTCCTCTATAATTGCTATACAAGAGTTAGACTAGCAAAAATCTTTTCCATATTTTTTACATGTTGATAGTATATTTATAACCATAATCTAAAATCAGAAACTAATTATGTGTTTGTCACAACCGCTGGAATCATATAAAAATAAAATAAAATTGGCACACCAATGACTGAGCCAGTAAAAAGATGGTTGACTCTGCTGTACCTGTAGGGAAGACTTAAGGTGTTCTTCTAGGCTGGACCACAACCTAGCGAGCAGCCCTTAGATCACCAAATAGTCATGAAGATTAGCGCAATTCTGGCTTTCCAAATTTAGGATTAGACATGCGGATGCTGAGCCTGAATCCATACTCAGGCAATACTCTCCATGCATAAATGGAAGATTCAGAGATCCTGGAGTGGTACTTTTTTATACTACTTTGTACTTCTTTATACCACTTTATAATGCAGTATAAGTGCTACGGAATTAGACACCACTGAAATCAATGGAAAAACTCCCACTGGATTACTACAGACAGGATTTCATCCTGCAGGTCTACATGGGACTGTATTTCTCCAATGGAAATGCAGCAGAAAAGACCTCTTACAAAGCGCTTCTCGGCCTGCTGTAATTCATTTTTCATCCTGCTTGTGCACCCAGAAAGGGGCACAGTTTTGAAGTCATTTCTGAGACAAGGAACCAGTTACCCTCTTATTAACAACACTGCAAATCTAAAGTGATAACAGCAGAGCAGAAGTGCATATACTCTAGCCAAGTCTTTTTGTTTGAGAAAGAAATTGTTTAGACTACAGAACCAATAATATATGAAAGAATCCAAATGTGATACAAAACCCAGAGGACATGCTCAGCTGTCATCTTAGGACACAATCCAGCAAGGCACTTGAATACACGCTTAGCTTTGAGCATACAATCAATCCTACTAAAGTTAAGCTTTGCTGGATATGGAATGTCTTTTTTTCTGAGTTGTATTACTTTTCAGTGTTAGCGTGCTGGCAATTTTCAGATTGCAGTAACAGTTTTCCCTCTCACATCCACCAGCTTTCTTTTCACTCTGGAGCTGAACATTAACTTACACAACATTGTGACATACATTCCAGCTAATTTTTGCAATGGTTAGCAGAACAAAATGGCTACAAAATTTTACAGACATAATCTGAACAGATGCAATATAAACTACCAATTTCAGGAAGCCAAGCACAAATCGCTGCTTTCTTGCTTGGAAAATTGCAAAATATGTGGTGGTTTCCCAACTGCGTGAGCAATTTCTTTTTGTACATGTGAAAGGCACTAGTCTGCTGTTACTCAGCAGTATCTTCCTGAATTACTGCCACATTCTGGAGCAGGCATACCTGACATCTAACCACCTGTCAGTCAGATCTTCCCACACGGCTTGGTCTATAACTGTTATCTTTATTTGTTTTAGTATATGGATAAAATCTATATAGGGACTCTTTAGCATAAAGTACTTTACAATATTTTTGTCATCAAAGCCCTGATATAGTGTCTCATAATTCTTTGGCAAACAACATACCCCTAGTCATGTGGTGCTGTTAGAGGAAAAGTTTATTAACATTGTAAATAATAATAAGCATGGCAAGATAACTGGTTTTTAACAGAAGGTGCATTTGACACTGCCTCAGGAGGTGCAACATTAAAATTGAGTACAAATTCAATATAAATTTTCCTGAACTGGGCCTGCATTTTAGTGAGGACTTCCAGAGGTGACAGGCATTTACGGTCAGTATTACCTTATGGGATTGTCACTAGTGACAAGAGAACACACAGGCTTTCTGGTGCAAGTGATATTTCTACTATAAGAACGTTACCAATTTAGGCAGAAATTTGAAATGATGTCTGAAGTACTGACCATTAGCAAGCATTTTTATACATGTTTGGGCCAGGGAACAGCTGCTGATGGAACAAATTGGTGTCCCTACTCTTAAAGAGTCAGCTGGCTCAGAACTATGAAGGTACAGTACAGTTTGCTGGGTCTGGCACTGTAAAAGCTGATGCCCTCACCACTGACAATTCAGCTGACACCTCACCACTGTCAACTCACTAGGCATTCAAAACTAGATATTGGAAACCTTTTGCAGTATAAAGACATCTGGGCAGCCTGCATTGCACACAGAAGAGCAAATGTTTGCTTGGAGGCACCTAGTTCTCCAAGAACATGGAAAGGCAGAACCCAGGAAGAGTCCATTTAACTCAGCTTCTATCTCTACTCTTTTCATACCTAAAAGTATGAGCAGCAAAGCATCCTCCTGGAAGGAGAGGAATGCTCCAGCATGTGCGCAGCTGCAACACGACACTCATGAAGACAAAGATGAATTCAACTCCTTCTGCTTTACACCACGGCCAAAATGTCTTGAATGCCAGGAAAGAGGTCATCTGCATACTCGAGGACAAGTAAGTCTACCGTCATGCTTGCCTAGTCAAAAAAGCATTTTAATAATGAAAGATTTGTTGCCATGTTAGGACTGGTTAGTTTAACTAAGTAAGCTGAAAAATCCCAAACCTTAATTGGGTACTAATACTGACATCTATAACAAATGTGAAGCAAATATCACACATGTCGCCCTGTTTTCCTTGGGATTATTTTGAATCCAATTCCTATTAAAATTCAACAACAAAATACACTCTTTAATTTGTACCAAAATAATTCTTAAAATAGCCTTAACTGTAAACACATTGCCTGGTGTAAACATTTTTCTACATACCAACTGGTTAAAGGGAATTATTTCTCATATATGGCAAAATAAAAAACTTTCTGAGTTAGTGCTTGTCTGCTCAACACTTAAAAGGATATTCTCATTGATGCAATAATGGGAATTTTTATATGTAGACTAAAGTGCAAAGTATTTATATATTTTAAAAATGTATCAACTTTTAGTTGATAGATTTGCTTTATAAATATTAAAAAATTAAAAAAACTATGTATAAAGTTAACTGTGCTTCTTTAGAAACTTTATGTGCTCTTTCATTCATATACAACTTCAATATATTTTTAAAGTTTAGTAGAGGTTTCAAAATATATTCATTTCTCAATCATATGAATCTAAATCATATGACCTCTAAAAATGTGGAATTTTATCCATTATTCTTAATAATCTGGGCCAGATCTTGCAGTCCATCCAGAGCAATTCCTTTCATCACATTTATGCTGGTGGAAAGGATATCAAAACCTGGCTCTGCCAGGAGTAACTGCCAGGGTTAAAAAAGAAGCATATCAAGCTTTAAAAGTTGCATGAAATCAAATCAAGGACCAGGTTCTCTGGATAGACTTGCTTTTTCCTAGCTGTTTCTTATCTGCACTGCTGAGTGTCGGACACTCATCTTCATTAAGCTTGCAGAAAGAAATAAAAAATGGAGAAGAATACACTACTTTCTTGATACATTAATGATGAATAAGCTTCTTTCCCCCACCACTCTAATGAAATTATATCCAGGATGAGTTTTATTGTCAGAAAGCCTGGATAGTGTTAAGATACTATTCTGAGATTATAACAATAACTGATAGTTACTGAGCACCCAGTTGGATTTTATTTGATTACTTTCCTCTAAATTTACAAAGTGGACTTACTAGGGCCAATGCATTTTTTTCTCATGGAGTAATATTCCACAAATGTTAGTTTATATTATGTATACAGCATTCTTGTTAATGATAAAACATACTTTTCAAGTATGAATCTCAGCATGAAATTATCTTCTTCAATATTCAGATACTCCTACTTTTAGTGTGCATCATCAAAAGTGATACAACATCAACCATTTCCTCTTCTTTCTCTGAAATGTTGTTCATTGTTCAATAATGTTCATTGAAAGGAGGAGTGATAAATAGTCAACATTCCCATCAAAAACCGTCCATGCAGTTCCTCTATAAGCAGAGCACTTGAAGGGGGAATTATGTCCTCAACAGTGCAGGCCATGGTATGTGCCTTGGACTTTCTGGTCCTGTAGTTGAGACATTTTGACTGAGCCACAAAAAGTTCTGGACTTGCCTCTTTTTTTTCCATGGACAGTAACTGTCAAAAACCAAAGAACTATAAAGATTTTTCTCCAGTCTTTCTATTAACCTTGGTGGTGTTTTTTGATTGTCTGCAAGAGAATGAAAAACACAACAGTATATCCCAGAAATAGGATATTTGAGAATTCTGCGTGAGATCCACACAACTGTATGACTGAGCAGCAGTATCCAAAGAGGAGAAAAATGCTTTGGTTGCCTCAACTGAGCATGTTAAATGAAAGATGTTTTCCTTCCACACAGGTAAAAGTGCTTGTGAGCTGACGAAGCAGGAATGACGCTCAACTATTGACGGAGACATGGTAGAAATGTCGAAAGTCTCCAGTCATTTACAGCACATGTAATCACCAGAATCTCAGTCTCTCTCCTTACTGTAGTTTAAAGTTCTTCTCGGCACATGGGGAAGTTGACAAAAGTGAAGACATTAAACTCTATCAATATAGAGAAACACAGGAAAACAGCATAAAGAAACAATACGTAGATGCCCAATTTCCTGTCAAGCTTCCACTTATTTACATGGATTCCAATCACCTGCAAGTAAACAAAGTGTTAGTTAATTAAACTCCAAAGCAGACATGTGGAAACCACATTACAAGCTAGAATTAGATTTTTTTTTTTTTGAATTAGAAATCCCTAACCAAGATAAATACATATTCCTGGTAATTTTACAGATGAAAAGGTAGCATATGCTTTTCTGATCAAGAAAATGAAAGTAAAAGCCCATCCAATAACTCAAACATTGCCTTGGCTCTTCTGTGCTAAGAATCTTTTACAAAATATTACATGAATCCACTTCAAAGCCTCTTCACAAGTTCTTCATTTAACTGAGAAAGAGACTCCTAGGTGCTCAGTTTCAGCATGTGCTGCATTTTCAACACGTGGGGAACAGCAGCATTTGTTCATTGCTTCAGTATCAACTAAATAAATGCAATGAAGTCCTCTCCCTAGTGCCCTCCTCAGATCTTCCTATGTCCTAGTAGTACACCAACACCTAATGTTCATTCTTTCAACAGCTTCAAAAGAGCTGGAACTGAGCAAATCATTAAAGAAAGCAGAACTAAGGGGAGGGAGATTCACATAAGGGTCCTATTTCCAGCCGCGTGGAGTACTCTGAATTACTCTAAAGCTCTGTTGATGTTTGCTGGGGAGGGGTGAGAGAAGAATCAGAGCATGCAACAGTACAAATGAGAGAATAATAGATGCCATGAACTCAGCTGATACAGTTTGTGCTATAAGAGAGGTCTTTACAGAAAATCCTGAACAGCTAGCGTAACATTAGCTACATAATCCCCCTATGATTCCAAAAGCGCTGGTTACTAATATGCATGCAATGTCATCAGATACAAAGGTCCAAAGAGTATCTTTGCTGTTTCATAAGCACTGTGGAGTATAGCAGAATTGGGGAGAGGACAGGAAAAGAACAGGCTCCCACAGCTTATGTATGAGATGCATTGAGAAGTTAGTGGCACAGTGAACAGCCTTGCTCATTCTACCACTTAAAATAGTGTGCAGGTGATGTGGAATTTTGTGAGACCTAGCCATGCAACAGTGTGAAATCTCCCATGATGATCACCTCCTCTACAGAGTCTCCACAGGCAGCTGGCAAAAAAGATGTTAGTATAAGTGCATATTGATACCTTTGGGATTTGTTTCTTCCCACAGTGGGTTCCCTGGGAGTCAGCAGGATCAGACCCTATGTACCAGCAAAATTGACTTTTGAAACAGAATTATTATTTCTCCTTAGCAAGTCGGGGTTACAAAGATAAGGGCTTTACACTGCATAACACTTAGCATGCTTATTCAAAGTGCTGAGGTTCACAGCCCTCCCAGAGTAGTCTTCATTAGGGGGTTTTGCTAGAGCACATTGTTATTCCAGGCTGGTCCTGGAAAGCAGACACAGAGGCAGAAGGGACTGATGTGTACCTGGGTCTTACCTCCACATAAAGCAGAGACAGGCCCGGGGTATGCAGCTGGACACAGAGATATTAGAGGACACCACAGTTTCAAGTGGCATTGAAATGAGTGGGAGCTATCCAGCACCTCTACTGCACCAAGCGCCAGGTTTCAGCCGTGGCAGCCCTTCTACTCATGGTATTGTTGGAAGGTTTGGATTTTCTATCAATCAAGGCTTTGGGGATGATAAGTACTTCCAATTTGTCCTTCTAAAATAAATCAACTAAATAGCTAAAAATTACTCTACAATTTGATTACTCCAAAGAGTTATATTTGGAAATATACGATACTTACAGTAAGTGCCACTGATCCTAGTAAAAGTGCAACTGAATAGACCAGTCCTTTACTGTTAATCTTAACCTATAGGAATTAGACAAAGAGGAGATCTTTAATATGTTCAATATATAATAACTGTGCTTTAGAGATCAGAAACAAATGTATTGATTTATGGTTGTTTACATCCTGTTTTGAATAGTGATTGACTTACCATTTTAAATTTTACAAATCCATGACAGATTTATCATAATGGAGAATAGGATGATTAAGAATCCAAACAAATGTGCAAGTTATCCCACCTCTATAAAAACATCCCACCTCTATAAAAAACACGGGCATTTATAGTTTAAAACTATAGTAAAGGATAGTAAAACATGGGCTTTTTAAAAAGCCTCAGTAGAAAAACACTGTTGTTATTATCTTACAGAGAAAAATACTAAGACACAGAGAGACCGGCCGATGTGCTTGTAGCTATACAGTCAGGAAATGGCAGAGCTAAACAGAGATATCCATGGCCCTATTTTCCTGCCATGCAATATCATGTATTCCAACTGACAACAAGGGGAATTAATTGCATCCTGTGGAAGGAAAATTGTTCCCTTAACTCCTGCTTCCCTGAAGAAGAAATATGTTATTTAGCAACCAATAAACATGCGCAAGAGATTTTTTTCTATTTGTATGCTTTCTTTTTATGATACATATTTTTTAAATAAAACAAAACGGACAGAGTAAAAATATGCCCAGTATACATACGGATGATCCATAGTTAACCACCATGGTCTGCAAACCCCACGGAACTCCAAGGCCCACCAGAATGTCAAAGACGTTGCTCCCTATTGTGTTGGATACTGCCATGTCACCGAGGCCTGCAGAGGGGAAAAAAAAAAAAAACCTCTCAGCTGAAACTAACATATACTCCACGGATTAAAGGAAACTAAAGGAGAATGATCTGCACTGTCTGAATGCCCCTTGGATTGGCTGGAGTATCTGAGGTAAGGAGATAATGTCCATAATCTTTGCATAACTTTTGAAAAGTGCATGCAAAATATGCTCACTCTAGCTATGTCTTCCTTGTGGCTTGGGTGAATGGCAGTCGTTCAACACCTGAGGCCAAGTTGATACAGTTGTGCTAGACAGTCTGCAGACACAGAGAACCTGGCGATCCTCTGCTGGTTTTAGCGTGTGGATGCCTGGCAATTAGCTCATGTCAATGGCAAAAAGCAATCCTGAAAAGTACTAACCCAGACAGGAGTCAAAGATAGTAAGCACCTCTCAGGGATCAGGCCCTAACTAGCAACGACTCACTCTAGGAATAGTAAAGTGGCAAAGAAAGTTAAAAAAAAAAAAAAAAAAAAGGTGAAAAGTACTGAAGTCACGAGACACTACTGAATATCTGCTCCTCATGTTCATCCCTGGCTGGCATCTCTTTCTACACTAATGTCAGTGGACATGGTGGACGCAAAAGAATTCTTCTCTGCCTTTGCTAAATTCTCCTAGGCACATGCCTAGCTATTGAATCACTTCCATGAAACGGATCCATGGGAAGGAAGAGGAACTTACGTGCAAATAGAACGTGCCCTGCAAAAACCTGAGCGAGTGCAAATAGCAGGGACAGACACTGCTGGTCACAAGTCTCTGCATGCAGGGAGATACTGACAGAAAGGTTACGCTTCAGATCCATATTATGGCAGTACTACTCTCTACTCCTTAGATATCTGTAGCCTGTCCTGTAACCGCCTCTCTTGTAACCAAGCGGTACAAAAACCTCACACTGTTCCTGAAAGAGGGGCTGTTTTTTGCTGTTTGCCTTCACTTTCGGAAGAAACGATATCTACAGTAGTTTTTCTAATACTAAAGCAGCAGTTTGTTCATTTTAAAATGCAACAAATTTTCTTTATATTCTTCCAAAAATCTGCTCACTTTAACACTACATAAGGAAAATTAATTTAGTTGGAAGGTGGTTCCATAAGAATCCTGAGTACTTTTATTCTGCTTTTTGTGAGATTTTCCTGAACACAGAAGTAAACATAATCTGGAAAATTAATTATTTTAAACACGTAATCCTTTTTAATCAAGCGACATCCCTTCTGAAGATGAGATTATGTCTATAGTGTGACTTTCAAAAATGACAGATATTATTTAACATCAATATTCTTATCTCATACTGCAAAGACGGGACTTTCAAGGTAGTTCATTTTTGACTTTAGAACTCTTGCTGTTTGCCCACTGTCGTGTAATGGAGAACTCATTATCTGAAAAAAAAAAAAAAAAGCCTAGGGGAATTAGAGTAGTGGACAAGACTACAATCAGAGCCTGTTCTTCTGTTGAGGTACAGGACAGCACACTGTCAGGTTTAATGTTTTTCAGTGACAAAAGGAGAGGATGTGGCTAGAGATACTTCTCAAGCAAAATAGGAAATGTAAAAAAAAAAAACTAAATCAAAAGTTTAAAGATACGTGAGAAGTACCTGACAGTTTCAGTTATAGAGCTGATGAGGACATTGCAGATAGTTGTCTAAAATCTCTTCCAATTTCTGTACTCATGACAAAGGAAAAGAGATCTGCATTTGGATGAGAAGTATGCTTGGAGCTAGTTCACTTCTGCCAGATCCTCTTTAAAGCACTTCATTTCCCTGGGCTCAAGAGATCTTTTGAAAATCACAGTTTTACATGAACATGTGCTGATCAGCATATATTCTTCAATGTGTTTTAATAGCTGATATCCCAGTCTTGCCTACTCCTTACATCTCTTTACCCTGAGTGATACATACCCTGCATGGGACATCTGAGTGCTAAATGACCTAGAACGCTAGGCTGTGCCCAGTCCCATAAAGCAAAAGAAAACAGGACAGGGATGACTTTTTGATTCACAATACAGCAAAACAAACAAACAAACAATAAAACTACATTTAGAATTGGCATGTATGGAGAAAGCAGATCACAGAAAAGTTATGTTAGATGGTAATTATGCTTCATCGGACAAGGTACCTTGTCTTGCTACTATTAGGCTGGCCATGCAGTCGGGGACGCTTGTTCCTGCAGCTAGGAAAGTAATGCCCATGATCACATCTGGTATCCCAAGGGTGTATCCAATCACAGTCACCTGAGCAGCAAGGAGAAGAGATTAACCTGTGATATTTGGAAAGACCCCCATTCCAATACAGTTACGTCACACCCTGAGTTTTGGCGTGGACCCTGTCGCAAGATACTTATCAATTTCTGCAATAACCAGCCTAAAACCAACTTAGTAAAAAGTACTTTGGACTATACTCCTAAGCAGTTTATGAGCAATACAAAAAGCTCCCTTTTCTGTATTTCTAACAAGACATACTGATCTTTTAAGGAGGAGCACATGCAAAATCCAGCCTGCTGGGGTTTGTTGTTATCCCTTTTCTTTCTCACGAATGACAAGATTTTTCTTAGTAAATTCCCAAGCAATTCCCAAGACAGAAGAACTAGAATTAATTTTTACTGGGACATGGGGACAGAGATACAAATAATTTATTTTATCCCAGTACATGAAGAAGGAACCAGTTTCTTGCATGACTCCTGATACAATCCTGCAGTGAGCAGGTCTTGTTATACTGTCCCTTGGGGATCCAGATGCAGCTTTACAAGAATTTAGGAAGCGGTTGAAGCTTGTAGCAGAACTTTTTGAAAGGACAGGCTACTGTATTTAGGTAAATTTTCAAAGCACATTGAAGATGACTCAGGAAAAAAGGCTGAACAGGTAGCCAAGCACACGAAAGAAACAGCCTTGTGGGAGCGAAAGGACTGAAGCAGGGACAGGGAGCTGCTTCCCTGTCGAGACTGCTAAGGGTGAAGGGAATCCATGCACCAGCTCTCATATTGTCAAAGGGAAACTGTGGCTCAGAAACAAGAGGGAGCAAGAATTCCCTGCTGTACTTGGTAACGGGGTACTTGGATCTGGCTGCCTCTTGAAATAAGGGGTTTTGCAGCCTTGGTGAGCACATCTCTTGTTTGAGAAGAGGGACACATGCAAATGTGTATGTGTACATACACAGTCATACAAAGGACAGTTAGTATGAAATGCATGTATAGCTTTGGCACAATTATACCGGGAGGAATGAATGGCTGGAATGTAAATTTCTCTTCAAGTGTCTCCAAAACAGAAGGGAGAGTGGTTACTTTACAATGCAAAACTTTATAAATTAAATATTTATGATGTTTATTTATATACAGAACACAAAATTTTCCATGAGAAAAAACATGACTATAAAGCAGCCCACAAATGACTAACACATTTGGGGAGGATATAGCTGGTTTTTACCCAAAAAAGTTACAGTCAAATCATGAGCAATTTTTTTTCTAAAATATCACATCAAATTTTAGCATACTGCATTTCTATGACTAGATGAAAGAAGTCAACAGTTCCAATATGAAAGAAGTCAACAGCTTCTTCACTGTATTTTCTTTTGAAGGAAAAAAAAATGGATATATGAATTCTTCAAATACCAGAAACCACCAGTCTTCCAATTGCAGGCATATACAACTGCCTGGCTTTGCAACTTTCAGTGTAGAAGAAAGACAACTTCAAAGTATACTTCAAAGTATCATTATTTTTTTTCATTGCTAAAACCAGCTTGAGGTGCTTTCCTATTTTTGCCCTTTCTCTGACTGAAAAATGTACACTTTAAAAGAGAAACTAAATGATAGTAAGAAAGAAAAAACAGGAACCTAGTCAAATCTTCAAGTAAATGTGCTCCTAAATTAATCACAATTTACAGATCTACACCAGGTATCATCTATTTTTCATAGGTTTAGGCAAATAGAAACATTTTACAAGCAACCATAGTACTGTTTCCTAAAAAGGATTTTATTCCACTAGCCCACTCAAAGTATTTTACAGTACTTGTGAGTCTTCAAATTTTGCTACCTGACTTTAGTACGTGCTTCAGTATCAGAGTGTATAGACCTATTTCTAACGGTGTCTCAAACAGATGCCAGCATTTAGACTCCATTCACTACTAGGACTTGGACACCTACATTCTTTGGAAAATCTAGCTGCCACCTTCCTACAAGTGCCCCATAGAGTAAGGATAAGGCCCAAATATTTGTGAGAAAAGAGCAGCATAAAGTTATTATAATTAGAATATCCATTGAAGAGATACACTAACATGAGATTTCACTCAATATGGCAAGTCTCTCTACATGCACTTACCATCCACACCATGAAGTAGGAAAACAAGGCAATCCAGAGAGTGGATAAGACAAATGTCAGCATAAAAAATTTCTCCCAGCGCGGTTTGCTGCAGTTTGGAATGGTGCAAAAGAGCAGGAATATCAATGGCCATGTCAAAATCCATTTGATTTTGTTCATTTTTCCATCTGCAAGACAAAGAAAGAAAAAAAACACTATGATTTTTCTGTCACTATCCTAGGCCCAACTACACTACAGCAGATAAGATTTCAGACAATTGGTTAAAATTGTGTAAGTCAGCTCATTTTCCAGTATACCTTTCATCCTTGCTTGCTCTGTGTTTATACCATTATCCAAGTTGTGAAATTGCAAGCATGTGTCAGGATATTACAGTTGAAGCCTGCCAAAATGCATGCAAGTCCAAGAAAGCATGGCTGCTTTTAAAAACACAATACCAGTTGGTTTTGCTGCTCTTTCAAATATGTACATTATTATCGTTACTTCAAAATAAAAACATCAAATCAAAAAAAAAATTACATGATGAACTATTTAAAAGGGAGATTGAAAGACTGGTAGAAAAAATAACCTGCACCTTCTGTGCAAAAAGAGAAACTACTTTTCATAGAAAAACAGACCCGTAGACCCAAACTGTGAGCGTGACAGCCTTGCATCATACACTGGACTGCGGTCACTTGGAGAGCACCTCAAGCTCAGATTCTGCAGAACGAGATCTGACAACTATTTCTGCAAATGTGAATAGCACCACCTCGGGCAAGTCACTTAAGCTCTGTAAAGGAAGCCTGAAGATACTGCCTCCCCTCATACAGCTCTGAAATCAACCTGCGAGCAATACCAGAGACCTGCTGCTATTGATGAAAGCAAGTGTGAACCTTTCCACTTTAGAAAATGGTAAGTATTGTAAATGTGCATGTAAAACTCAAGTCTCTTTTGAGACTTATAACTGTGACATATTTTTCAGAGATATAAATTCTGGAAATACCAGATATATAAGAATATAAGAATTAATAAGGATTTTTTGTTATTACAGTCAATATAAATGGATAATTATATCCATGAGATCAAAAGATGCTATTTTAAACAAAATCGGTGATCACATTGAAAACCATCAAATACATCTCCAATAAATTTATCTAATGAAATTTAAAAGGGCCCATAATAATCAGAGAAAATTCCATCAACTTCACCAGAAATTTTCCTTCAGCAAAGACATTGGGATTTAGGATTTGCTTATGTTTTTTTCAGTTATTTCAATTAAATCCAAAATCTGTCATCTGGATCTATGTGCACCAGGTGCAATGGAATTAAACATTAGACATCTTAAAATGTAGCAATACCTCTGCAATCTGTAAGGCTACTTACAAGCCTAATTTAATGTAACAGTCTTCATTCATTTATTTAGGTATGTACTTCACCTCCTTAGGTGATGAGTCAGCTTCTTAACCTGAGATTTTCTTGTGAATTCTGAGAAATCATGAGCCTGGCAGGAAATCTGAGCATAAACTTGCCTCTATTCCCTTTAGCTTGCGGCTGCAGAACTTAAGACATAAAACTACTAAGGACCCTCACTTCATTTTAGTCTTCAAATTTTCAGTGTTACCGAGGAGCTATTACAGATTTTACTGAAAAGTTCTTTTTATGTATAGTTTCATAAGCAGGTTTTTAAAACAGATATCTTTTATCTGTTCTGCACAAGAAAAAAAAAAGAAATTACATTTCTTAGTTCACATCTCAATTCAACTCTGCTTACGAGACTGTAAAAATCATATGATAATTCTCACCTCCCTCTGTTTGTTTGTTTGGATCATGAAAAGTCTCCTGCTGGTTAATTTGTACTACTTGTCTATCCATGCTGCTTAGCTTGGTTCATAGTCAAACAAGTCAGCGCGGGCTATGCCAGTAATTTCCTCAGTGCTTAATTCCAAATGTACTATGAGAGGGCAACTATCTCACAGGAGAAAATACAGATCTGACTCTGAGCTGATGCTAGTGTAGTCTGACTGGTTTCAGTGGTGCTCCACACAGGAGAAATTCAAGACCATTTGTCTTTTCAATACCATGAATGAAAAACAAATTTGCCCGAAGAATAAGTAGGACAGATGCCAGTAGCCTCTACTGATGAACACAGATCCTGCCAGGGATCCTGTCCACTGTCCTGAATCACCTGAACAAATGATTACCAGTGAGAATTCACAGTGCTTTACCCCGGCACTGCTAATCTTGCTGCAATCTAGGAAGACAAAAATATTGGCAGGAAGGGACTTGCCTTTCCCTTGTCTTTGCTCAGGTTGAATGCATATGCATTAAATTAAAAATCCTGCTCCATTCCTGCTGATGCTTTATCCACAAAAACTCATGGGTCAGAATTGTGTTTTTCAGTTATGTAATTTATGGAAGTGGCCCTTGCCACCCATCATGTGACAACCAGACTTGAGAATTCAGAGGACCAGAACTGTGTTCTGGGTTTTGCTGGGTTAACAGAGAAACTAGCTGGCTATTTGCAGATAACCTGGAATAGCTCTTAATTATCATGACTAGCGTATACGATACACTTTACATTTGCTTCCATATAAACTCTTATGTAAGGTCTTAAATTGATCTGGTCTTGCTTCTGCTTCAGATCTTCTCTTAAGCTCCCACTGTGCTGATGGAACTTGTGTGCCACCCAGTGCTAAGGGAGTTTGCCCTTCCACTGGAACTTGGTAGATTAAGAGTTTGCTGCAACATCCCCATAAAGCAAGGCCTCACTTCCTCCGGGGGCTGGTCAATTCATCCACCCCACCTGGCTTCAGCAAATACACAAACACCACCCAGCTTCTAAACTATTCCTTTTTTAGCTGTTTTGAAATTGCTTCTTTTGCTGTTGGTTTGTTTTTGACCACCCACTGTAAAATAACCATTAAAATGATTTAGTTATAAATCTGTTTAATTGGAGTGTGTTTTTAGTTAATGACAAATTGTATTATGATTCTTTTTTAGCCTGCCTTGTACATCTGCAAAGAAGAAAATTATCATCATTAACACTATTATTCAATAAATAGCTGTTCTGTAAAAAATGACAAACAGCCCCATTATAGGACATTAGCTCAGTTGTTTTCGTTTTTGTTTTGCAGTATGGGCCACTTATGTGCTCTGGATCTGAAGGCTCCTGCAGCATTGTATATAGTTGAGGAAAGGCATAATTTGTTTATTGCAACCCCTCATGACAATAATGAAAGAATACTACTTAATATAAATGTCCACACTGCTTTATATTCTATTCACCGCACCCTACTGTTACACTGGATGATCTGTTTTTTTTTTTTTTTTTTTTTTTTTTTTGCTTGAAGTTATTTTTCCTCCTTTATATATCCTCTTCTCTGTTCCTCAAAAACATTTAACAGACTTTTGGAAGCCAAACATGCCAAATATTCTAGAGAGGTATTATTATAGAGAAGTCTGGTTACAATGTTTTTGAAAACTAAGGGAAAGCACTGCAACAAAGAGTCCTTTGCTAATGTTCATTACCTTTTTGGAGTGCTTTTCTTTCCAGCTGTTACACTTAAAAGAGCTGCTTCCATGTATGGATAATTTGCTGGCAAAAAAAAAGTTAACATGTACCACAGATGGTAAAAAAAAATATTAAACCATATTGCAGCATTAACAAGAAAGAGGTATTTCCTTAAGGCACTAAATAAAGTGCCTTTTCATAAGAAAAATATTTTCCTATTTGTAACATCCATGCAGATTTGCGAGGAGCTCCGTACAAAAGAGTGAAATAAAACTGTGTTTTCATTCGGATCAAGACTGTACCTTTGAGGCATATATAACATGATCATCTCCATTTACTGTATGTTGGTTTGCAGCACAGAGCAGCCTACATTCACATATCATTAGTAATATTCATTCCAGTCTTGAACTTAAAATGCATGGTAACAAGATACACTACAAAGCTTCCCATGTGGAGGTGTAAGCTAGATAGCTACGAAATTGCTGCTAGAGTGTTGTCCATCAGGTTTGAGAATTGTTGGAAAAATTCAATATATGCAAAGCAGCCAATCTGAAAGCCTAATTCATTTCTGAGCATGTGCTGCATTCAAAACACAACGGATGAATATGAATTTTTGTCCCAAATATAGCACAAAACACAGAAGTGCCTAAAAGAAATGTAACAGACGAGATGCATTGTGACTTTTCCATCAAAGTGATTTTCCACTGAATAACGCTTTTGTTGCAAAATAAAACATTTCTGAGTCAATGTTTTTTTTAATTTGCTGTTTAATATTAACACAGCAGCTGACACTCTGGAAGACTGCAAGAAGATTTCTCTTCTTGGAAAATCCTTATTGATTTCAGCTCTGCAAATTTCCGTAGGAATTGTGAAGAGACAAAAGACTCTCCCCACTACAAACATAGGCTACAAAGTAGGTAGAAGCATATCTAAGATAATCCCATCGTTGTCAGCCTTCCAAAAGGGCAGTAGACTTGGTAAAACATTCTCATTTCAATTCTTCTGTAACATGTCTCTGAAGACAACTCTTTTCTCTGTGAAAAATATTGAGGTTTTACTTTTCACCTTCTTCCAAAACAGACTATTTTCCAAAACTCTTAACACTTTTCTCAGAATAGAAGGTCCATTTTCCAGAATACAAATTGCAAATAAAAAAAATGCAAATTTCTATTTTCAGCCTGTGCCTTTACAACACTTCGCACATTAAAATTTATGCCAATAATGTTCCCTTAAAGATGTATTTTGGTACAACAGGAACAGGACATGAACAAAAAATTCACTGCAATCTGCAGAAGTGAGCTTTACTCTTAGTACAGAATTACTACAGCTTTACAGGAGATAATACTGCACCACAATGAAGTGTAATAGAGCAGAGTACTCTCATTATGTCTTGTTTGGCTTGACTGGATTTTGGTTTGGCTTATTTCATATGTTTAATGTTGCCATCTACTTTCCAAGAAAGAGGGCTGGGGTTTATAGGCTTCCTCAGGCCCTCTACATCCTTTCGGAGCAAAGTGACGAGCACACATAGTAATGTTACTAGATTTAACCCTAGCCTAATACACTTCTAAACTCTTCTGTGTACCCTGCTCCTACATGAAGTAGATGCATTGCATTCAACTCTCGCAAATGCAGCACATTCTTACAGTGAATTTTCACCAAAAGGACCCCATGAGCTCTGAGAATATGCCACAATGCAAAACAAAAGCGCAGCAATTGAAGCCGTATGTGAGATCTGCCCAGAAAGTGCACTTTTGCACTGGTAATGCAAAAGTGGTTTTGCACAGGTAGATGCAGTTGTATATAGGCGGTAGCAAGAAGAAGCTCTTCCAGAAAAGCCTTCTAGAACACTAAGGTTAGGTCTTGTTCTGGAACTTCTGCCATTTCAGAAAAGCTAAATTAACTCTTTGCAACAGTGCTTCCAGAGACATATTTCCACAGTAAACTGTTTTCTGCCTTTGAGTCATTAGAAATACATTTCTTTGATACTCAGAAGCAGTTAAAAAGCAAATGTTAGGAAAGAAAAGGAGAAGAAATCAGAGAACATCATTTAAAAATCTGATTAATTCATATCTTGGATATACGGTTCCTGTCCTCTTATCTGAGAAAGTGTACAGCAGAAATGGAAAAGATTCAGAGATAAGACAACAGGGATGATGAAAGGAAAAGGTAAACTAGAACCAGTCCACCTTGCGGACAAACAACTTCATGGGAGATACCATGACAATCTACAACACCCTAAGTGCTACAGTGAGGTGCACGAAGATTCTTTCTTCACTTTTCCAATATCAGAACACATCAAATGAAGCTAGTAGGAGTCAAATGCAAAGCAAGCAAAAGGAGATGGTTCTTCACACAACTGTAGTACTTCTTCCAAAGGATGTTGTGGATTTTAAATACTTGCAAAGAATGAAGAGATTAATGAAGAAATTCATGCAAGTCTTTTAAATGCTTGGAAATCACACATAGTTCCGCAAGTTGAAAATAATCAAAGGGCAGAACAGTTTCAGGTAGTATTATATACACTTGTCCTGTTCACATCCTTCCCCAGACTTCAAAAATCCATAGTTGGAGTCAGAATATTGGGCTAGATGATCATTTGGTACAATATTTTTTTTAATGATTTTAGAAGATACTGTTAATTCTTTTTGGCTTCTATCTAGGCTTCGTATTCTGGATCCATACAAAAGTGGACAGCACTGCTGATGTCCTTTATTACTATCTCATTTTAGCTATGAGAATTATTCCTCTTATTTTACCTAATACCAGCACATGTTATATAATGAATCCACAGTACAATTCTGTGAGAGGGGGAGTTCTTCATTTCCGTGAAACCAGCAGGAGCTGCAAACGCTGAATATTTTAGAGGATCTTGAATACATGACAGTGAATGGGATTTAATCATCCTTTAAAAGCTGTGCAAAAGTCTTTTCTGAGTCCGGACTCTAAAAGACTACTGTGCTGCGCAAGGGCTTTTACAAATCATTTTGTTGTCTACATATGCCTGCTCAGTTTCATCCTGCTTTAATTTGATTTTGCATGGTATCATATGCAGCTTCCATAAAAACTATTTGTGTTGCCTCCTCTTTCAAGATGGGCCTGAAACACACCCAGAGGGAAAATACCTTTAAAGATATTTAGGGGTTGGGATCTAGCCTTGACATGATTGTTTGACATTATTCTCCTGTAAAAAAATTTATTCTCTGTTACAATGCTCTGAAGGCCTACTTTTATAACAGAACACCATCACTAATGGTATATAAAGCATCAAATGACAACTGGACATCACTCAAAGACTGATGTAGTGTTTTAAACTTCACTTACATATATTTTTCTGCTTCATAAGAAATTTCTTCTTAAAAAAGCATATAAGACATGCAATTTGAAGGAGCAAAGCTAAACCTAAGCCAGCTAAAGAAAGATGCCTACAGAACATCAGGAAAAAGAAAAAAAAAGAGCAAATTTTCTACTTAGCACTTTGCAAGAAGTTGACTTAGAAAGTCCTTTCAGTGGCTATTCTTCATACCACTCTTTATAGTACTGAGAGAATAAATGAACCTTTTGATCCTTAGAAAATTTATATGCCTTATTCCAGGCCTGAAAATATATCAAAAGAAAAACAGAGGGGATTCTGGGAAACCATCTGCAAACTACCTTTTCCTTAAAGTCAGACTCAAATGTCAGGGTTTTTTAGGTTACTCCTTGTGCCACAGCACTTCAACAACAACAAAGCCTGACACTATTTCTTTACATTTTTTCAAATTATTAAAGAGGCACTTTTTAGAGGAAAAATAGAATTGTCCCAATAGGTAATAGATACGAATGAGAACCCAACCAATAGATAATCATCTCCAGACAGTAGATGAATAACAAAGCCTGAAAATAATGATTAGGATTTTAAAGATTCACTTCACCACTGTTATGCATACTCTTGGAGTTCATGCTGAACTTTTGCTCCATTGCAGCATGGAATGTATCAATGGCTCCACTTTGGCCTGTTACACCTCAATTATCTTGAAAGACTTTCCAAAAAAATGCAGATCAACTGCATTAAGAAACAGACAACAGCATAACTCAAACACACTTCCATAGCTGAAGACGTTTTATCTACTGTGAATGTCACACGCTTTGAAAGCTCCACACTGAAGTATATTTTTTATACATAAAGAGGAGGACCACATCTTGAAGAAATTATTACACAAGAAAACGATGATTTGAAGAAAACATAACAATTTGGTCTGCTGGTAATGTTTGCTACATGTTCAGATTTCTCCATCGTCCTGGATTGTAAAAAGATATAAGTGACTACCCAATTAAACCTTCAATCCACAAACTTCCTGGAAACAACTAGATTTAAAAGTCGTCTTTGCCAAAATGTGCATTCAACACTGCATTTTAACATCATCTGGGAGACATTTACTATTATTATTATTGATATTTAATATGTTCATGCACACAAGCACAATTTTGACTTACATTCATCTATTTTGCCATGCAATAAAGACACTTTTTCATGCTTTCACTGAATAAGCACTTTGAATGGGCTTATCTTTACTGAATTAGTTGATACCATTCTTCAACCTTTGATGAAAGCCTGTAACTATTGACTGCAAGATAGTCCTGTAAGAGCACACACTACAGTGACGAGTGAAAACATACCATTTTTTTTCATTCTTCATAGGGCAAGTTTTTCAATATGCTTGGATGCTTGTTCAGTTACAAGCATCTCTTCAAAATGGTAGCAAATGATGTGATCTCCAAGATATTAGAACTGTGTGTGAGACACAGAAAATTCTTCCTTCTTTTTTACTACATGTGATATTCATTTATGCCGAGTAATGTTGGCATTGAACAGTAGCTGTGTGCCAGATGACTAGTGCCTACGAGCCTCTGAAGGGTCTAATCTCTGCTGTCTAATCACTACAGCTTTTGCAGGCGAGTCAACATGTAATGTGCTAAGGCCACCATCATAATAAGACTGATTATACATAGCCCTTTACACCAGAGGATGAAATCACTTTCAAATGTGAGTAGTATTAGATACTATTGCTCTAAGAATTGTACACACCATCAAAAAAATTTAAACCTTTTATTAAATCTTTCTACATCTTCCTTCAAGAAGTCATCCCTGTAGCCATTGTATCATCAAGATTTTTATACACCTAGCAACCTTTGGCCTACTAACCTTTAAGAGACAAATATTAACTGTTTACTTCAAAGTCACCTTTAGAACAATGCTCATCAGATTTGTCTAACATTTTTAAATATAAACCGGTCTTACCTACTTTTTCTTCACCTCCGACAAACCAGCACTTCCACATGACGGCTGGAAAACATTTCCCTGTGATCTGTTTTCAGTCATGTAGCCTCTGGTTTGGTTTTACTGTCCTTAAATCCAACTTCCAGAGAGTCAAATCAATCCCCTTCCTCCTCTCTCCCCACATACTCTGCCTATTCTTACAGGCCAGTGTTTGGCATTTTAATTCTCTTCCATTTCCTCACCCTAAGCATCTTGAAAGTAAGGCTTACCTGGCAGTGAAAATGGAGACAGATTGTCATGCTCATTTTCTTCCACTTGGTTCACCACAGGGATGTTCCCATTTTCAATATTCTCATGCTTGCCATTCTGAAGCTGTTTGCTTGAGCCATTTGCAGATTGGATTAGTCGTTGACGCTGCGCAGGGTCACAGACAAAACATCCATAAGCTTGGAAATGTTCTTGACTTCGTTAAACCTGTTTTTCACTGCCTGTCCTGTCCCAGTGATCTGAGCCTTGGAATTTCTCCACAAAGCCTTTCTTCCAGAGAGTAACAAACACAGCTGTATGTGACCTACCTCTGTTTGTGAGGTTAGTATTAAAAATTGATCTCAAAATTATTAACTTGGGTATTTCAAGTGATGCAAGTGATGATTGAGAAAGTTCTCATGTTTTTTTTTTTCACACCACATTTTAATGAGCACAGTTATTCTGAAACCCTTCTGACTCAACACTTCCTACTCACACTAGGAGCTGACCAGCCATAGTATCATAACCGAGCAGTAATACTCAACATATTACTGTGGCATTAAAGGTGGCCTACAAAGGACTCATGACCCCAGATTCCTCTAATGATATCCTGCTCTTCTGTCTCCTTCCCATCTCCATTCCTCGTACTAAGGATCCTAAAATCAATCCTACATTTCAAACGCAAGATTAACCCTAGCTGCCCTTTTGCATACAAACCCTATGCAATGTATATTTCATCCCCTACTCTGACTGCTACATTTGCAATATATAGTAAAATAATAGCAGTGATCAATTTTAAATATCTGTATATATGCCAGTTATTATACTGGCGAATGAGGAATGTAATAATAATTTCCTACTTAAAAAAAAAAAGAAACATTTGTGGTTTGTTATGTGAGTCAGTACATAGTTGGGAAGTGCTCTCTTTTTAATGACAAATTATTGCAATTTCCCTACAGAGCTCTGCCTTGAAAAATAAAGTTACTGCAACAACAGTCAAAAAAATCGAGACGAATATCAACAAAAGATGAATAAAAAATAGAGAACACTCATATCTAAATGCTTTGCAAAACTGGAAATACGAGCACAGGAGAACAGAGAACCAAAGTGCTTTAGCTTAGAAAGGATTTTTTGCAGATATGCACCCAGCAAATATCAGCTTTCTGGGTGCATATCTATTAAGAAAGGTTTAAGATTTTTTTCTTTGATCAGTGAATTCTCTTCAAAGCTGAAGTTTCAGAGGCAACTGCTACTTTGTGCCTTATCTGATCTCCTCCTGCTCTTGGACATATTCCACTGAAATGATTTCCTAAAACATAATTCACTTTTAAATTGGACATATGTTACAAATATATTAGATCGCTGCTTTCCTTCTTGGAGGTATATACAATGCTTGGCAGACAAAATAATTTTATCATGATATCTACATTCTGGGAACTAGCAAAAGCCTCTGCTTCTGAAGGTCCTGAAATTAATTCATTTGTTAAAAATAGTTAAAACCCTCTTCTCATATTTGATATTGGAAAGAGCAAAGGATAAATTCCTGTCTTCTTCATAGAAACAAAGTTGGCAGAGCAAAGATTTCACCCCAAAAATCTTTATGTAAGCTGTAAACAATGAAATTTGGCCAATCCTTTCAGCTGCAAGATGAGGGGAAAAAGAACAAAATAAAATAAAAAATAAGGCAATATGTGGTGACAATATAAAAATTACTATTTAATTGAAATTGTCCAAATTCCCAACATTTTTTTTTTTAAATGGCTCACTTCCATTTCGAGCTGATGACTACAGTGAAGACTGAGAAGATCTAATATGATGCCGATTGCTGTGAAAACATAGGAGCAGTTCCTAAGTCTTTTGGTTGACCTCTTATCCTTTGTTAGCCTGACCAATTTTAATGACTCAAAACCAATTCTGCTTCAGATAAAATCCTAAGGTACAAACATACACACACAAGCAAACATATATCCTCTTGCATAGAGAGAAGGTTGCAGATCTTTAAGGAATGCCCTTCCTCATGACTGCTCTCCTCTGAAAAGAGAAAGCACCATCCCTTGAGGATGCATCTTTATGTCTGCCATGACATAGCTGTTAGAGAGACACGCAGCAACCCCAGGGCTAGAAACATGGGAGAATCCAAACACCAAAGTCACTAGGAGCATGCACTTCTGGCAACCCCCCTACTTGTTAGTCATTTATTGTTTTCTTAATGAACCTACCTCATTAATGATGAGACGGCTTGCCATCCGCATTCTGGTGCGTGGTCCAAACTTATTTGTAATCATTATCCGTAACCCAGCTTCGGGGAACCGGAATTTGGGGGGACTGGAGCAGATGATCTCATCCACCATGACCACACTGTTTTTGCCGTACTGCTGCACCCCCTTCACTAATGAGCACAACGGCCAAGGTTAGTTGTGGAACTGATCTTACCACACTCCCCTCACCCAGAGCCATTGTCCTTCTCCTCAGATGTGTATGTGGGTGTCACACTCACCTGAATGCCTGAATTTACCAGTGGCTTTCATGTAATATTTCTGCAGTCTGATGAATCTCTTCCTCTGTGGGCACCTCATTTAAGTCATGTGCTGAAAGGGGCTTTCACTCCAATAAGGCAACCATCTTCAATTCACTCTCCAATGAGCAGGAGTAGTTTTCACCCAGCCACTCATGTTGTAGTACCAGTTTTCTTTGTCTATGCTCCACTATGTTTTTTTTTAAACTATCTCTAAAAGCACTGGCACCAAGGCAGTATAGACAGCCTCTCTGAGACCCATAAAGCTATCCCATTGGATCAAGGTGCTTAACAACTAGTACTGCACATCCAGAAATCTCTAATGTAATGTTCACTCACTTGAAAATCACTTTACTTTCTCAGAATATTATCAGTATCTGTAGCATGACAAGATCTGAAACTATGGAAAATAGTAACTGTCCAAAACAAATGTGTGTTACAAATAAGCCTTTGCTACTATGAAGGAACTTGTACCAAGGTGAGAGTTTTGAGGTTTGTTTTTTTTTCTATCATGCTAAGAAAACAAACAGCGAGACAAAATCATATTGGGAATCAACATAAATACAAGCAAGGACTTCCAAAATTGAACAGCATACCGATATTCTCACAAGCGCTACAGACTACACACAGCAAGCAGAGCAAGGCTCAGCAGACAGGGACGTATCCATGTAGTGTTAGAAAGCAGAGCAGGAGATATACATATGACTGTTATAAATATTATTACATGTAATTACATGTAAGGAAACAAAACAACAGAATTCTTTGTGCCTTGTGTTACTGCTTTGCTTAGCTTGGCCTTACCCTCCCGCCCACCTTTTGCAGTAACTTACTTACATTAAGAAGAAGAAGAGAATTTAGGAGGTAGAGGTAAAAGATAATTATTAGTGCATGGTTCCCATCAGGAAGCAAAGGAAATCTAAGGAAACATTCAACTAAAACAAAGGAATTAAAATGGACCTGTCCTAAACATACAGAAGTCTATACAGCTATTGTTTACACTGTTAAAAGTGATGAAATATTTTTCATTTTCAGGAAGACGTCCGGATCCATGCAAGTATGTAAATCACATCATCCCTCGAATAAGGCTTTGCTATCTCAAGCAAGTCTTAATATATTTGCTTTGAAGTTGGAGAAAAAGATCCTTTCAACATCATTCAGCAGGAAAAACCTACCGAAAGTGTAAATCACCACAATGCTGCTGTATCTTTTACTCTCTTGCATTCAAACATCTTGTTTTGTTTCACTAAAATATTTTTTTCAGTGAGCACACTGGGGTTACCCAAGGTGTCATAAACAGCTCTTTGGTTTCTCAGAGATATGTACCACTCCAAAAGAATCATCCTTAATAGTTTTCCCTCGCAGCCTAATCTCTAATGGAAAATAGACCTAGTAGTAATTTTCTATTTAGTAAACATAAAGGAGCAATTATCCTCCCACCTCTGACATCTAAAACAAATTAACCTTGCTGAGCAGTGCAGCTGATGATGCAAATGAGGCACACAGCCATTCTGATGACTCTTGCAGCTAAAGTGAAGCAGCTTTTCCCGTGAAGGAACATAGAACCAGACAGGCTAGCCTAAGAAAACCAGAAGCCTTATATAAGGGGACCATGGCAGCCTGACATTTGTTTTAGTTAGACAAGGAAAATGTAATGTTTGACAGCCATCCTTGTAAGGAACAAAATGCGAGATATCCTTGGTTTGACAGTCTCATCTGGTTAGTTGCTCTCAGGTGAATTTCTCAGTGAAGTCTCCAAATTGCTTCTTTATCTTCTTTTATCTTACAATAAAAAGCTTCTTAATGACTTTATTTATGAATCTGAATCAGGCCTCCACACATTTACATCACATTCTATTCAGAAACCCACTTTTGACTAGAGTTCTCTCCCCTGTGAGTAATTTGGGTCAATACAATAAAAGCCAAGGGCAATGAGCCACAGTGGTTGTTTATTAAAAAATAGAAATATATATATTTTTAATTATAAGCAATATTCAAAAAAGTAAAATCTTTTGCCTTCACTGTATATTCACTGAAACTATCTCATGGAGAAAAGTTCTGCTATGACCCTCCGAAATTCCAGTATTGGAAACTTTTATGTTTTACCATTGGAAATCCTTGAAAGTAATAAAACTTAAGAAGATCAAAGAGAGTTGTGTAGTGTGTGAGGTGCTTAAGGTGTAGTTATCTACACCTTAAGCAACAGATTAACCATCTTCAGTGGAAAGAAAGCTCCTCACCCAAAGCAGCTCTTCTTGAGGAAAAGCTTTGCCTCTGTGGAGAACCATATTAAGGTTATACCTGCAGCATGGCAAACCCAAGGGAGGGAATTCACTGGATGCTGGAACTTGCTAACTGCTGGTTTCAGGTTAGGCAGAGGCAAGCTGTAGTTGTCTCGCTGCTGCTAGCAGTGCTTCTGTTCCTAAAAGATGCCTCAGAGTTCAGCTTGTGAAGTCCAGCATCCACCAACAAAGAAGAATCTGACTGAAGCTGCAGTCTCATGGCAATCCTAAGGCAAACTGAGATGAAGTTTGCTGCGGATAGTGCCTAGTGGAGATACCATTCTTGTGAGTCCCAGCTTGCATTATCTTTCTGCTGCTTTTGCTGAAAATTCTGCATATTGTTCACATGCTTTAAATAATCTTTAGGTTTCCTGAGAAGATGAACAGAAGGTGGACAGGCAAACACTCTGTGCTATCACCCCTCCATCACACAGTAGCTAGAGAGGATGAAGGTTGCATCTTAACATTAAACTTAAGAGGAATCTTAAGATGAATCTAGAAAGAATGAATCTTAAGAGTATATGACCTACAAGTATAAGAATGGAGATGACATCAGAACTGCACCAAGGACTCAAAAGTAAAAGCCACCTGTATTTGTTTTCTATTATCCATTTCCTGTGCACCACTGGAATAGACCAGTAACAACTTCCCTAAGAAATACTCTCTAAATCTCATACAAATGCAATGCACCCCTGTACTATATGATAGTCAATGCTAATTGTAAAAACAGATGAAAATATTTCAAAGGCATCCTATTTATACTATGATGTTTTAGGAGAAGTATTTTAATATCAATATTAAAATATTGTCTAAACATTACACCCAACACATGAGTATCAGTGTGCTGTCATTATATAAACCTACAGTAAACTCTGAAGGTATCAAAGATAAGAAGGGGGATAAGACTGAGATAAAAGGAAGCTTACAAAAAAAAAAAAAAAAAAGGTATGCTTGCTTATATTGAACCTGAAGCTGGGTGTCAACTTCTTTGCCTTTATGAGAGAGGCTCAGACTGCAAAGAACCCACACTTCCTGACTTCCTGCATGTATCTAGAAACGTATACTCAGAAATTCAGAAATGTGAAGGGCAAGCTTCCCAGGATCCGAACTCAACACGTGACTCCCCCTTGCTCACTGATGCCTATGTCTTTCTCTCAACATTCACATCTTGGTTTCTATATCAGGCATAATCAGTTTTTGGAAGTGAAGATTACCTTCTTCCTGGCAAAAGAAAAATATTTCTTTCACAGTGTTGTAGCTCCTCACTGAACATCAAAGAAAAAGGAAGCAAAACTGCTGATTTACAAAGCAGGTTGGTTTTCTTTTGTGTTTGTTTGTTTTTATTATTTTTTTTCAGTGGCTTTACTGCTGAATTTTGGAGTTAATTGAATATAAATTTCTCTTTAAGACTGAATAGTGACAACATTTTCACCAGCACTAAAGAAAAGAAAAAGGATATTGTGAACTACTCTTTCAAAGTCCTGTCTGCTCAGCCTTACCTTTCCATAGCAATGGAATGGATGGGTCATCACAACTAGGGGCATAATATTTATTACCATCTTCCAGTTCATTGTTGACTGTGTCCCCATTTCCAACATTCTTGCTGTTGATGGTGAAGAAATTTTGTATCCTCACATTGTACCTGAAAGTACAAAGGGAAGGTCTGAAAAGGCTGAAGTATATTGCATTTGCCTTTCAAATTCTCAGACCTCTGAGAACAATTTATGCAGACTAGCACAGTCTGGATATATGTTCTCTGACAGCTAATAAGTTAAGACAAAGAAGAAAATCAATGGCAAGACAAACACTACTACAAAAAGATATTATTTTAATATATTCTGTGAAGAACATTGAGTTCTGGAGGAAATACTGCATGTAGGAATGTGAAGTCTTGCAGGCTTTCCCACTGTGCTAAAGAAAATTGACTACAAAGCACACAACACACACAGAGTCCTTGAGACAAGCTGTTGCCATCCTGTAGTGCCTATTTTGGAAAGTTCCACATTATCTGTGAGGTTCTCTTGGAACCAAAGATTTATCTTTGTTCTGTTTCTTGAAAGAATATACACCTAAGAAATTTACCACAAATCTATATAAAGAGTTATATCAAAAAAAAATACCAGAACAAGATACAAAACTGCTATTCTCTCTGTTCCCCATACTGGGTGCTTTTTTACATTTCTGACCGTATGGATCCTTCTCTTCTAGTGAAAAGATGCACTATTTAGCCATAGGGTGCAACCTCGCAGTGCTGTCAATGAGCTCTGCTAAGCCTGATGTAGGAGAAAAAAGAAGGCTGAAGTCCCCCAAAAGTATTCATCGCTTAGCACTTCTCTCCTCACTAGAATGTTGTAATGCAACTATGGTATCAAGATATGGCCAGAGGAGGAAGTCACCATCAGCTAAGTTTAAGCATAAACTTAGAAAATACACAGCAGCTTGCCCCTCAGAGACAGAGAAATAAAACGCATTTTACCACCCCATGAGCATGTGCATAGGCAGTTGATGCTCCATAGCTGACAGGCTGTGAGCTTAAACATCAGAGAATGCAGTGGACTTTTTAACGTATATTTGTACAACAGCATTTGCTCTCAATTATCTCTGAAACCTACTTTACCCCTGAAGGTAATCCGAAGATTTGCTCTTGACTGAGCACATACCTAGAGCAAAATTGATTATGCATGAAAATGCAAGGAATCCTGAACAGCAACAAGACTGGCTGCATTGTCCTCAGGCAGGACCAAGGACAAAATCACACCAAAAACAGGATAGCCAATTAACAGCTAAAGGGCATGGAAAGGGGAAGAGCACTTACTTCATGGTGAGTATGTAGAATGAATACATAATGATGAGTACAAGGCTTTCCCACCTCAAAGAGACAAAAGGAAAAGTGTTAAACGGGCATTCCAACAGCTCTATCCTTTACAAGTTTTCAGTAAGAATGTGCACTAAACATCTGGTCCAATTCACATTCGTGCACAAATGATTCACATTATTTAAGATTATATGGGGGTCTCAGCAGAAAGGGGAAGCAAAGACTTTCAAGTTCCAATAAACATGCAATCACATGTAATACACGTAGCCCAGCAATTTGCTCCACAGACTGAAGCCAGGGCTGCCCTCTGAGGCATCCTGGCAGCTCAGTGCTGAGCCACAGGGCAGGCACTCCGAGGGGGCTCTTTTGGAGGATCCATATGACATACAACTAGGATCCCAGCTTTCCCAGAGAGACCACTCTCTAGGAAACCCAGCACCCCATACATTGTTCTCAACTAGAGCAAGAACAGCAGAACGTGTTACCTTTTTTGCACACGTGAGAGCCTTTCGAGCTTATGTACTTTGTTAATTAATTTTTATTTTAGTTTTCCCTGTCCATCATAAAATATATATATAACTAAAGCAAACAAACAATATTTCCTACATGTCAATTCCAGCTCTTATTCAAAGGGTACAACGACAAAATCTACTTACACTAACTCTATTTACTGATCTCTCAGGGCAAATATAGGGTTGCAGGGAACAACTTAAATAACTTACCATACTATTTTCTCATCATATATGAACTATAAGGGAAAAAAAAAAGAAATCATAAATTAACAGTTTTTGATATCTATCTTCTAATTTGAAAAATGGTCAAATTTACTGAATATCTGTCATATCTAACCAGAAACTACTGGAGCCCCCTTTTGACCCACTCTAACTCACAACTACCACTGTTTGGACTGTGCCCTTTATAGCGCCAAAGCACGAATCTTGCACACAAGGCCCAGATCCTTCTCAGTGATTTTATCAATATTATTTACTGAAACAGTGTGATTGTGTGAAAGACAGATAGACGTGCACACCCACACACACGCAGGCATACTGTGCAACTCTAAAAGATAGTGAAATTGCATGTATTTAGGAGGGACTTAAGACATAAAGCACTGAATCCTTTCATAGCTAATCTAGTTTTAGCAGAACGGGCGGATGTTTCACCTCTGCTCTTAGGCCAGCTGATTATACATAACTTACTCCATCCTATGTAACACATGGAATTGAATGGTCAGCTAGTCTTTCACACCTGTTACAAACCAAACTAAGCACACTCTGCCCTCTCCCAGTCACAATGTGCATATTTACAGGAACTACTACACTGCTGTACATGAACAGAACATGCTCTGTTAATCTATTGTGATTTATTTATTAAAATTTACCCACATGGGCAGGTTGACAAGAATCTGTATAATAAAACTAATGTGTAGGAGCAAGAAATAGATATCTTCCCTATTTAAAATGGAGGCACAACTCAAAAACTTTCTGCCACGAGCAGTCCCCCTTGTGTCAAAACTGTTTTGACTGCACTGTATAATAGAATCATAGAATGGTTAAGGTTGGAAGGGACCTCTAGAGATCATCTAGTCCAACGCCCTGCACACGCAGGGGCACCTAGAGCACGTGGCACAGGACTGCGTCCAAGCGGGTTTTGAAGATCTCCAGAGAAGGAGACTCCACAACCTCTCTGGGCAGCCTGTTCTAGTGCTCTGTCACCCTCACTGTTAAGAAATTTTTCCTGTGGTATACCACCAGCCTGTTAGTCTGCAGAATGTTGCAGGCTGTAGGTATAATATGATAGCCATACTGCGTGGCACTACACAAAGCTTTCACTTGTGGAGCAGGTTGTGGAGTCATCTTGCTGAGCACTCACTTCTGGATGTCACCAGAACTAGTTATGAAAGTAAGTTGTTTATTAATGGAAATCAGTCTGTTAGCAGACTGAAAACATGGAGTCAAGCAACAAAACACATCGATTGGCAAGGGAACTACTTACAACTATAAGTATGATCACAGATAATGTGTAGTACATAGAGTCCCTGAACACAGCCCACCAGGTGAGATTAACCACCTGAAAAAAAGCAAACAAAAAAACCCTATTTTTAGACAACAAAGAAAAGAAAGATTCTAAAACAAAGGCCTCCATTTTGTAGCCACTTAGATGTGTGAGCAGAATCATTATCAGCAGTGATTCTGGAATAAATAGCTGTCCTGGGGAAAGAAGAAGACAGTCTGTCAGTCTAGAACCAAGAAGAAGTATCATTCTGTCAGACAATTAATCTGTAATAAAGTTTAATAAAAAATAATCTAGAAACTTTCATTAATGAAAGACATGTCTTGCTAATGCAATTTTAATGGGCCATAATTTCAATTACAAAGTACAATTCACTGCAGTGCCACAAAAGCCAGTGCCAGCACAATTCCCACTTCGTTGTGGGAATTATCAGCATATGTGAAAAAATATGATATATAATCTAACCTCCTATGAAGGAAATGAAGCAAATCTTATGCTTGAGTCCTCGAATGATCACCATTGGGACCAGAATGATCACCATTGGGACCAGAAAGGATTAGGCGATGTGGCTATTTGACTATGGGCATACTCTTGTATGAAGAGGAATCATTTTCTTCTGGATAGTATATGTTCCAAGTGCTGAAATTAAGAGTTAAACTTTGGGGAAACATTTGCTATTTGAAAAGCTTTTGCAAATTCTTTTCTACATGGGCACTACCTCCATGTCAACGCTTTTTATTGTTTGTTTTTCAGTAGTGCTCCATCTTTTATATACATTTGCTCAGGCAAAACCCATTAACAGAAGCAATTGAACTCTATAAAATAGGTAACTTACTAACCTGTCCTGCAAATATTCCACAGACACCAATGATGCAGAGAATGTTGAAAACTGCTGAACCAACAATGGTTCCTACTCCTACATCTCCATGAGTGATAAATACACCTGCAGAGGGAGCAAAGTACACATTATTATCTCTGTGATTTCATTTTAGGCTGTCAGATTACAGTAGCAACAGTAACAAAGACTACTTGAAAGTTTATTCAAAACGTTTCATAATAAATGCTCACTTCTCTATGGAGTATTTTGTGCTTTTAGGCTAACTAATGGCTCCACATATTTGGCTTAACATCTCTACATATATATGCTTTTTTTAAGTGGATACATTTTCTAAAATAGTAAGTCCTGTATTTGACAGCTTAGCTGTTACTGGTGTAGTAATCCATTACAGTAAACATAAAACAATCCTACCCCATTAAGAACATGGAATATAACTCCATGCACACAAACCTTTCTTCCAGGCGTTTAATATTTTCTGTGCTCTTTTTTTAGCTCGCTCAGTAGTAAGAGATTCTTCCCTCAAAAAAATAGCCGCTATGTGGGTGTCGTAGTGTGTGCCTTCTGATGCCAATAAAGGATCAGGCTTTGGATTTATGCAGTTCTAGGACCATCTTAGCCCTTTCCCTTAGTTCTGAACCCACACATGCACCACATACTTATTGACATCAAAAGCATGTCAGAAAAACAAAAGACATATCTGAAAATAAAGTCAAAGGTTCCAAGAATTATCTAATATAACTTTCACCACTGAAGTAGGACCAGATATACCTAGATGATACTACAGGGCTGTCTCTCCTTGTACTTTAAATATTCCAGTAAAGGAAGCTTTAAAGATTTCCATTCACTTTCTTCAAGCTTTCCTTATAGATAGTTCTGAGCCTCTTACCCTTTCTTTCTTCTCTGCATTTGCTCTAATTTGTCTGCAACTCTTTTGAAGTACAGTACCAAAATTGGATATAATATCCCAAATAAGGCCTAACACAACAAAGAGGATAATTTGAAAATCCCACGCTTTACTCAAAATACTGCAGTTAATATGTGCCAGAATGAGAGCTACTTGCAACATCCCACCATCCATTTCTGTTTGACTCCCACTTCTTTTAAAATGCATTATGGCTCTTTTTGATCTACAGATCTCTAACCATTCTTCCCTCTATATATCTACTTTGTTTTATGCTTGCTCTTTGCATTGACTCTTATTAAACTGCAACTTTTCATCTTAAATTGATTAAGATCCTTCTCCATTTTATTTATCCTCCCAAAAGTCTGAAAAACTGTCAGTCAGAATAGTATCATAAACCTACCTAAGCTTTACTGAAGACACACATTTCAAATCTGCTACTTTCCACTTCCCTATCAGTGTAATTTGTGCAGAATCCTCTCAGGGAATTCCTGTGTCCTTCTTTCCTGGCAGTACATTTGCCACTTAGATATTCTTTCTGTGCCAATAATCTTTAGTAGTTCATGGATTCATTCAAGTAATTCTTTAACTAATCTACAAAGAACTTCATCATATCTTTCTGACTTTAGCAGCTCTAGCTTATCTGTACATTATTTAATTTGTTCTTTTCTCGTGTTTCCTGTTCTCCTACTTCCTTTACAAAATTAATTCCCTTTATTTGTGAAAAAGAAGGCAGAGGCATCATCAGATGCTTCTAATTCTCTCTCTCAGAGGACTGCAATAAAACTCCGCTTTCACTTCCTATGTTGAGAACCAGCCGTTTCTCTCTGTGTTTTCAGAGGAGACTCACTGTTTCATGGGGTGTTTTGAGTAGTTAATTATACCATGAACCACAGACTGGCTGACAGCTATAATTGCTGATTATAAATTGACAAAGGAAAGGTAGTACTTTTGGATACCTCTGCTCGATCTGCTGCTGATTTTTTAACAGCAGGTCTCATAAAAGCCAGTGTGTGGGCTCCATACCTATAACAGATGCAAACAACTCTGGAGTAGAGCTTCCTGCAGCCATGAACGTGGCTCCAGCAACATCTTCACTCAGATGTAGTTTCTGGGGGGGGAAAAGAAAAATCTGTTGATTATTTCAGCACTGCTACTCTAATTTACACAACACAGTTCTATCACTGCAAACATAGAAGCCCTTCATTCAAAAAAACATTTGCTGCCCACCATGCTATGAAAGGCTGAACAGTCTCTATGATATAGAAATAAATATATAGAATTTTAAGAAGGCAAATAAGATATCTATACCCTAATTCAGTGAGATGTTAGATAGTATTATTTATTTATATGTACATGATTAGCTGACTGTAGTTTAGATGGATCTGATTAGAGAAAGACATTCTTGCCAACCCTAAAAGCTTGCAAACTCATCTTGAATCATTTTCACAATTTCACTTCTGCAACTCTAAATGCAATCATAGGACTTACTATTCTTGAAGCTTCTAAAATTTCACAGTAAAAATCAATAGGAGGAAAATATAACCTCTGTGGATATATTTTATAAACAGCAGGCCTGATTCTGACCTCACTATAAGTCGACGGTGAGTCCACTGATACACACAAAGTGTGAGCAATCAGACACAGAGAGGCCTGTGCACTATAGTCGGATCTATTTTTATTACCAGGCCTCTTGAGCTCTAGTAGGATACAGGTGCCCGAGAGTGCTCGGGCCAGCACAAGCAAGTGTAGCTCCACAAGTGGGCTGCATCCATCTAGTATCGCCTGAGGAGCTTTCCCTTGAACCATAATGAAGGTTTTATGGAGGATTTTCTTTTCCTTTTGAGAGCCTCTAGACTCATCATTAGTATCTCATCTCTCTTTCAAGGGCAGAAAATTGATTGATAGCAAAAATAGAGTATTTGTCAAGCAATACACAACATTTTTGGCTGATGAAAACAGGCATCCTAGAGACCTTGACAAAACTGAAATAAAAGCCCCTGCTCTACCATGTGATTTACTACCAGTTGCAGTGCTGAAGAGGTTAAAAACATTAAGTGTGCTAATGAACTGAATTCTTCTAAGCTGACTTAATGTTCAACAGAACACAAGACAAGAGGCAAAGATTTTTTCAAAGATCAACAGCAGTATTTTGGTAAAACTTAAATACAGTGTATAAAGTGCATGCATAAAATAGAACATCTGTAAAGGAAGAGAAAATATCCTTATGGAAAATTTAGCTGATACTCACTGCCTCCTATATTCTCTCATTTGTCTTCCTCTTGATAAGTACATAGCTCTTAATAACGTTAATAGGAATTCTCCACATATGTTCACGGAAAAACAAACCCCCCCCCCCTTTTTTTTTTTTTTACCTATCTAAAAAGTTTTTCAGATAAGCAGTTTTGCTCAAAAATGAGGGAAATGTGATTTCTACTTTGTCATAAAGAGAGAATCAAATTCTAGTTTGGTATGTAGTATCCGCCTGTATTTAACCAAAGCACTCTCCATTATAGGATTTATATGCCAATAATGAATTCCCTTTCCTGATCAACTAAAGCAGAATCTGCATGTAATTTTGCAAATTCTTCTTAGAAATTATGTAAAGGAATTACATTCATTTTGAATAGCAAAAGCCTACAGTATTACAAACGGTCATGAAATGTCACAAGAGTTGATTTAAGAGGGTTTTGTACATAAAATATTCCATAACTTTAGTTATAATGCTAACAATTTCCTTTCCAAGTATTGATGTTTTATTGTCTCTATGTGGGATTTCAAATATAGTTTGTACTGCTTCTCTGTGCTATACTACAATCAGTTTTAAAACCCTCACTGACATCAGCTATGACTGATGGAAGTCAATAGTGAGCACATCAGACAGGGAAACAGTTTTGCCATCTCACTGCATTTTGGGATATGTAAATGTATTCTCATTCTGAATCAAGTCAAGATACACATTTTTCCCACCCATCTCACTTTTTCTAGGACTGCATAAACTTATTGCTGATAAATATAGATAGGCAATAAAACTTAAAAAGTCAACATATTAATTTTTCTATATATGCCACTTTTTTTTTCCTCCAAGTTTACAAGATAGAAGTGCAATAATAAACCCAATTCATCCGTATGTCATAGCCATTCTACCTATGCACTTCAGGTATCTAAAAGTGGATTTGGCAAATGTTCTCATTAAATCTTTTTTTTTTTTTTTGAACCTAGAGTGTCATCAAGAGAACCAATGTGCTCACAACACAGGGGAGTGTTTTGATGGAAAACCTAATCCATTTGAAAAGGGCTGGAATCACCAAATTCACAGGAAAGAATTCCAAACAATGATGGCATAAAATGCAAAGTATTATAATATATTCTAAGCAGTTTTTAAAGATGAATTTTTAAAGGCGAACTTTTAAAGTTATTCAACATACCTCACAAATTTTCTCTAAGGATGGAACAAAGAAGTCATCACATACTATAGCCAAAGCGTAGAACATGTAGAGAGCCTGTAAAGAAAATAAAGCCAGGATACTTCAGATATTTCCTCTACATAGAAAGAGGAAAGAAAGCAACACTAGATTTTTTCTAATAGTATAATGAACAGAGAATACATGGCTTCACTTTTCATCCATTCCATAAAAAATAAAAAAGTTCCTCTGCTGATCAGTTGAGGGCACAAAAAGAGATCATATGTTAGACTAAGTCTAAATTTACCACAGTTGAATAGGTCACAGACTGAATAGACTGAATAGGGGGCCATAATAGGATTCAAATATAATAAAGTAACAGGCAGGGTCTTACTGAAATGATCATCAGTTAGTTATTGGACCATGTAGTTAAGCAGAAAGCAGCACCACATTGATTAAGAATACACAAGAAATAATCACACCTGGAAATCAGCGTCCCTGACCTCAGCTCACTGCAGCAAACCTCTGAGGGATGATGGCGGTTTCATGTACACATGTGAAAACCCACTATTTTACGGGCCTTTATGTTCTGTGCTTGTGTAGTTGGCTTTACTAATCCTGCTGTTCTCAGCCAAACAAAACTCCTTTCTACTTTACTTTCCCAGAGCTGGGAATGGAAAACGAGCCTGCAGGCCTTAATTATTTTACTTTTTCTACTATAAAATGTAAAACTCCACATGACATTTTCTGTATTTCTTCAGGGTGTTTTTTTTTTTTTTAATTACAATTGCTTCTTTGGCATAGAGGTGCAATCCAGATGAAAAAGCATCAAAAGAGCATGCTGTCATCCACAAAGGAATCCCAAAGCCCATATATACATGTTGAAATGCAAATACATACAAATCAGTGACAGAAATCCTTTTGGTATCCACAGGGACAAGATTTTATCTCCAGGATGATGAATGCATAAGCATTTCAAATCCAGACTAACAAGATCATTTTTAAAAAAAATGTTACCTTTTGAGCATTTGCACCCATACGGACATAGCAGAAATATGAAATCAAACTATTAGAAACATGTTTATACAGTCACAGATCTATTTAGTAAAGGCACTAAGATGAGTAACCCCTTACAGTCAATGAACAAAAAATAAAAACGAAGTATGGTAGAGGAAAACTTACAGCCAAGATATGAAGTAGAACTCCTCCTTGCTGCCGTTCTTTATTTGTAAATATATCTTGAGGAAATTCATTAATTGCTGAAAGAGAAAAAACAGATATATTTTTATTTTCTACAGAACCTATAAATGGCAGAGTGAAAAACATGTATGTCTCTGTAGAAAATATATGATCAAATAAGAAAGTATCTTTCAAACTGGTACATCATAGACTGCCACATCATAGCTTCTTTTCTCTCCAAAGAGCAGAGAACTGGTTCTCGGGTGTTATTATCATCCTTCCCATGCCATAGACACTCAGTGATTACTGAGTTTCATATTCTTTGGTGCCTTATTTTTATTATCCTCTCCTCTAAATACACTTTGAAGTGATCAGCATGGGGATAAAATTCATGCAGAAATAATATCCCTGGCTATAAGTAAGCCTTGCCTTTGAAAAAAAAAAAATCAATAGTTGTAACCTTTTATTAGGTTTTGAACTGAATTTTTTTTATATGGCTCCAGTTTTGCAAATCACTTCAAAAAGATTAAAGCAATGCCAAGGATTTTCTCAGACAGGAAAGTTTTGCAGAGTTCATTTAAAGGACCTGTGTTCCACACAGACCGTGAAAAAGGGATTCCAGATGGTGGAGACAAAGACAGCAACTCAGTCCATCGCGGGACTGGAGAAAGGTAAGAGATAAAGAGCTCACAGGGTGACAAAACAGGCAGGAATAGAGATCTCCAGTGCCTCAGGCAGGAGCCTGGGAAGTTGAAGGGTGAAAATTATTTCAGTCACTGAAATCCATTCTGTTGAAGTTGTGAAATGATGATTTAGGACTACGTGTTGGTTTCAGCAAATGGATGTACATATAGACTGACACCAAGATAAACTCCAAAACGTTCTGTGAGCTGAACCACGACATACTGTGGAGGACACAGACGACTGTATGATCATCTTCCTGCTATTCAAGTCTGATAGGTTCAGAAATGCCAAAAATAGCCTAAAGAATAGGATATGACATTTATGTTGATTCATTTTTATTTCAATTATCTTATTTTCTCAATCCCCAGTATAATTTTGAAAACAATAAACGTGAACATAGAGACCAAGAATTCAACACATGGCTGATGAATTTAGTTATCAAACTCAAAACACATAGCCTAATTTTCAGCAAGTATTGCACTATGACCATTCGAAGATTACATTTTTCAGAGGGTCTTAAATCTGAGCTACCTGCAATCACCAAACCCAATTGAAAATTTTGGCTGAGGTGAGATCTGAATTATCTGCAATCTCTTCAATCCTTGAGATTCATATAAGCGCAAAAATACCTTGTCCATTCTCACTTGTATTATGCACATCTCCATGACCAGTATGTCTAGCTTGACTCAGACTGGAGCAGTGACTCTACGCAAAGATGAAGATATTGAGCTCTCTGTCATCATAGTAGTACCCACTACCACAGAAGGTATTATTTTTGAATGCAAACATTGGCAGCGGGTTGGGTTTAAAATTTTACACATAAATCTCATCTGCCTTATATAAACGCCGTAAACCTTCCAAGCTAATATTTGAAAACTATTATAGTTAATGGTCTATAAAACATTTATCATAAAACAAAAGTTTAACAAGAGTGACTTACTGCAATGCTTGCACTGCTTTTCATTAGGCTCCAAAAGTCCTGGTCTTACTGTTAAAGTCTCACTAGAATCAACACTTAGTATGTTGAACAGAGCTTTCCCAAAATAAAGATGCAGCTTTTTTTCCAAGCCTTTCCTTTATGAATGTATGAAAACTACATACAAATTTTTGTTCAGATATTTCTGAATGTGATTTCCTACTCCTAGAAAAATGTTCTATCCCGGTCATCCTCTGCTCTCACTTAGCAAATGAAACACACAAATCCATAAGCACAACTGCACAGTGATACTCAATCACCCTCTGAATTGCAGAATATCCTTCAAAGGTTTGGAGCGTACTTTAGTGCCTGGAGATCTCCAGCACACCAGGCTTTGGCAGAACTAGCTTCAAGAAAGTGCATCTGGGTTGGGACAAAACCCCATGGACATCAAGGCTGTGCAAAGCGGGGATGAGAGCAGAGTTTGCTGACTGCATCTACACTGTAAACTCATTGTGGCCTTAAAAAACAGCCTGAGGAAACAGCATTGCTATATGAATGCAAACCACACAGAAAAATAAAAATAAAATATTTTGTGAGTTTAACAATGCCCTCCCTTCTGAAGTGGTAAGGGGGAAAAGCACCATTAAGTGCTAGCACTGAAGAAATCCCTTATCTTCATTTACATATATTTGCCTACTGATCCAAACAGAACCTTCTAAAAGCAAAATAGGAGAACAAATCTCCTTCCTCTGTATTTTTTTTTTTACCACTGCTTCCTCAAACAAGGAAAAGGATAGTGGAAATAAGCATCTCTGGGGGAAAACAGGTTGCACTGCAGCTTAAGACATTTACTGTAAAATACTATAAAAAAAGTTAAAAGGACACTGCATTATACTGCAGGATAATCCACACACTATTTGTTAAGGTGCAGCAATCTGGAATGCTTTTATCATGCAGATACACTCTCCAAGATGCACTTATATATGTGACAGCCAAGTAGATTTCCTGAATAAGGACTATTTTCCTTAGCACTATAACCCTATATTTATATTCTGCTAAACAAATATATTTATATTCTGCTGAACAAATACAAACTAGTGTCATTCTCCCCTGTGGCAAGCAGGGAAAAATACTCTTCTGGAACCATATTGCAGTACTATCAACATCCAAACTTCTAGTCAAGTCTGCTATCTGCCAAAAGCAAAATTTCCCAGGGAAATTATTGCCTAACAGGAAATAAATATGGGAAAAAAATCAGTATCCAAAGTATGTGATTTCAAATAAACAACTGCCTGTGAATTATTATTAACTAAAATAAATTAATTAATATTAACTAAAATTATGAACAACTAGAAACATTTAAAAGGCTTCTTATTGGAGGAAAAGACTTGGACCTACAGCTGTGGGCATTCTACATAACATGGTTGTTCCTGCATCACTGGCTAAAATACCATGCCTAGCACAGCTGCATATAGAAAATGTATTTGTAGCATGACTTTTTTAACCACATTAATCACTTGTTCTCTGTCTCCTCCATTCAAACTACTGTGAGAATACATGGATTTCAGCAGCGCTCCAGGAGCGGTGAGACCAGAGCCTGGGCCTCAATCTCTAGCAAGGGTAATGTGGTCACATTATATATATACATATTTTTATATATGTATATGCCCCTATATAGGGGGCACATAATTCCATACAATCAGACGTGGATGCTTATGCCGCTTCTCACAGGTGCTCATGCCAGGGGCACCTTCCCTTTCACCACGGAGCAGAAAGACCTTGTCCCTGTCCCATGACATGACAGAAGGAGGGCTGTTACCTAGCTGGCAGTCTCATTCAGTTGGTTGCAAACTACTTCACAGTAAAACATTAAAAAAGCTTGACTCAGTGTAAGTTAAAGCTGCAAGAAATAGAATGAAATTTAGGAACATTAGATTTCTAATAGAGATCTACTTATTCCAAGGTAATATGAAATAGGAAATTAGAAGACCAGCAGGTGTCAGAAATAAGAGACAGAAACAGAAGTGAGATATGAGCTAGGATTTTGAATTACCAAAGAAAAACAAGCCAGGTTCACTGGCAAACCAACTTGCTTCATACATGGCAGAGCAGCAAAATAACTACTCATAATAAATATTTACTTGCCTCACATGGATAACTTTATGTGAATTAACATTAAGATAGCTTTTCATAAAGATGATGCTCCTCTCCGCACAGCACTCGCACCATGTTTACATCTACAGATAGGACAAAATGGTCTTTACATGTCAGGGAAATAAAACAGGTCTGTGGACTTTGGTAAAACTAATTTCCTCTCTAATAAAACGGCTAATTAACAGTTCCAAGGTAACATTTTTCAGTATAAACATTTACTTTCTTTTACAGTTTATTGTCTAGATAATCATGTGTATTGTGTAGCTGTCACCTATAAATTCTGTATGCCTTATCTTTACTGCTCTGGCACTGTTCTTTATCTGTTGTGGGCACTGTGTTTTGGGGATCTGAGACAAAGCTTGCTTCTCCTGCCTATTGCTGTGAGACTCTGGTTGCTCAAGCAGGGCCTCCTTGCGTTCTCTCTGCTCCTCACTGAGGCCTGGGAATCAACTTCACTTAAGGCAGGAGCTGGTGGATGCCCTGCTGGGCGTAAACAGGCCAGGGAAGCAGCTGTTACCACAGGGCTCGCGCGGGTGTTCGAGTGCACAGAGCTCCGTCTCCCAAAGAGGAGAAAACATCGAGGCCGCAGCCCAAGCAGGAGCTGCAGCTCCTGGGCTTCCGCTGAACAGAGACAGAACAGATGGGAGGAGGAGACGAAGTGGAGAACAGCACATCTAATGGGGCTAACCTTTGCCAAAAAAAAAAGAGGGGAATACCACCAATCATCTTAAAATCAGCAATACAGAAATATTTACCCTGCTGGTACTGTTGCAAGGCCATGATTGCTGCAGCACAGATCTACTAAGGGGGAGGGAGGGCATGCCAGCAGCCTGGTCTATATTGGAACTGCTTGTTCCCTGCAGCATGTCCCCACATAGGGCTCAAGGGGGAAGCTAAGGCAGCTTATCTAGCTGGGAATTGGCAGGGACACCCTGGGGACACCACTGCCTGTATGTCTGAGCTATGGCATTACTAAAAAAAATTCCTTGATCATGCCATGACAGAGGGGTTGATTCACCTTTGAAATAAAGCTCTGGCTGAGCTGCCCGTGACAAAAATAACCATGGAACATCCAAGTAGCACGGCCAAGTGCCGAACATAATAGGAGCTGCAGAGCTTAAGCCCTTTGCATGGCTTTGGAGCGAAAATTTGGCACCCAGCAGCCAGGGTGAACCCAGACAGGCTCCTGACACCTGCCTGTACTTAGGCTGCTACCCGATTACTGCTGGGTACCACGCGAGCGCTGCTCCCAAATGCCCTGTCCATCCCGCGGCAGGCGGCCGGCCAGAGAAATAAGTTTTGAAATCTCCTAAGCCTGATAGAACGTCTCAACAACCACGTGGATCCGCGGTTTTATAACCTGCCTCAGCACGTGATTTCTTCACCTTAGCAGCAGATGAGTCACTCACAGAGGCAACAAGCACCCTGACTCTTAATAACACCTAAGCATTCAAGCCTGTTACAGGCCTTAATTTCTCCTTAAAGGGAGGAAGGAGCTGGAGCTGCTTGAGAGGACACGCTTGGTTCCACTCTTCCTTTGCAGGAAGGGAGTTAGGTGAACTGTGTAGAGAGAAGTGTTACCACAGGTTGAGTTATTACTGGAGCTGCTCAGGGCAGAGGTATGAGGTCCAGGAAGGAGAGGATGGAGGAATTAAATACTTCCACCTCTACACAGAATTTCAAATTTGGGCCATTTCCTGAAGCAAATGTATTTGCAAGCAGCTTCAGGCAACTCTACACTTAGTGCAGTATTTCTGCTTGTGTGCTACCTCTTCCTCACTTTCACAGATACATGCCAGGCACACACATGCATCTTTTCCCAGCATCAGCTGTGAACCATAAACGGTTTGTGCACCAAGAAGTGAACTTTCAAACAAACCCACACTAATTTATAGCTCTGCACTGATAAAAGCTGTTAGAAGATTTGAGTAAAAGCCAGGAAATTTGCATCAGTCCTATCCCTCCGAATGCAGGGGTCTTATTTGAGCTGAGCAGCAGTGAACGGGATAAACAGGAATTAGAATCACTCTTGCTTTCAAAACACTTGTGGATTTGACTCAGACTGTTGCTCAAAATCAGTTTCCTCCAAAGATTTTGAGAGAAAGAAGGGCAGTCAGAAAGAAGGCCTCCTAAGCACTTTTTGGGGTAAGTTCCTCCCGGCCTCTGTTAATGCTCGTGCCTGAAGGTCAGGCCCTGTCCTTGTCCACCCATTCTCCATGCCCGGCTCTGAGGTAGTGAGTTCAGTATTGCCAAAAGGATATTAGGGAATGTGGGGAAATGGAAAAATATAGTATATACAGTATTACAGAGCCTTTTCAGTATTGTGAGAGCAACTGTAATATTTATAAAAGAAATGCAGGGGTGCTTTCTGCAAGGGTGCTTTTGTTCAGGGAAAAGTATCAACTTATTTATGCATTTTGGGGTTAACACCTGAAGCAAGATCTGCCAGAAGAATCTATCATCATTACACTGAAACTAGTTTACTTCCGTATAAAGTGTGTCATACAAAAATCCTCTCCTTAGTACCACGTCCCAAATGAGTTCAAATATATTTTAATAGTCATGAGAAACCATAAATATACCATAGTACCGTAAAAGTATATTTTTACACATTTGCAAGAACCCTAATTCATGATAAGCATCATTCGAGCCACAAATTTTAAAACTACTCCACACTCTAACACACCATTAACTCTGGACTATCGGTGGAGAAAGAAATGCTATACTCAGCAATTGCTGTATGTACATGAAAGCTGGTAACTTAAAAACCTCACAACATTCCCCACCTCAAAAAGGAAAAAAAAAAAAATCCACTGGTAATCCTGGCTGCCATCTGGAAGAATAAGAATTACCAAGCTTTAAGCTCCCATTCCCATTAGACAGCTGTTTTTACTTTTCCGTACCAAGATGACATGTGGATTTTCCCCTCAAATACTCAGTTCTTCTGCTGGTTATTAACCTAGGCACCCCCGGTTAAGCAAATCAGGAGGGGGCATTTCATAGAAATGCACACCTTTGCTCGAAAAATTTTGCAAGGAAATTCCTTTTCAGACAACTCTTAATAAACTAGTTTGATAGATTATGCCACCTGGACAGCAACAGAACATCCAAATTAAGTGACATGAAATGACATGAAACACAGCCTGACTTCTCTGAGGGATATTATTGCATAATCAGTATAATACTGGTCAAAGCCAAAGATCAAGCTTTCTCTCTGCCATATGACAGGAGGCAGAGCAAGCGTCCTCTCCACAGCCTGCACCACACAAAAGGGAGAAATTACAAGCAAATTTAATCTCTGTAATATATTAATTCAATTTGCGTTGGTCAATCAAAAGAACGTTGCCAAATACTATTATCTGTGCCATGGTAAGTGGCAGCTTAAGAAGTAAATGAGTGACTGAATTCTAAACTATATAAAACCTGGATTACATTGACTTTCATTCTCTTTTTAAAAAGAAATCTGTTTGCACTCATTAAGGCAATGTCAGCAACTAAATAAAATTATATTAACAGACATCTGCCAACAAAAAGAAAGTGAAAATGCGCAATGAAATCTCATCTTTTGATCTAGAGAAGCAGCAATGGCATATGGATACGCATGTACTGCAGCATGAGGATGCATCAGTATATAGCAGTGCAGCATTTCATGTGTACTGAGACAGGTATTAATGGCTTTGATATCCTCAAGATAATCCTAAAAGGGTTCCATGTTTAGGATCATTATTTTTTTTCTCCCTCATTTCCTGACTTCCTCTCTAGAATGTGTCTTTGAAGAGCTGAAGATCATTTGCCTTCTGACTTGCTTTCCCTCCTTTCTGGGAAGAGTCAGGCACCTCAGAGACTGCTGTCACGGAGAGCTGATGCCTCCACACAGCCTGATCCCAGCTTGGTTGCTGCAAAGTAGCAGTTCCATTGAAGATAGTTATAACCTGCCCAGAAACTCTCTACCCTGATCAGTGATTTCAGCATAGCTATCCAACAGTGAAATCCACTGAAATCAGCTAAGAATGAGGACACGCATATTTATAAAACAGTACTTAGCAAAGCATCTACATCTGTTTTTACACTAAAAGATTTCAATGCAGGGCAGTACCCTAAAACTACCTGTAGCTTTACAGCTACCTAAGGTTTATGTGAAGTAAGCTGTTGATGTCACTAACTGATCACAGCTGAACATCTAAATGATCACGGTACTGGCTTGCCACACAAGGTGTATTCTTCAGATCTGTGCTCCAGAACCGTGATCCCTTATCATGCATCTCTTCCCCATACCTTTTATTGCACGTTTTACTTTCCTAAGCCAGGCTACTAAAACCTTCCCATCATATTCCCTTTTTTTCCTTCCCATGGGACCCTATCCCCACAGTCTCCCAGCGCCTGTCTCATACCGCCTCAACACCGCGCACAGCCCTCTGAGCCAACACTGATGAAGCAGCTCAGACACCAGCAGTCAGGTGCTGGTGCTGGCTGGTGCTTCTTCATCCATATCAAGTCCCAGTGTGGAGGAAGTAATGCCTTTCCATTATTGTGGAGTAATGTGAACAAGCTTAAATCATACTAGCTCAGGCCTGCTCCGTGTATTACCTGAGGACATGTACCACCAGTAACTTCTAGCACTTTCTTCAGAGTTTCCCTCTCGTTTCTCACATTGAGTTCTACACGTTCCATTTCCCCTCTTCCCTTCAGCATCCCTCATTTTATGTTCTTTGAAAGTCAATGGTTTCTATTTTCAACCATTTTTTCTTTCACTCGAGGAGGGGAGGCCCCTGGCTACAGCATCTGGGGCTCAACTGCACTGTGTTCTTTTCAAAGAGAGGGGGGAAGCCTCATCCCAGACAAGAACACTGGTCTGAGGAAAACAGCTTTTGAGGAAGACATGAAGACTGGATTCACTGCCAATGGTGCGACACGCATAAGAAAGGACTGCAGGAACACTAGTTATTAAAAGGTCAGAAAACCTTGTATCCCAACAGAACCACTCCTTATGTTTTTTACAGGCAAACATTGCAGCTGGAAATAGACTGGAAGATTAAATGCTACTTGTTTCTATGAGTGACTTGTACAATCACCTCAAGCCCAGTGAGGTCTATTAGGGCTTTTTGCTACCAGTTCTACTTTAAATTCTCTTCTAGAACTGAAGGACAGCAAAGGTTATGCTAGTCGTTCAGTTTATCCATTTATAAACTCCCCCTGCTCTTCTCTGCACGGCCAAGCCAGCCATGTGCTGCCAGGGACAGTCTGTGACGTGTCCAAAGTCAGTGACGTCTGCAGGGGGATTTCACTGAAGCACGAGGGCCGGGGGACTGGTAGGCAGCTTTCAATAACAGACAACTCTGACAATCAACTAGGGAGGTCACAGCACTTACTGAAAGGTCATGGAATTAAGAACGTGGTTTTAGGATCCTGTGGACTAGAAACCCTCTTTGAAACCACGCTCAGTTTGGCACAATAGAAGGAGGTTTACAGAAAATGGGTTACTCCATGATTTCCTTGCTGAATATCATTTATGGTGTTCATTATGCCTAAAGAATCACACACAGTTTGGCAATCCCAGGAGACCACCACTCCCTACCCCAAAATGACCCTTCCAACAAGTGTGCAAGGAATAGCCATGCCAGAAGCTGGTGTTGAGAGAGGTTTCCCTACGCTACAGAATTGCGCAGCTGGCAGAACCTCTTTTGGTGCTGCCTGAACAAGTACATAAGATGGCCCAGCCAAGTTAGTCTGGCGTAAGGTTGCTTTCCTTGCGCTTTGAACGTTTGAGGACTTCCATTTGGCAGATGTCACCCATTTTGAAACTGGGATTGCATTCATTATTTCATGGATTTCGCTCATAAATAAAATCAAAACTGCCCTTCAAAGACAAGAAGAAAACACTTGTGACAGGTCTAATACGAAATATGAATGTATGTATTAATGGATATAGATGGAGCAGAGGAAAACAACAGTTTTCCTTAGAAAATAACACTCATGCTGTTTAATAAACACTGAATCTACTTTCAAATTCACTATAAAAATATTTTTTATACAACCAAGTTCTTTCTTCCTAGCCTTCTTGAGAGAAAAAAATAGGGTATAAATGCCTCCTTATACCTGCTGGAGAGAGACCACAAATAATACAGTGCTTGAGGCTCTTTCCTGCTTGGCACATCTTCAGTAGAAGCTATTCAAAGTGAAGAATGACTGGCAAAATTTGACTCGATTTGCCGACCACAGATTAATTTTGAACTGCTTGCAGTTAGAAAAGCTACCAGGTCTCTTGTAAACTGAACAATCTCCATGTGGAAAACACTGTGAAAGAATAGGCAACCCCACGAGGTCTTTCACCAGAGCTGTCTTAGCACAGAAGTGCACTTAGATTGAAGCTGTGCTCCTGTGCCCTCAGCACAAGCAATGCATAACAACAGGCTTCTGAATCCCTGATCCTTCAGCAAAAGCGGCAGCGTGGCTTATTTCAAAGCAGCTGTATTGGCACACATCTTTCTTTTTGCACAAATGCCAAAGGAATGGAGAAAGAAACAAAATACACTATTTAAAACATAAATTTTATAGTTTCTCTGAAACCAATTCTAAGTGGGAGTTTCAACTACAAAGGACAACTGTGTTATATACCATGCTTAAACAGCTCAAAAGCTGCAGGTGCTATCTCAGCAAGCAAGTTAAAAATTAACTGGCTTTTAAGAATCACAAGGTCATGAAGGAGCATCAGACTTAAAATCAGGCTTACAGTGACCAAAAATAGAAAGATACAAAATAAAGACAGGCATAGACATGGTTTGAAGCATCTTTTCTATTTTTTTTTTCTGGATTTAGAAGAAAAACACTGGAAAGCAACCGTAAAAAGATCTATTCAAACATTTTTTCCACCCCCTGCCAGTTCAGGATTGCTTCCAGCAGTTCATTTTCTTGTATTTTGTCCAAAGAGTCCATCAGTTAAGAAGAAACATAAACATAAAACAAAAATATACATAAACATGATAAGCAGACGCTGGAGGAACCTGTCCACAGCTGTTGTGTAGGCACCTTTCTGAGGCCAGAATGCCCCAAAGGGCGCCCCATACAGACAAGCCCAGACTTCCAAGGAACTCCACTTGCCATGGACACTGTGCCCAACTCTTACAAACACCATGCTGTTTATGCCACGAGCACAGTCCAGCTCATTAATCCTATACATTTTGCTTTTAATCTAGAAGGAAGCAGAAGTCTAAAAACTTGTTTCAAATTACCACTATTAAGCACTCAAAAAAAAAGAGGGGGGGGGAAAAAACACAATGTCAGAAAACACTGGATCTATTTAGAAGTGATGTTTTGGTGTCCAATACTACGATAATGTTTTGTTCCATGCCATGTACCCCTTGGTGCTTTCCCACACTCCCCTGTGAGCCGTGCTTACCTGGTCTAGCCAGTTCTCGTTACTTTTTTGCACCAGCATGGGACTTGTTTTTAACTCTTCCTGAAACCAAGTGCCTGGGATCGCACGGTTACATCAGAATCTCAGCTCTCACTTACAAACAACAAAATTTGTTTCCAGTCTTTTCGTTTGCAGCAAAGGGACCAAGCTCCAAAATCTAAAAGTTAAAGCCCATGAGGTGGACCAAAGAAAAGGGAACTCCAGACTTTTTATTCCCCTTCCAGACATCATGGTTTGCAGGGTCTGGTCTATGCATTCCAAACACACAGAATTAGTAGGAAAACATAGGAATTATTCCTATGTTTTAGCTCAGCAAACTTATAAACACTATTTCTGCATACAGTTTCTGCCTGATGATGAAAAAGGATACCAATATATTTCTTATACCACAGGCTAAATTATACTTACCTTTTCCACACAAATAATCCCATCTAAAGCAATCAAGATTTAACACTCTGGTTGCTATGCCATAATTCATTTCCTCAATAAATATATTTTTCAAACAGCTGATCTGCACATGTCCGTGCTGTTTTTTCCCAAGGGATATTCCTTGGGTCATTTTCTCCTTGCTCTGGAAATTCAATGAGAAGCTGCAAACACTACTGGAGAACTTCAAAAATTAACCCTTTTCAGTCCCAGCCTCTACTATGTGTCTGCACTTTCATATAAAATATGGGAAGCAGGAAACAGCCTCTTAAAAGATTGAGACATCCACAGATTTAGAGGCAAGCTTAATGCTAAGATTTTTATTCATTTGAAGAAGGAATGTTTTTTTTTAAATGCATGGCAACCATTCCATAAAAAAATGATCTTAATCCAGAATAAAGGCATAAAGGAGGAAAATCACAGACATAAAGGTATAAACATTGTGATATTGTCACAATCTGAATTTACAGTCCTTCACACTAAGAAAAACATTTTTGCCCATGTGAAATCCTATTCTATGATTGTTTAATATCTGCAAATGAATACTGCAATAAAGCTCACCAATTCACATAAAAAAGAGATGTAATTCTTGCTTTGAGCAATGCAGACACTAAGCTCTGCACAACAAGAAAGTGCACAGGAACAAGAGAAAAAAAAAAAACAACAAAAGCAAAAGAGAAGAAACATGAAGTAAATCAGTTCAGTGAAGTCACAGCCCAGTCACACAAGATTAGCCCAGAGCAGGGTTGACTTTGGAAGGTAAATGTAGAACAACAGGCAGTTTAACATGACACATCTCTCTATAATATAGATAGCTACAAACCGTAAGGAAACTCAGTTAGCAGAAGCTTCAGCCTATAGGACACAAATGGAGCTGGAGGCCTGGATTATAGAGGTTGCAGCTCGAGCTTCTGTTTTGCTGCTGCTAATACCCAAGCTTGTTCACTTCCAGCCAGCTCAGGTATTTCTCCATTACTAACAAAATACTCCAGTTTTACACTTGGACTGCTGCTTTCTAAGAACAAACATCACATTCTCACAGTGCTGTGTGAATGTTCGCTGTGCCTAAACAGTCAAAGCGCAGCCCCTCTTACACCCCCATGGCCATAAAGACTGCTAGAAACGTGAAGGTTGGTACAGATTAATTTATTTGCACGCATCAGGGCTGATCAGCACGTTGATAAAAGCAGTGCCAAGAGTTCTCTCCAGCTTGCTCTGAAGGGGCCTCATGCATCGTCGTGCACACACAGACTGAGGGGTGGCCCTCAGCAGAAAATCCACATGAGACCCTCAGCAGCGTATCTGCCCCAAGCTCGTTGTACCTCCTTCTGAAGGCACCAGACTGCACTGCCCAGCCTTGAGGTGCAGGAGGGGAGGACACGAGCACCCCACCTGAAGCCTCACAAGGAGGAGACTCACAAGAAACCACCACTGTCTATAAATATCACCAAGGTAACGTCACAGATCATGGTAGGAAAAAAAATGCTTAAAAACTAAGGAAGGAGAAAACAAGCAAACAAAGGTAATTACATGCACTGAGTTCTTACCAAGAGGGCAATTAGGAAAATTAAATACTCATCTAAGCGTAATGAACAGTGACAGATATTCCAGTTACATTGGAAAGCGCTTTCTAAGGTTGCGTAGAGAAAGAAAGAGAGAAAGAAAGAAAGAAAAAAAAAAAAAAAACGTAGGAGTGCTACCTAAATTAGCCTTGATAAGAATCACACCAGTATGGTATCCTGGAAAACATATGTAGATAGAAATACCTTGTTCAAGAGCTCTTTTTTAAGACTGGTCCAAATAAGGCAAGACTCCACATTGCCCACATTATACCTTACACAGCCACTTGCTGCAGTGGGAACTTGTTACTGAACATGCAGAATATTGCCTATGCCCATATGGAACTAATACTGCTTACTCTTCTTTCTTAAAATGGGCTCCTGCCATCTTTGTCACATTGCATCAGGTGGTTAGGAAGCTGTTTTTTGCTTTCATGCCACTCATTTACATGAATGTAGATGAAAATCACTATTCTTTTATATATGAGTGTGTCTGTGTTAGAAATGTGTGTGTGTGTATACACATGTATATTTGCTCCAAACTGTTAAGTGAAAAAACCTGCCAAGCAGAATGAAGGTGGCTGCTTGTATTCCTGCCATGGACCACAAAACAGCCAGAATCATCATACTGATGAAATCTGATTAAAGAACAACAGAAAAAAAGGCTGAGAGAGAACTGTGCTGAAAGACCAGCATGGCCACAAAAACAAGAAATGCAGACAAGGACAGTGAGTACTCGGAGGCATCAGCTGATGTGCACAGAGCAATAGTTGCGGTCTCAAACCAGTGCAATTTTCTCCTCTGTCCATATCTCAGCTGCCCACAGTCAGACCTACATGCTCCAAGTTATTTTACGCCAGCGTGAATTACTAAACCTATTAATTTAAACATGTCAGGTAGCAGCAATCTCCTTCATGGTGAGAAGGAAGTCTAAGTGCCTGAAAGGGCCTCGGCCCAGGTGCGCCTCCCTGCCAGGGCCTGGACAAGCAGAGCCAGGCGGGAGCGAGGGCCGCACTAACCTCTGTGTAGGAATCTGCAAACCAGTTGCAAACAGCAGAGGATGTTACTAAGGAAGTTTTATTCTTGCTTCTTTTCATTTTTCTAGTCTTATTTTGGGAAAATCCTTTTTGTATTACTTGGTGATCGTAAAGCCCTGGACGTAAAATACCACGCACATCTTGTGTGAGCTGAAGGCCTGCTCTCCCTTACTTCTGCACTGCACTTCCTACAGTCCCGAACTTGAGCACAGCAACCTTTCAGTTCAGGCTGACTAGCCTGCCAGAAAGCACTAGTAAAGCTAACATGGGCACATCTCATGAGCCACTAGCAGTGATTCTGCAGCCCTTCAATTACTGTGAAGCCCTTATTTTCCAGAGCAGTTGCTCTCATCTATGATAAACTAATCCAAGATGCATCATTCAAGTTAATTTTGCAGTGAAGACACACACTAAATGAGAGAACGTTATTTTCCCAATTGCATGTTAAAGATAAAGCCAAAACTGGGAATGCTCCATGGCAGTTTGATTCCTTGTAGTTGTACCATCCACCAGACAAACCTCTTCCCTGTTCTCCCTGTGGAAGTGCACATTGCGGTTTAACACAAGAGTGGGCGAGCGACCAAGTAACAGCTTGGTTTTTTCAGTTTATAGTTTTGGTATTTTTTCCGTAAATTAAACAGTTGGAGATTCTGAAATGTGTCTGCAGATGAATCAACAGCTTAAATGGTTCAGTGAGCAAAATAATTGTATGGATTTTTTTTTTTTTTGGTCAACATGGGGTTTTCAACATATTTGCACTTGGCAGATATAACAAATTCCAGCAAAATTCAGTTAAGTCTGTTTTCTTTAACTCTCATTTCTTAACCATATTTCTGCTGAAAGGTTAGCACTGAAGACAAGAAGCACAGCTCCATGGAAGTCAATGGAGCTTTACTGATTTACAACAGCTTGAGATTCCAGCCCATAAATGTTGCTTTCATTAGAAAGGTTCAGAGGCATAAAGAGTGTTTACACCATTAAGGGGACAGTTTTGTGAAGAGTGAATTTAGAACTAGACAACAAAATGAACAAAAAGGAGGGAAAAAGTACGGATGGGCCTTGCAACAACGGCTTGAAGTTTGTATGCAGTTTCATAACAAATAGCAGTTAATACCAGTTCTACTTCAGTCAGATTTTTGCTGTATTTGGAGTCAGGATAACATTTAAGGACCCTGAAGAAGCACCTGTGATGACGTTATCTTTAAAAAAGTCACCATGCAGGGATATATTTGGCTTTGAGGTTCACTTCACTGAGGACAGTTCAAGTTGCAACAAAGTGAGATCCAAGAATACATTCCACTAGACCACAGTAATATTTAAACTGAGAAAACATAAAAAATTATTTGTGGTAGGTTTTTTTTAAAAAAATTAAAAAAAAAACCCTCTACATATTGAGAACCATATGTTGATATTTCAGTCATTAATTACAATCAATGGCACCAATGCTTACTTAGGATGGATTCACATTAACAGAAGCCTTGTTCCCAATGGGCACTATGAGGACAGCGCAGGCCAAATGACGTGGAGCCGGTTTTGGGCCGAACCACCATCCGCGACCGGCGGGATGTCAGCGTCATGCCCTGTTTGTAAGCCGGGCACTGTAGCCTCTATACTGCACTCGCTGTCTGGTGAAACAGGGACCGCAAAATCTTGGCAGTCACTATCAGAATTATTTAGGCACTCTCTCAAAATTTGATAATAAAAGAGCTACCAAACCCTAGGACAAGTTCCTTACAGAAAGCAGTCAATTATTACAAGAACTTGTAGCTAACAGCATCTTAATCAGAAAGCAATGAATTAAGTTAAACACTGCTTTTAAACAATTTTAAAACACTATTTTAAACAACAAAAGAAAATTTTTAAATCGTAGCTTGTTATTGTATGTATAGCTATGGTAACATATCCAATGCTATATTATAAAGTACTTGTTTATTCATCAGAAAACATGGAACTTTTGTTCTTGAGAACAGATTTCTTTCTTCCCCCCAAAAATATTTTTTCCAAGACTTTCACTGCATGCATTTTAGATCCAAGCAAAAAAATAAATAAGAAATAACAAGACAGAACTCAAAAAGTGATAGTTGGCTGTCAAAAATAATCCAAATTAATCAAGACTATAAGCTGTTTAAAGAATTTTGAGTTTCATTTTATCTTTGTGTCACAGCTCCATGATATCCATCTGTTTAGACAGCTGGGCAGTGTACTGGATAATTAACTGCCTTAGTCCAAAATTATTTTATTGATAATGATAACTGCATCTTAGAAATTCTTTTATCAAAGTCAGAAAGGAATCCTGACAGTATCATGCGAGCAAGATATCAGAATCAACAAAAACACTTCGGACAATTAGAAAGCCTCCCTTGCTCCTTAAGGCAGCAAGGAGAGTGGCAGAGTTTTGGAGACCATCACAGTGACCAACACGGTAACGGCCCAGGCTGAGGTCCTCTTTCTCAAGGGAGGCTGTGGCAATTACAAATGGAATGGCAAAAACTCATCATTTTGGGAAACAACTGCCATCGAGAGCTCAGAGGGCCTCAGAGAAATGGGAAACCATGCTGGAAGCAGCCACTTTGGTTTCTGGATGAGGCACAACACACCGCTGGGAGTGGTGGCAACACAAGGAAATGGCAGATCATGGCACACACAGTAAAAATGGTTGGTCCTAGCAAACACCAGTGATATTTGGCAATGAGAGTGAGCTATGGTCAAGGAGGAGCGATGGGCTAAGCGTGCACAGGGCTCCCGTGCCAGCAGCCTGCGCTGAAGGAAGCCTGCGTGAGGCCGAGCAGCACGTGCTGCTTCCTGCCAAGGTGGTGTCGCCACCGGGCCATGAGGGCCAGGAGGTGGTAGCTGGGAGAAGCTGGGGAGGGGGTGGTAACTGTCAAAACTAACCTTTCACGGGGGAACACTGTCCCCATGAATAAAAACCAGCATGAATAGTCACAGAACAAGCAGAGTATTTTCCTTTCAGTAAACACAGTCACATAAAGGCATCATAACATTGAACAGTCTTCAGTAAATAAAGTACATTTAAAAGCAGTGATGGCAAATCTGTCGGAAATCTAGGTATAGAATACAGAATAACACTAATGTCTACCAGGAAAAAAAATACACACACACACACACACACACAAGCAGTCCTTCTTTCTAGCAGACAAACTGAATCATTATGGTTGGAAAAGACCTTCAAGATCATCAAGTCCAACCGCATCTTTCAAGAAAGGCTCTACATAACTGTAAACTTAATTCTCCCTCAAAAAAGAAGTATGACAAGAAGAAAACCTTGTCTGTCTTCCCAATAAACCAGAAGAGGAGGAGTTGGAGCTGCAGCTCAGCCATCTGGGGTGTTGCTGTGGTAAGAGACCCACTGCAGGAAGGAGCGGTTTGCAGGAGACAAAAACACAAAGCCGGTCTATGTGCCTTTGCTTTGAAAGCTAACTGCACCTCCAGAAATCTACTAAACACTTTCATTCTGACGTCTAAAAACACGGAGTTTTGCTGTTTAATATATAGAATACAAAATGTGAAACTGCACTGTATACAGTGCTAAACCTAGACCCTAATAGTTTACGGCAGGTTCAAAGAAATTAATAAAGGAAATATAAGACACTACCCAAACAGAGTGCATATACCTTGCCTTTGAAAGTCACAACATTTTCTTTCCAATACCCTTCCTTTAAGAGGACTACTTGGCCTTTGCAAGCTTGTGACCAAACATGAGCCCTGGTAGCTGTGGACTAAAAAATTGCTGTCCTGAATGAGGGTTCTTAGTAAAACAACTGTTTAACTGCAACGTTGATTAGAAATTTATCTGAAAGGAATAGTCCTTCAACTCACCCATTCAGATCAGCCACCTGTACACAACTAGAACTAGAGGATTAACAAACCATATACAGACCATCAAAAAAACAGTAGCACAAACCATCTCGCAAATGCTACTGCTTTTCCTCACTATGCATTACAGATGGCAAGAATTTTCTTTCTTTCTTTAAAAGACTTTCTCTAAAGTCTTTTAGAGAGTCTTTTCTCTAAAGTGAGATCACTTTCCTAAGCAGATCACCCTTCAAGAGGGATAAATTGTAGAAAGCTTTTTTTTTTCCAGAAAACAAACTGATTTTCATGATGTTGAAAAACCTCCCATTTTCATTGCAGAAAAATATTATGCATTTTATAGAATCTGTTTAAAAATTACATTATTGTACTGCTCGTGAAAGTGAGATTACAGACCTGCATGTTGAAAATAAGCAAAGTAATCACTTATTTTTTTCAAGAAATTTCTTAGAGTTCCTACCCCACAAGGTAGAGCTGCAAATCAGCGTACATGAAAGTCATGCCATTACAGCAGGCTTTGTTAGGGGAAACTGAAATAGTATATTAGGTTAGCAGAATTCTTAAAATTCATCCTTACACATACCTTTTGTTGTTGTTGTCGTTTGTAATTATGTACATAATAATACAGCTAAACAACATCCCAGGAAAAAAAGAAATCAAGGAAGAGATTGTGGAGTTACTGATTAAGGAACAGGACTAGAAGGAGTTATGGAAGTAAATGGTTTTAAGGGGAAAAAAAGTCAATTAATAAAAAAATAAAAATCAAAGACATCCTTTATGAAGAAGCACAGAGCTAAGGAGTAGAGTGAAAGAAGTAGAGATGGTACAGAGGAACTATCCCACGACATGCACAGTACAGCAGTGGGGAGGGCACAATTTCTGAGAGGAAAAGTAAGTACCACTTTTGACTAAACATTTAGTGAGATGCTCCTGGGACATGAGCCCGTGCAGAGAGAAGTGCTGGAGGCTTCAAGAAACGGAGTTGGGGCCAGCAGTGTGAGGGGAAGTACACAGACTGACCAGGAACTGCGGCCCATTCCAAAAGGATTTAAAAATAAATTAAAAACAAACAATAACAAAAAACTTTCCTTATCAGACATAAGAATAAAAACAAGAATAAAGGATACAACTTTCAAAACATCTACTGAGATATGAGAGTCTTGGTAATTCAGATTTTTTTTTAATTGGATTTAAAGTAATTCTTGGGTCTGTAAAAGCTTAATGAAGAATTAGCTGGCTGTGCCATTGTACTTTTGAAAAATACATATTTTATATATGTTTGCTTATGTACGTGGTGATTTTGGTGGAGTATTTCAGGCTTTATGACACCAAGCATAATGGTGTTGGAGTTTTTCAGCTTTCTTGAACAGAAATGCGGCAAAGGAAACAAAGTGCACTGCAGCGCGAGTACACGATGCAGAGGGGCACAAAACACACACTGTGATCTCCGAGGAAAGCAAAATGGATTAAGACACTGCTTCATGCTGCAAGCGTTAAGCTCCACAACCTGAGACTACATCTGATCCTGTTAGCATCTGAGGTACAGAGACTTTGCTAATACAGTAGGGATTACTTTCTGGTCAACAGTCAATTGCTAAAAGTAACACCTCTTGGCACAGGCATAGGAGCCAGAAAACAGCAATTCTGCCTTTCCAGCAGCACAAAGAATCACTCAATCACAGCAGCAAAAGCGATATTGCCCTTTAACAGGTGAGGCTGAAGCCCTGGCCACACCGAGCAAAGAAACCCCTTCCTCTTTGGCTTCCCTGAACTGCACAGCTGGAGGTTAGTGCATCTGCTCAGCCCAAGGTCCCTGTCCCAACAGCTTCCTGCTCACTCTGAGCGTGCACTAACACATCTCCCCTCTCCCATCCGGCCACAGAAACCAGGCTGCTCTCCTGAGCCACCGAGAACAAGAATTTCATCAGCTGAGATACTATAGAGTTCAATGTAAAATAACTTGCACTATTTAGCTTTTACTGAAACGTGAAGCAATGTAGTAGGTTACTGAAAACCTATTAGAAAGCAGTGTTTACTTAAGAACAGTTTTACTTAAGAAATTCACATCAAAGAAAGGATGATTTTTTCAAAAAGAACTTCAAATATCACTTTCTAAGTTCTAATAATTAGAAATCTTCCATTTATGCATGCTAGTAAATGGTCCATAAACCCAAGTACAACACTGACTCAAATAAAACTTCGATATGGAAGTGAGAAAAGGAGAGAGTTCTGAGACGTGAATCTGCTGCAAGGATTTAGTTCCAACATGAGTCCCAAAGTAAAATGAATCTAGAGGAATCCCAAAAATTTCTTCCAGCACCACATGTTTCTGTTTTGAGGTGCTGAGCTATTCACAGACGATTTCTTCAAGCGTAGGTGCCCCAAATCAACTCGGAACATCCTGATTCTAGATGCCGACTAGTGAGTAACCACCCAGCCTGACCGTTCACTCCGTCACTCCTCCCATGCTCAGCTTCTCATCTCCATCCTGCCGCCCACACCTGCAGCAGCCTCCCGCTCTCTTCTCTCCAAACCTGCTCTCAGCCCTCGCAAAATTCCACATCTAATCCTCAGCCTTCCTTCCATGTCTCAGCTCCAGCACCCGCAGCACCTTCCTGCATCACAGACACTTTCCTGCATTTTATTTTAGGGCCTAATCCAGGGAAGCACCTTAAATCATGGGTAGACACGGTCGCTCAAATAAGGATCAACAAACTCATGCTAAACTAAGCCAAGGTCTTGAACTGGCTTCCTGAAGAAAACTGCAGGCTTTTTCGGCTGAGAAAATGTCTTTCTGTGGATCCTGTTTAGTATTTTATAAACTTACAGGGCTCTAGAAATCAGAAAAATACAAGATGGAACAATATTCCAGGTGAACTTTCATTTATTAAACTGGAACAAACGTGAAACTGCAAAATAATCAAAAAATAATGAGAAAATAATAAACACTTGTTTTTTGATTTAGGGCTTTTCTGTAATTTTTTTAAGAGATGGTTCACTGCAGAAAGGATATATCAAACTTCCTACTAGTCACTAAATTCCACATGCAGCTCTCCATTATATTAAAATATGGCATTATTGACAGCCTATAAGAGTTCAGCTCCTAGTTACATATGTTAGAAAAAAACAAAAACAAAAAAGACTTCCAAGGTGTTGCAAGGTTGATCCATTCCTTTCTTTAAAAAAAAAAAAAAAAAAAGGGAAAACAAAGCAGAGGGGCCAGGAAAGCGAATCACAGGGCTGTGTATAACAGCTCCACCTGGTGTAACTTGCCACAGATACAAACTGTCAGTGGGCAAAATCTACCACATAATGTAATTTACCTGTTTGTTCTTTTCATTTTCTTGGAATTTTAATAATTGCTTTTGGAAGAGAAAATTTATATGTAATCAGACTTGTGAATACAACTGACAAAGAAGTGGCTCATGAAACTTTGGTTACAGTAAGACTAGTAGTTCAGATTTAATTAAAAAATATGCTGTTGGTAACAGTAACCAGATTAAGAAAGCAAGAAAATGGGAAGAAACATGCCTATATTTTCTTATGAGAGTTACTTTTAAATACCAAGCACTTCCAGCAAAAAAAAAAAAAAAAAAAGGAAACCTCCACATGAAAACACCCAGATCCAGAGCAGCATGACCCCTCAAATCCTGCAAGGGAAGGTCTTTGCATTCTGCTGAGGCTGCACAGAGCAGTACCCAGCGCACCTGCTGCTTTGCACTTAACTGTTTACATGCTTACCTGGCATCATTTCATTAATGTATTCATATTAAAAACCTAACAGAAGCACGTCTGGACCAGGTGAAGTGCATATGCCCCTGGATCACTAGCACCCTACACATTGTTTGACCAAGTGCTCAATTCCCCTTTATCTTTCTCTGCTAAAAGAGGGGATACTATATGACACAAGTCAATCGACAAGCTAAAGGCCTTAGTTATCTCTTGTGCTGTATAAACCAGGAATAACTGCAGAAAATCCAATAGAATATGAGTGGTGTAGATCAGCAAGATATCTGTCCTAGAAGCTCCAGCTCACTGAGTCAGACATTCCTCTTGCCAGAGGCAAAAATGAATTAGTGTGCAATTGTACCATCTCCCTCTGTTTAAATGGGGACTATTTACAGTATTTGTGCTTATTTGCACAAATTTTGTGCCATCTCCCTTTCCATTTGTACCATCTCCCTTTCTCTAGAGGGCTATTTACAGTGTTTGTGCTTATTTGCTGTCCCAAACCACTGGTAGCAGGTTGCATCTCTCCTAGATACAGAACTGCCTCGGCACACAAAAGCGCTGAAATTTAGAACAGAATATAGAAGTCTGACTTAATTCTGTCAAATATTGGTGCCCAAAAATTAATTATTGTGCACATGGTAATCCTCTATCCTTCATTTTGCAAAGAAAATCAGTCTTGACAACAAAACCCAACATGACATTGCTGAACACACTCACGTTTCTCGCCTGCGAATGTGAACAAAAGAACAGGTGAATCTAACGCCAAAGGATGCACACAGCTGCTTTTCAAAACACTCATTAGCAATATTATATACATTCTTGCAATGTGATTTTCAATAGGCTTGGATGAAGACCAAGCAACTTGCAGACGAGCTATTATTTTCAATCAAAGGCTTGGTAAGTTTCTAATTACATCTCCAATTCTGCAAGACACTTTTAGCCAATAAGAAGTGTTTTTTTTTTTTTTTTTTTTTGTAACTGCCATGCAATAAAAGCTAAATCACTTTCGTAAGTGCTGGAGCCTACACCCCAAAAGCTTGGGTGCACATTCCAGCCACTGCCCAGTAAGAGAGATGCCCAAAAAGCACACGGAGCTTTGACGCAGCCGCTCAAGCTGAATGTCGGCCTAAAGGAGCCAGTAAATTTCCTTCATTACATCTTTAAAATTAAAGATCTGTTTACCCAAAAGGCACCACCTGCCAAGTTCTTCTGAAATACAGAGAGGTATGTTCTATTTTTCAATAGGAAAAAAAGCAAAACTGTTACTCACAAATATACACAATGCTCAAGTGGTAATTGAAAACTCATTTTGCTTAGTAGTTATCCCCTTCATTTCTCATTTTGTTTGCATAAAAATCATTAAAGTTTCCCTTAGGACCAGTCTGCTTATTTTTTTCACAGTTTCTTTTCTTCAAGGTTGGAAATATGCATTGCCAGAACATCATCAACTGCCTGCAATTAAGCAAGATAAAAGCATAGCAGGCAATTTTGAAAATTATTTTCAAAGAACCTACTCTCTCTGCAAGAAAATTAAGCAAGCAAAATAACCATAACCTCTTGTCAGTATCCTGAAAAACTAATCAGGTCTGTGCTTTTGATAGAAGAAGCTGACAAGCACCTTTCACCTTTTTGTAAGACTCAATTTGCCTTGGAAATGTCTAATTTCTTTTTTGGTGTGCTGCATGTGATTCATCCAAATACAAAGCAAAAGAGAAAAAAAAAAGGAAGGAAAGATCAAGTGCTTTGGACTTGTACTAATGTGTAATGGATATTATTATTCCAGCCATGTTATAAATGTTAATAGCTTATAATTTAATAATTTTTATAATTTAATAACTTAATCAAAACTTCTGTGCAATCTATTAAAGAGACCTTCAAAGTTGCCATATAAATGTTGCTTTTCAAGGACACTTTTGTACCAAAACCTATGGAAACTGCCAAGAAAACAACTCAAATAAGCTCTATTCTATTTAGCTATCACCAGTATTAAAAAAAATATTAATAAATAACATCAAGTACATGAAAAACAGGTTTTGGAAAGTCTCAAGTCCTTGCAAATTGCTGCACGATGAAGGTGTCTCACTTGCCGTGGTGGATGGCTTTGCCTCCTTGCAGGAATCCTGCCATTAGGAACTTCTTGGTGCCTCTTAGCACACAAGGATATTGGGAAAAGGCCTTCCAGCTTGCCCAACATTATTTTTGATGTTAAAGAGGGGAAAGGAAACCATTTAGTCTATTATTAGAACTACATTTATTATTTGGGAGCAGTTCCCCGAATAGTTTAACAAATTACTTGGCTGCCAGAACTGGTCCTATATTCACGACTACGAGTACCTGCAGTCTTCAACAATGAAGGGGCAGGGTACAAATTTTCTCAGTTACTATTAAGCTTAATTTCATTGTGCTTTCCCATTTCCTAAGAGCCCAGATTAAAAACTTAAAAATGACTGTATTTAACACATTGGGCAATCTTTTTTAAACATTCAGTTGACAAAAGCTACTACTATTATTCCAAAAATCTATTTCCCCTAATAATAAGGGATGGTGTTGTGAGTGCTCACAATGCTCTGTTCAAAAACTCAGCATTTTTATATTTCATAATTTTCAAGTTCTCAAACATATGCAAAAATTAGTGAGGTGATATTCTAGCATGAACTTCTAAAACAGCAAATACTTTTTCCTCTTTTCCCATTTATTTTAATAGATTCACAGATTCTGAAGCTAGACAAGGCCTTTCCAATCAGGTATTTTTATCATCTATTTAGCTTCCTGCATATCAGGTGGCGTCAAGAAAACCCACATAATCTTTATGAAGCTGTTCTGGATTTAAAAGACAATACATTATGCCGCTCTTCTTTCTCAGAGTCGGATTAAGCTCATTCTTAAAACATTCACTTGTGTTCTCCTGTAAAACCAGCACATACTTGGTTGCAGTTTACCTGTCCATCTGGAGGACACTGACAGGCTTTCCAAGACTTCAGCAGCTCTACACTGGTTTATATCCCTCATCTCTTATCACAGAGTACTACTCTGAACTACTACGGCTGAAGACATGATGAAACATAAAACAGCAAAATTTTCAGCAACTTAACTCATAGGCAGATTACTTGGAATTGCTGATAAACCTTGAGGCATTGAGGCATTCAGTTCTGATAACAGGAAACGAAGATAAGAGGCAATATTTTGGTGTGCCTATGTTCCTGAGTCCCACCTGTAGACACAGTTACAACCACATCTTCATATTCCTTTGTCAAAAACAAGTTGTATTTCTGGCCAGGTTTCTTGGTGGCTACAGCAGTATATCCACATGCCACAAACACAAATATTAGGTTATTTTACAATTGTTTTTATTATTCTAGGATGTAAGAGTCACAGAGCAGTACTTACACATTCTTTTACAAACACAAAAAAACTACTAAATGCAATAAAATCAGGTCAGAGTTATTATTGAAGAAAATGGCAAACATACAACAAATGCAGGGAACGGACAGAACTTCTCATAGAAGGAGATTTTTCTGAGGGCTATAACAGTCTCCAAAACACATACATTATATCACAAAAGTTAATAGCCTTTGCAATCAGATTTAACTAAGTATTTAACGTCTAGAAATATTTTTCAGGAAGTTAATAGAAGAAGCCAGAATTAACTAACATTCAATATACTCTAAGGAGATTATTTTAAAGTCTAATGAGGTAAACTAAATCATGCTTTGATTTCTACCTATTAAAAACTAGAAGTACAAAACCAGGTCCAGCTACCCAGCTATGAAAATTGTTCAAGATTTCTGTTCCACCAATGCAACTAAAATGTGAATTATGGAACCCTTCACACTTTGTTCAAATAGAATAATTTGTCATTTTAAAATTCAAGTGTTGAACCTAGTCTCTTTAGTAAATATCTTTACCAAGTATCTTACCGCTTTATTCAGTTAAGAGTTTAAAATGAGCAGCTATCTATATTATAGCTCAAAGGGCTTCTTGCTGATTTTTGTTGCAAGACACAAAGTTAAATATGCTACAACATGTACGCTGACTTGAGTACTTCATAAGGAAATAGGGGTGATATTTAGTTTCACAGCTCCAAGCAGGGAGTAAAGAAGTGATAATGTAGGATGGAATACAGCTTTAAATTTAAATCTTGTTTGACTTTGTTCATCTCCCAGGGGAACTGGATGCACAGCTTCCTCTTTCAGAGTGGGTCATGGATTCCACACAAACGGGCTCCAAGACCACAGGAATATCTGACATGCGGGGACGACTTTCAACTACCACTTCTCAGCTCCTCTGGAAGGAGATGTGAAAAGACTAAATTCTGCTGCAGGTTGCATTCTGACCATACCTGCTTAGCTACAATTACAGAAGCACCCTTGTGTACTGCCTATTTCAGGAGCTTTAGGTCAACATTTGCAAAAACTGCTCTCCTCCTGGCTTCCTTTGCCACTGAACACAGGGTTCCCTATTCAGAACTGATACAACTCTGAACAGGATTATTTCATATTTGGGAAAAATATACCACATTTCTGTTTAACTCCAGGAAGATTTACGTTAAGACTTGTTATATTTCTTTGTAGGCTATAGTTAACGTGCTTACATCATGAAAACTAGTTCAGATCAAACATGTGAATAACGAGGCCAAAGGCTATATTAAATGTCATTAATAGGCCTCCCCATATTTGAAAGAACAAGGTTATTTCTAAAGTGAGGGTTTCAGTGTCTGGCTTCACATTTATTTGTTGTTGTTATCGTTCAGGTATCCCGACAAGAAAGATGAACATAGAAGTGGTAAGCATTGTGCTTACCAGTTTCAGCTTTTTTCCAAATCTGAAAACAAGAGCAATGAAGTTTAATGCATGGAGGACATCAGGCCCAGAAGGAACACAGGAGGTATGAAAATGAAAAGAAAAGCTTAAATTTTAGACTCACCATCAGTATGTACATTAGAGAAATGGAATAAAAAATATGGGAGAGTAGAGAGAAAAAAGAAAATACTCTGAGGGTTGAGGAATTGGCTTTTCTAAGCAGATCTTTTCAAAGACATTTGGTGAAGCAGACAGCAACACACAGACAGAAAGACCTTCTTGTTGTTACCCAATAGTAACATTAAAAAAAAAAAAAAAGCTACAAATTATAGCGGAGGGGGAGGGCGGGGGAAGCTGTAGGCTGTGTCTATGCTCAGATCTCACCAAACATGAGAGCTAATAGAAGGAAAGTTTCCAGTGTGTCTGGAGAAAGAAAAGCTTAGAAGCAACTTGGTTTTGGTGACACTCAGAACAAACCAAAGATAAAAGCCAGGTACAAGAATCATTGCCGCAAAAGTTGTGATAAAGAGTTAAGAGAAAAATAACTATGAAAGACAGTGAAAGACAGGTTCCTAAAGGAGCCAAAAATACAAGAACAGTGCCAAAGACCTTCAAAGAAATTCTGGTGTGAACGATAGTTTAGAATGAAAACAAAAACAAACAAACAAACCCCCCATGTATTTACATGTTTTAAGACCACCATTTAAGTGAGAGCAGCTGAAGGGCAGGAGCTGCAGTGACCCAGCTCTCCACTGCTCATGCACTGACACTTTCCAAACTTTTCAGCTCTGGGTACAGGAATTCTCTGCCTGCCACATTCCTGCGCGGAAGTAGGAGGAGACACTTCTGCGAAGGGATCGCACCGAGGAGCGCCCAGCAGTCAAGGGAGATATAAATATAAGCTACTAGAAGGCTTAACCTAGACACGGATTTGTGGAGTACCCCGTACTTAGATTAGATTAGAAATTAGATTAGAAATACCTCTACAGGCTGTTCTAAAGATTAAAAATATCTCTAAATGCGAAGAAAACATGTATCAAATGGATACATGCTTTACTCCTTAATATTATTAGAGTAGTGGCATTCCCCTACCAAGCAAGCTGCTTCCTTGCACAAATTGCTTATATATCTAAATTATTAGCGACAGCTATGTAAGTGACAGCCACACACAGTTTAGGGAACAGTGTTAAAGCTAGAAAAAAGTTGTAGTGTTCCTTAACTATGGAGTTGACTTCATTTTAAAAGCCTCACAAGGCCTAACCTTAGTTTATTTAAAAAAAAAAAAAAATCTAAACTAGACCCTGGTTCACTCTAACCACTAGGAGCTTTTTGGTCTAGCTGGTTTTTATCCTGACAAGGAACTCCAAGTTCTTCCTTATAAATGCAAAAGAAACAACTGTCAACATATGTAGCCAATGCTGAAGGCACTGCATATAATTGTAACCTGTGGAAAGGAGCAGTAAGACTTCTCTCTCTCGGCTTTAATTCTTGCTGCCAATGGCTGATGTGCTGGATGCCAAGGAAGGTTTGGTTCATGGACCTGAGTATAAAGTTCTATACTCAGTATCAACCCTGCCTTCGGAAAGCTGAGATAGTTTGGTTATCTCCAATGCCCCTGGATTTGTATCACAGAGCAGAAAGTCTCCCTCAGACCTTGTGGCTCCATTTTCAAGCATTGCGTCACTTTTCAGCTATAAGACGAATCACCCAGAGGCTCACGTTTCTGCAGAACCTCCAGCACCAGAAAAGCACTTTAGTGGGAGGGCTGTGGGCATTTCAGTACGGCACAGCACTGGGCTGCGCAGGCCGCAAGGCAGGCCGGCTTCATTAAGTGGTGCTACATCACGACTAACACACATCAAAACCCCAGGTGTCTGCTAATAGCAACGCTGGAGCAAGAAACTGCTGTTCCTACTTTCCCTTCCACTTTGCTCCCAGCTCCTGTCCCCTGTATCAAGCTGTGCACCCAGACCGCTTCACTGAGCTGCTTTACAGAGAGGATAATAAAACAAAGATAATAATAAAAGGCAATAAACAGGTAGAACCAAGAGATCAATGGTTAAGTCTTCTTAAGTCTGTTTTTATAAGACGCTAGCAGTGTCTTAGGTAAGGATCTAAGACTTCCAGGTACTTCCTACCCAGTGGAAGTAGCAGACTAAGGCTTCTGCCCTGGCCTAAGGCCAGGTTCTGACAGAGGGCCTGGATGGGGATGAGAAGCTGCACCCATGCAGCCATGAACACCGCCAAATATATACACCTCATCTACTGCAGATCCCAGTCTTTCTTTATGAGCTTAGCTTGATTTGCTTCTGTCATTTAATTACATCACTGAATAAGTAAATGCATAATATTTGTGTTTATGCATACAGCAAATGCAAAAGATTTCAGTAAAGGCATACTTGAGCATTTTGCACTCATTTATCCTATGCTATCAGCACTTCCCTTCCACACGGGACCAGAAAACAACATCTGAGCACTATCAAAATAGCCTTTATGCTACTAACAGACCAAGAATACCATGCTGGGAACAAAAGCACAGCTAGATGCTTTAACACTGTAAGACTGCACACCTAATAGTCTATAGTGGCAACAAACAGCAGGTTTTATCCTGCTTATTTCACAGCTAAAACACAATAGGTGCACGGTTTAGAGATACTTGGAGAAGCTTTTGATGTTTAACAATTACAATGCTTTTTAGATCAAAACATACTCTGCATTTTTTTTCTTTTAGTGTGCTTTCACAGATGACTCAGTTTTCTGACACATACTTATGTAATAATTTTACTTAAAAAGGGAAAAAAAAGTGAGAAAAACAGAAAAGTACCTGCAGGACTTCCATAACAACAGCAATGCCTTTATGATGTCAGCTCCTTTCTTTTCCTTCTGCTAGCTCAAAATGTTTAGTTTATTAGCTGCCCATTTCACACCACAGATGCTTTAGTAGGTGTAATTCCTATCTATTTTTAATACAGTAGCAATTTACAAGATTAAAAACGGTTACACGCCTACCAAAATAATTCAGCATGTTCCATTTACACCAATCATAATTTCTTTTTGTTTTGCCCAGTAGAATGTTTTGAGGGCACTTTGAAAAAGTCAAAGGAAAAAGCTTAGTAGCTCTCCCTTTTGTATTCTAACCACCCATAAAGCACAAAGAATTTCCTTCATGTTGCTTAAAATGTAAGAAAAATACACACTGAGCTTTAACTCTTCATCAAATAACATACAGGCAAAGAGCTTCCAATCTAGATGAAGAAGGTTCAGTTACCTAGAATCAATCACAGCTGGAAAGGTGCTTAGGGTGTTTACATTAACATGGCACTATATTAGGTACTCAGGCCTCGCAGCAGATGATAGATAAATGGAGTGCTCTACATAGTGAAGCGGGAGACTCATATCCTCTGTCATACTATGTTGAGGGTCATCGATAAAATAAGCAACCCTCTTTGCTGAGGATTATAGTCTCTCTCTGCACTAGCTACAGACACTGAAAAACAGGTGGCAAGGAGAGTAACCAGGATACTTGAGACTAATTCTCTTTATATTTATCCCATCAGAGTTTGCTGGTTGAATCAGAAGGCTAGAGTAAGCCCCCCTCTTGTTTGCTGTCTTTCTAAACCAAATATTTGTCTGTCAGTTCCAGAAAAGGCAAGTAGTAATGAACTTGACATTGCTCTAAGCAGAAATTAATAAACTTCTTAATCTACATTCATCTTTGCGCATACTCGCGATCTTTCTTGTGACCTCCTGCTCCTGGCTGCAGAGTCTTCCAGTTTTAGCTGGAAGGCTGGAACAAACTCTCAGCCAGATCACTTGATAGTCTTGTCTGCAGGGCTTGCTCCTGGGTCCTGGGAAACATGACTTTGCAACCACTTAGTCTGTGATGGAAACAACACTATTCTCCCATGTACTAAGCAAGTCTCTCACTCTTAAACTGCTATGCCGAACATGAGCGCTGATGTCGTTCAGGCATAGTTTTGAGAGAAAACTGGCCATGGTTCCCAGTTTTGGGTCAAGCTTGATGGAATAACCTCAGTTTTGCTCATCTCTTACTGGATTTTGTGCATCACAAGAGCTTATGAAAATTCAGGCCAGAAGAGACCTCAGGAGGTCTTCTGCACAAAGCATGTCTTGAAAGTCTCCAAAGACAGAGACTGCACAAGCTCTGGGCAGCCTGTTGCAAAACTTGACTTGCCTCACGGTGAAAAGCCCTTTCCTTACATATACTCTGACCTCTTTTGTTTTAACCTGCGCATAGCCTTAGATCTTTACATGACTAAATCATGTGCCTAATGTCTCCAGATCTGCATTCCCTACCTGTAAAATAGGTCCAACAGTAACACTCTGCCCCTTGAAGGGCATTGAACATTGAAGGGCTCCATTATAAGACAGGTCAATACACAATGATAAGGTACCTCAAAATAGCATATATTTCACTGAGCTGTGAAGCATATATTTCACTGAGCCTAGAAAGGCTTGCTGACCAGTTCTGCAGATGCAAATGATCTCTGGAGGGAGTAGTTGGAAAAGAATAGGTTGGATAGTTCATGCTTTGCAAGTAGGACCTCGGGCTCCGGATATAAATTCAGAAGAAAGGAAGAGTGAACAGCATGTCAGCACTTCCAGGTTCAAAGCATTGCTCTCTGCTACTGTTGAGCATGTTCCAATGTATGCATGGAACAGATAATAAGCAAATTTTCTATTTATAAAAACTATCTTTCTTTTCAATAATACAGTTTCACAGTTTGAGAAAAGGTTTTCCTTCTCCACCAAAATGTTATTTCAAAATCAGAAGTTATTTTCTCCTTTGAGGTCTTGGTTTAAAAAGCACACCTAAAAAACAGGACTGACTTTAGGAGAGCTTGTTAGCAGTGTGCTTAAACACTGCTCTGAATCAGGGGTTCATCTGATTATTTGCTGCATGAGATCTGGCTGGCAATTAACTTAAAATATTTCCTTAAAAACATCCACAGATGTAGAATTATAAAATCAGGCTATTTAGATTATTTAATGAGGTTGTAAAAATGTACTAATAGTAATTTGTCACTTGGAAGCTTGGTCTGTTGGACTTGTGGTTACTAAGGCAGCCTGCCTTTACGAGCAGAAGGACAGGAAAAAGCATCATCATCAAGGGGGAAAAAACATAACCTTCTTAACATTTTCTTTAAAAGCAATTTTGCTCTAATATCTAGAGTAAACGAAAACACAGTAGGCTACATTATGCTCTGTGGGGTTTATTAATATTCACCTGAGACGACCCCTATTACTCACTAGCATATTCAAGCCTTGGAAACATGTTGACATTACACAACAGCTACTTCTGCATTCTGCTTCTGGTGCTGTCGCACATCACACATGCCCACATCAGGGACAGCAGGCATGTGACACAGCTCACAGGACCTCTCAGGAGGCCACTGGAACCCTCTTTTTGGATAATTTTTCCAAAGTAGCAAGTCTTGCTCTGAATCCCATCTCTTGGTGTTCAAAATTCACAGTTCTTTCCTGGAGAAGTGTACATTTAACAACTGTTAAATGAAAAAAAAAAAAAAAAAAAAGCCTCACATTCTGGCCAAATATACTGCATCGGAATACGAAAATCCAATAATCTGGCACTGGATGGAGTTTGTACATGGGACTGGAAAGTTAGGGACATTGCTCTGGAAAGGGATAAGCTATAAATGAACACTAGAGGGAGCTGGAAGGGCAGAGGCAGAGATGCACAAAATGCAGAATATTATTAATCTTTGCTATGGTCCAATTTCCTCACGATTTCCATGAAAAATACCCCATCAGTTCAACTCCTCTAGTTAGTGAGACATATTCAGTACAAAAAGGGTCTCGAATTTATCACAGCCTATCTTCTTTGGATAGAAAAAGCATTGCTATGCATCCTGGAAAACCGTGAAGTTCATTATTCCTTCATTGACTCCGCTGTAACAGACTCTGCCAGAAAAATCAATAAGCAGCAAGGCAAACCGAAGCCTGCTGTCCATCCACGTTTCAATGTCTTTCTACACAGCAACTAGCAAAAATGTGTAGCAAGGATGAAAGACTGGGAAGTGTCCAAATGCTGAATTGGAAAACACAGAGCGCGAGTAAGTTGGAGGGCACTGCTACTGATGGCGCTTACGCGCATGCCCAGTCGCCAAGAAAAGAAATCAATAAAGAGAGACACAAGAGATGCTCAGGAGAGATAAGAACAAGTGAGAGCGTGCACGATACCCTGCCTAAAGAGGGAGCCTTGGGGGGCATAGGCTTGGGCTTCTGAGGAGCTGAAGGCTCCAGAGCAGGCTTCAGTGCCACCGCAGAGCGGCTGCTGCCCAGCACGTCAGCGACACACGGCGCTGGTGCTGCTGGTGTTGCTGGTGCTGCTGCAGAGCCACTGGGTTGGAGGAACCCGGGGGACAAACGTGGCCGTGAACAGCCCAGGGGACAAACCGGGTGGCTGTTGTGCTGCATGCAGCAAGCGGGTCCCAGAGCCTGCCTGGTGGGGAAGCGAGGCCTGCAGCATTCCTCAAACTGGCAGGTCTGGAAGGCCTAGGAGATGGACAAGAGCCCTAGAACACCCTGTGTCCAAAATGGGGACAGGACCCTCAGATAGAGGGAGAGGGGGAAAAAAAAAAAAAAAAAAAAAAAAAAACAGTTTGTGTTTTGAAATCACATTCGTCATAACCATATGGCAACACTACGCACAGCACCCTAAATTTTACTTTCTAAACTTCTTTGCTACCTGCAATGAAGAAAAAAAAAAAAAAAAAAAAAAGGAAGGTCTAGGTAAACTATATATCCTCTATACATCCTGCTGTCACTTATTTTATGAGGCAGAGATATATGACAAATGATACAATGAAATATTCTTCAAAATCACACACAAGTTCCCCCAAAATCATATTTATACTAAAACGTCTCATAATTAAAGCAATCTACCAAAGTCTAACACAAAATAGATATGTTACAGGATTGGAAAGGTTTGCAGGGTGGAGATGCTTCAGATGCAGTGTTCAATTTCAGAAACAATTTGAGGTGTATCCAGCCTATGTGCAGTTACCTAGTGTCTAGTATTCTGTGGTTATGACTGCCTTTCTGTTTGAGGTATTCAGTGATCCTCATTCTTCAGCACAAACTAATGCGTAGTTGCTTACAATCTAAGCTGCATCAGGCCAAAAAGCACTTTTAGTTCAGTTCCATAAATGATGCCCCAGACACAGTGGGTGAAATCAGATGTGCCACACTTAGGGCTCAAACAGTACTAAGACAGCACTCAAACACCAGGTCTAATGAAACAACCCAGACATCTACTCATTAGACTTTCTATCCCTGGAGGAAGCAGGAATGCAGTGCCTCCCTGTTTACGCTGCGGTTCCCTAGGCAGTCTCACCTTCAGCTGGGGAAAGAGGCAACTCGCCTTTACCAGAGGAACACACTTTGCGGTAACAGGGAGAAATGGCATTAAAGTGTTCCCAAGGCCTCGGAGGGGCTGCATCCATCAGGCCTGCTCAACGTGCTCCTTGGGCATCTCACACTATTTCACATTCAGAAGTCCTCACTGACCTCACTGAGTGCTGTGGGCATGAAGTGGGCTTAGAGACCTGTAATGCTCCAGGAAGAAAATACAGAATCTTTTAAAGCACAGCAAAAAGTTTTCCTTATCTTTTCCCCAGTAGGAACACTCAAGTGTCAAGTTGTCCAGGTGCCTAGGGATGGAGTTAGTGAGGTTGTCGGAGACATCTCACTCCAGTCGAGATTTTCCCAGCGCTGAAGATGTTGCTGGGAACCCATCTCTCTCTTCAGGTACTAAGGCCCTTAGACTTCTCTCCCCTCATCCCCTCCATTTCCCTCTCCTGTTCAAGGAGACTGACTTCATGGATAGAGAAATAATTTCTAGTGACAGAAGTACAACCAACACTAAAATATTTTGCTTTAAATTAAGCCGCTAATGTAAGTTCCGCGTCTTTGAATCCACAGAAATAGGTCAACAACCTCATTTGTAGGGGGGCACAGTGCTTTTGAATCATGCACACCACTCCTGTGGATGTGTCCTGGCACTTTTCCCCAGGCCAAGGACAATGAATAACATTAAATCTAGAGATTTACAGTGTCTGTTTTACCACCAAAAGGTGCTTCTATGCAAAAAGTAGAGCAGCAACAACAACAAAGTATGTCTGGCAGTGATTCATTTTCACTGTCTGCCTCTCCAAGAGGGAAGCATCAAGCAATGGCTACTTTGCTTTCCTCTAGACATATTTCTGCAAAAGCTAATAGTGAAACTAATTTAACACATGAATTCTAAAGTGGTTGTAAAAATCCACAGAAACTCAGTTTAGCATCTTCCATTTGTACTAATTGAAATGCCCTTCCTGAAGAACAGTAATAGTTTTGAAATGTCCTGTTCCTCAGCTCCTCTCCTTCCTACTCATCTCTAACCTCCCTATTTTGGTGGTATTTTGGTGACACGGGGATATTTCAGTGGTTTAACTATAAAATTTAGTATGCCAGTGCTTTTATTATACAATTAGCAGAGGAAATATGCACACCTGATGGCAAACTGTGTGATTTGGAATGATTTAAGATCAAAACGAGGAGAGTCACTGTTCAAAACAAAGAACAAGCTTCCCAGGCAGCTTTGTAGCCCTGCTGTGAAAGAAAAATGGTTACACAAAATTAAAAGGAAACTTTGTATTTTCTCTCTTTTATGAGACACACCGGTAACATGAATAAAAAAAACAATGTCTATGGGAGTGCCAAAATGAAGGATGTTTCAGTGGAATCAAAATTCTAATACTTTGCCTTTTATCTGAATTACACAATATTCTTTAAATCCAAGAGCACAAAATTCCAGACTTCCCTAAATAACCTGGGGCTTGCTAGCATAAATCTGTCAACTACAAAATCCCTCCTCATCTCTACAAAGACTATATTTCTAAAGGTCATCAGATGGTCAGCTCATACACTAGCCTTGCAGGATATGCAAACGCTGGAGACAGAGAAAGACATAAAACCTCTATTCCCCACTTTAAGCAGCAGTGCTTCTTAAGAGTATGAACTCCCTGATGTAAATCAGGGTAGAGTATCTGCATGCAGGGGATCTCACTGGGTGTCAAGACACAAAGATTTCAGCTAGATCACCTAATACGCACTGCTGATACAGGCACTGATACATGTATTTTCCTCAAATATCTAAATATTCGGAGTAGTTTTAGTCATCCCAGTTTTAAGTCACTGACAACTTTGATTTTTTCCCTTTTTCCCCCCTACTCTGTGTACTGCCCTGTGACCGTATTTTCAGCTTCACCAGGGGACTCGGAGTCACTCAGTGCAGATCTTGCCACTTCTACCACCTTTACCTGTGGTGAGCAGGACTTCAGGAAGATCCATCACATCTGACTACAGTGAAGAGCTAATGAGGATGGCTAAAAGCCTGTGCAATGGACTTAGATGTATTGCCAAGCATATTTTTTCCCATGGATCAATTATTAAACATAGGCAGGAAGATCGTAGTGTCCAATGCTGCATTTGATATATTTGGTATTCATATTTTATTTATATTTGATATATATCCTGGTCCCACTGATGTAAACAACAGGTTAGAAAGGGCCAGTGGCCACACCACTTAAAATATTATTTTGGGACGTGACAGGTGGGAACAAAATACAAGCAAACAAAAACCACACACAAAGGAATTGCTCCCTTACTCCCTCTACTAAGTCCCGTTTTGCCTGAACATGGGCTGAAACATAAATATTCCTTACTGAATGATGCCCAAAGCAGTGAAAATGTCCCAGTTCAGGGAAGGATCAACAACTTTCTTGACTTGAAGTTGATTACATGCTTAAAGTTTAGTCTCAAATGCTATCCTGAATCAGAAACTTGCTCAAGTGAGCCAAGTGAACTCATGAATTAGCTCCACCATGAGTATGTTTAAAATCTGCCCTTCAACCTGAACTTATTTTACCATGGCTAGAACATCTCAAACTTAGTTCTTAATTTTCCCCGAGGGCAAAAATGATCCCCTCCAAGGACTGCTGTTTATTTGTGTGCTAGCTTCCCAACCAGAGAACTGCATTTCATATTCTCAGTCTCAAAAGTAGACAAAAAAGTGCCAATCAAATGAAAAATTAATCCAAATATCAACTAAAAGTAAATAAATATATCCAAATCCAAAATTAAATAAATCCACAGATATATTGAGAAGATTAACTTTGAGTTGTAGGACTATATCTGCAGCACGAAGTGCAATCATGCTCTGTGTGGGGCATTTCACTTCAGCAGAGATGTCACTCCAGCCCATCCTTAACACGGCAACAGAGGTTTACACTAATCAGCTTTTTCTGAGGTACAAACTCTAGTGTCACATCACTAGCTGTTACACAACATCAGGAAATACTAGCTCTGCTGATTTACAACAGTCAACCTGGTCTGGCTTTCAAACATCTGAAGTAATAGATATCTCCCAACAGAAAATAATTTTAAGTAAAAGTATCCTGTTTTAGTTTGGAATAAACAAAACAATGTATCACTCTCTTCAAAGTCAGAACTATTTAATGGATGGCATTAACCTTTGGCAAGCCTTGGGAAAAACAATGGATTTTAAAGATTTTTATTATCATTTAGTATCCCACAACAATACCATTTTTCTGATGATTTTAATTACACATCTCCACATTTGTATACGGGGAAGTGAGTATTTTCTCTTACACATAAGAGAAAAGAAGGCATACTCCCTACTCACGTTCCTTTCAAAGAAACACAAATGCTCCAGATAACTTTCCTCATAAAACATGGACCACGGAGCTGAACAGCCAGCTAGGGCAGATTTCTTATCCTCAGTTTTGCTGTGCAGCAGCCACAGGACTGCCTGGCACTCGTATCAGCATTCAAAAAAACACCAGCACAATTTAATTTAATCCATTCTTTTAATACAAAAAGCTTTTGGCCAACGTAAGTCTTCTTATGCGGAACGGGATGGTTGTAGCATCCCCCGCTCCACCCCAACCCAAGCCAAACGGAGGTCCTCACAAAGCAGCCACACACTCGCACACCAGACTTCAGGCAGAATCAAAACACAGAGGAACTCTGGCTAATCCCATAATTGCAAGAGGCTTTTACCCACGGCTGTTAAATAATACGATCCAAGTTGCCTCTGTAGATTAAATATACAAAGTCACCATACAACTAAAATAGAAGGCAATGATGGGTTTACTATTCCCTTACTATTCCCTCAACATAAATAAAAGGAAAAAAACAGTCATTACCATTATAAAAGAATTACTGTAGTTTCCATAAACTTGCAGACTATACATGCATTGTTTTGGAACATGAGTGTTAAACTTTGAATTTCTACTCCTGTAAAAGACTAAACTCAAATACTATTTAAATATAAGAAATCCTTTTTTTCCTACATTAAAGATAATATGTTTAAACAGAAAAAGCAGTAAGTTTTTGCAGAGTTTGGGATAGGGAGAAGAAAGAAGTCAAAAACAAAATATGAGAACAATGAACTGAAAAAGGGAGGAAAAAGCAGATGCCTTAGTGAGTTTAACAAGCTACACCATGTTTAGACTAACTCTAAACCAGAACCTATATTGTGGCATATAATTAGGTCTAAATTTACTATTGGAGAAGCCAGGATCATCTTAATTCTCTGCAGGGAACAACAAGGCTTAGCATTACAAAGATGCTTTACATGTTCAGAGCTCCGTCTAACAGGATAATATTTGTAAAAGAGTCAAAGAGATCTAGATTACTGACTGGTAATTTAATTAATTTAATTACTCTGATTCCCCAAGGAGCAAAAATTAAAATAAATAAATAAAGGTTTTTTGTTTTGAGGAATGGAGGAACACAGGCAAAGTCACAGAGGGCAGTCCCTGCTGCAGCCAGAGCTCGAACTGAGGAGCTCCCCATCCCTGTGCCAACGTGAAGCACTTACTCAGGGCTCTATGTTTCACATCAAGGAACAGAACTATTAAACACAAACTTCAGGACTACAGCTACTGCAGTCAAATGTAGTAACTAAAACAACAAAAAAGAACATATCTGTTAGCTCACTGATAGCAAAAACCAGTATGATTTTACTCCAACTGCCCCCCTGCAAAACTCCATTCACCTAGTAGAGATGGAATTTAGTTTTCTATACAAAACAGATCAGAATCTACTTTCAATGATAATACGAGCAGGATATCCATTTGGGAGCATAGTCCGTAGGCCCTCCAGATTCATGGGACATCACCCCCTGCTGCTGCCTGAGCACAGGAGGGCTAAACCGCAGGGCTAAATGTTGTAGGCCAGACAGGGACAACCAGCATGGTCCACTGCAGCTGATTTCCACCCAACATGCTGGATACAGAAGGCCCTTGTCTCTTACAGGAGTTACAGAGGTACTTAGCTAGCCCCCACACCCGAAAACACTTCGGAGAAGGGCAGAAATGCCCTGTTGATCACAGCTCTGCCACAAAGTACCTGGCAGAGGTCTGGTGCAGTCTCGCAGAGCTGCCCATCAGCATTCGGTTCTAACAGCACAGTCCAGAGCCAGCAAGGCAGCACAACCAGAATATTTGTGATCAGCCACTGTTTGGATGAAAGGGAAGCATTCCAGCTGTGAGGACAACCTTTTTTTTTTTTCCCCCATAAAGAAACCTGCACATTGGTCCCATTCCAGTTGCCAGCGTCACCCCAGAAGAGCAGGAGCGAACGGCGTCTCCACAGCACTCAACCCTGCAGGGGCTTCTACGGGAGACGATGGAGGTGGAAAAAAACACCAAAATTTGAAAGCATCCAATAAAACCAAAAAAATCCTGAAAATAATTAATGGTGTCCAAAAATCTCACCAGTTTCAAAAGTCACTGACCTTTTAGGAACACAACACTTCTTATAACCACAAAAAGCTTGTAGCAATAGTCCTCAATTTAATCTCAAGTTAACTGTTTTGTAGGCAGTTATACATTTTAACATAACTAACCTGTGCTAGTTGTACTACCTCCAGCACTACACAGAGAGTAATATTTCTACCATGAAAATCCTGTAACACAGTCAAAGGTTGCGTAGCTTGGGAATGGGTTATGTTATTCAGCAGGTACCAGTGAGTCAATCTAGTTTACTAGTCTGTGCTGTCTTGCAGAGAAAGCAGCCCAGCTCCAACCTTTAATTACCTAAGTAGTACTTGCTAAACTTAGTTGCCCTGAATATCCACAGATTAAAGCAGTTCTGGAGATGATCCCAGATAGACTTTCCAAGAAGAATTCCCCCACCAGGTGCTGTTACACTAATCAATCCTGCTTGGCTAAAGACAATACTAAACTCAAGAGAATTAAAAAACATAACTGACTGACTTCAAGGCTGGAATATTTGTTCTTGTTCTGCACTCAAAGAACTCAGTTAAGGCCAAGTCAAAGGCCCTCTAAAGATCAAGAAAATAAAATTCAACAACCTTTGATTCAGGCAAATCAGATTTGCTCACGCATGAGCAAATACTGCTGCTCTTTTAGCCCGAAAGCAACAGATTGCTTCTTTTTATTTTGGGCATAGCAAAGCAGTATCGATCTTTTAGACAGTTCCACTCACACCACAGGCCCCAACCTATTTTCCACCCAGCAGCAAACACTGTCCTGGCCCGAGGAACCACGGATGCAGCCGAGACGTGCAACACCCCGAGCAGCTACCCATCTCCCTGGACCCGCGCTGGGGACTCCAGCCTGAAACCCCCTTGCTGGCCCCTCCATTCGCTGTGGGCAGCCGCTGTAGCTGCCACCCGTGCATGGGGCGGCCACAGGAGGCCTCACCTCCTGTGGGAGCACCTGGAAAGATCTACATGCTCCAGGGCTCCTGCTGACCTCTGGCTTTAGGTAAGTAAGAAGGGGAAATGGTGATCACTGTACAAAGCAGAATGCAGCTATCTGGTACAATAAGCTGCAAAGACAAGTTCAGTACTTCACTGACAACCTCTATGTATCACTTTAAATCAGAAACATCCAGCATATTGAAGAGGTCATTGGTATGTTATCATCCATTCCTGCTCGTAACTAATTTTTGTACTGCCTTCTGTTAGACTTCATAAAAATATGAAGAAAAAAAAATTTCTGTGAAAAGTTACGTTTCTTATGGAATACATCATAGCAGAGGAGTAAAATGTGAAAGAGTAACTATGAACTGACCAGGGAGAAGGGCTAGTAGCAACCAAACCTCATCCTTCAGTGTACTTACTATTGGTACAATTTATGAATTAAATAAATAAATAAATAAATGATAAAATAAACAGCTTTGCTACTGACCGTCTCTACAGACTTCAGGCAAGTCACATTGCCTTTTTTATTTTTTTTTTCTTCCGCTTTACTTGTTTATTTCTATTATGAGCTCTCTGCAACAGAAACTGCATCTCACAACAAGGACAGTCGACTCTATAGTTACCAAAGGACCTTCCTGGCCTCCCTGCACCCTAAGCGAGCAGGTGACCGACATAGGAATAGCTAGGGCAGTAACTCTGACTGGAATAGCTAGAGCAGTAACTCTGACTTCTTCCCAGTCTAAGCAATCGTGGCCAGCTCAGCTCCTGAGGTGCCAGGATACTAATGGCTCATAAGGAGGGATTTAAAAAAGGGAAGAATTAAGATTTTCTAGATTTGCATACTAATTTGTGAGGGGCAGCATCAAGTGAGTAAGAAAAAGCAGAGATACTGGAAAGTCATGTCAAAGTGCAAGCAGGAAGCACAAGCTAGAAGTAGAGAAGAGGAAGACTTATGGAAAGCTGAAAAAGAAGAGGGAAAAAACCCTGCAGTTTGAGGCAACAGAAGCCAAAGATCCTGTGGAGGGTGTTAAAGACCTGTAACGTGAGGAGGCAAAGAATGCTACCTTTGCAAAGGCACGAAAATGTACCTAAAGAGACAACTAAACCAGAAGGGTCTCATCCTCCAGCAGCAGGTCTGCAAGGCAGAACCTTAGAACCACTACAAGCGCAGTGCTATAGGGCAGCACACCTCAGCGAGGAACTGCTCTCAGAGGGTTGAGGAACAAGTGACTGATGTCTGTACTTTGGACAAGGAACTCGAAATTCAAAGCACGTTCTGGCTCACAACAAAAGGAAAAGGGGGGGTTACCCCAGTTCAGTTTCTTCGAGTTTCTAAACATAACTTCTTTAATTTTAAATTAGCTATCCTAAAGTTTAGAATTTTCCCACCCTCTGTGAGCATTTACATCTTGCTATTCACATGCTTTAATATCTCTGTGCAGCTGATTCAGTAATACTACCCCCTGCCCACTGAACAGTGACTGCCCCCCATGAAAGACAAAAGTCATCTGGTGTCAGCAGTGTCTGCAGACAGACCAACAAACAATGGGCAGGGTCCAAATTACCTCCTTGCTCTCAGAAATGATGGAGACACATTCAGCATCTTTTGCCTCCGTGGGTAGAGGACACTCTCAGATTGTTAATCCCACCTGTCACTATCGTTATCCTGTTAGTTTCATGTTGTAAAAACGGGAAAAATGAACAGGGACATGTACGCACAGCCCGTGTTCTACCCAAAGGATCTGCTCCACTCTATTCCGACTCAGCAGTAGAGTCCCAGCAGGAACGAATTTGAGTCATGGTTTCTAAGGTTATCATGTTTTCTACTCTAATGCCTTTAGTGTCTGCCAACTTTAAATAATAAAGGAAGCCATCACTACTGCTTGAAGGTTTTGCCTGCCTGTAGAATAGGAGCGATGCCAGTTGTCAGAGCCTTCATGGAGTATTTTTAGACAGCTATGTGGATAACCACATCTATCCTGTAAAAAATCTTTAGCATTAATGAACACAATAATAGAAATGTATAAGTAAATCATGTAACCTCTGAATAAATAATGCAGTAATAAGGGCTTTTATCAGGAATATTATTAAAACAAAGTGACTTATTGCAATGAAACAGCACTCCGTGGCCAACAGTATTTTTAAATTGGTGATTTTGACTTTTAAAACAAACACTGAGACTCAAGAAGGCCTATTTTTGGTGAAGCTTTCTAAATTGCCTTATATCTACGTGGACGCATTAGTACAGTTTGTCAACATGCGCTTTTGCAATCCATGCTAAGAATCAAAAAATGGATTATAGGCTGCAGATACTTTCATGTACCAAGCTGAAAATAAGCCTTGCTTACCCTTATGGACTTTTCAGAAACCCTACTTGTTTTTTGTTGCAGACTCCTGACCCCCCCACACCCCACCCTAAAAAGAAAATACTCCTCTCCATGACCGACTAATCTCGGTCTTCTGCCACCCAACTCCAAATCTCAATTCCTCTATCACTTTTGCAACTTTTGGTAACAATTTCTCACCTTCAGCTGCTTCCCACCATCTACTTCTGCACTTACCCAGCTTGCAGTGTGAATCTTCCACACTGTACAGTCCAGGCAGATCTGATGAGAAACTGAGAGCACAGAGAAGGCATCTCTGCTCTCAGGAACAAACAGAGATTTAGAAAAAACCTAGAATCTGCAGAAATGCTATCTGCAGTCTTGCAGGTCTCAAAAGAATTTGCGAACTGCTATTTTTGACAATTCTTACCTAAAATTATGCAGGTGTCACAGACATAAATGTGTCTCTCCTACCAGGCTTCCAAAACCCACCAGTTTGTTTATTTATCAAAAAAAAAAAAACAACCTAAGATGTATACCTTTTTTTTCTCCTCTAGCCACCTACTGTGGGAAGCAACTGGACTACTCTGGTCTTTATAAGTTTTAGACAGGCTGCATGGTCATATTAGCAAATAAGAACAGATCTAAATACACACATACATACAAACTACACTAAGAACGACATTAATATTAAGAGCAAGACTTTGTAGATCTGGGTGTCCAGTTCTCATTGATTGTGAAATCCTTAGTTTGAGAGATGCTGCAAGTAAAATTTGGTTTTGATACCAACTCACAAGACTGCAGGAAATTCAGGGCAGAAGGAACCTTAAGAAGTCTTTTTAGTCCAACCTCCTGTTCATGCATCATCTTTATAGGAGCCTAGATTGGGAGTAAAACGCCTATATTGTATTCTGTGTTCCACTACATGATTCCTCCTTGACATCAGCCAGCAACCTATATGCTGCTGTCTGCCTGAGTTGCCCTCAGTCACAGGGAGAAATATTGGAAGTTGGAAGTATTACCACATTAACATTTGGGGAAAACTTATGTATTACAATCTGAAATACAGGAAAGCAGGTATCTGAATGCAGAGCCTGGCTAACATGAGACACTTGTGATCAGGCATTCAGGAACAGCAAACCCAGGCTTTGTCCCATCCAGAGCATGTGCAGGCCTGTAGCTACAGATGTGAGAGCTGGTTCTGAAGCTGCTGCATTTCAGAGATTGCCTCTTTGTTTCAAGCCTATTTCCTGGTTTCAGAGTGAAGCCTCGTCTTGTAAAAATTCTTATCCAGCGTGCTCCAGCTGGACCAAAACCAACTGTATGTGAATCCAAGTCATTTAAAAAAAAAATCATTATGCAACATTTTTTTAGATTTAAGAATATAGCAAATGGGTTTTTTTGTTTGTTTGTTTCACTTGCCCATTTACTACACCTCTAAATGGCATTTTAGTCACTTATTTACCATGTGCTAAACTACTACTTGCAAATTTGGCACCTAGACTTGGGGAAAGGGATAAA